>NC_133334.1:92540461-92866711 GCF_042186555.1 Aquarana catesbeiana | reverse complement strand
TGTATGAATGTTCACAAAGTATACAAAACACTATCTTTTCACAATTCATTTTGCTATTATATGTGGTATAGCAATATTCTCTTTCTCATTCTTTAGCGCTACACTTGGTTACATATGATTTATTACAAATTTTCTATTTGTTGTGTTAGCTGCTTACATCTATGACTTTTTTGGAGTAAGCGCATGGTTTATAGGTTTTTTATAAATATTATATCAAGAATTGTAATTACATGCCCCTGTTAAACAGGGGCAGAAACATTGGCCCTTGGGTGGTGGTGGTAGTGCCACAACACTGTAACCCCTCACAGATACTCTTTTTTGGGCACTGGAACAGGCCCTGCTGTGAAATATTATATCAAAAATTGTAATTGCATGCCCCTGTTCAACAGGGGCAGAAAAATTGGGCCTTGGGTGGTGGCAGTGTTGGTGCCACAACACTGTAACCCCTCACAGATACTCTTGTTGGGCGCTGGAATGGGCCCTGTGTTAAAATATTATATCAAAAATTGTAATTACATGCCCCTGTTAAACAGGGGCAGAAAAACGGGGCCTTGGGTAGTGGTGGTGGTGCCCTAAACCAAAAACATTGTTGCAAGCTAGCATCATCAAGATTGAGGAGGAATAGGATAGTCAGCATAGGCAGTCTTCAGGGGATCCCACATCCATAGCAAATTCAATCAGTTACATCAGCATCAGATGCTTGATAGCTGCTGATCCAAGACTGATTCATTTTTATGAATGTGAGCCTATCAACTGAGTCTCTTTGATCCATTACAAACCCTCCAGCAGCACTGAATGTGCGTTCAGAAAGCACGCTGGATGCAGGACAGGCCAGTAGCTCACTTGCATATTGAGCAAGTTCTGGCCAGTGGTCCATCCTCAAGACCCAGTAACCCAGTGGATGCTCTGTTGGAAAGCTCTCCAAGTCTGCTCTTGCCCCTAGATATTCCTGCATCATGTAATGCAGACACTGGTGATGGTTGCTTGAAATGATCAGACCTTGGCGCTGAGGACTGAAAAATTGTTTAAAATCAGCCGGCCACCTTCTCCACCGCTCTTCCTCTGACTGAACGAAGCCCCAGCAACACGTTGTCCAGCACCAGGAAGTTGTAACCTCCCAGGGTCTGGAAATGCATTGCACAAACCTTTCTTCAAGGCCTCCTGAAGATGTTTCATCCTCTGCGCCCTCTGCAAAGGCACAATGAGTTCTGCAACCTCACTCTTGTAACGTGGATAAAGAAGGGTTGCCAGCCAGTAATGATCCCTCTCCTTGATACCACGAATCCTACGGTCCTTTCACAGGCTTTGCAGAATCAGGGAGGCCATGCAGCGTAAGTTTGCAGAGGCATTCGATTCTGAGTCCTCTGGGTCACTAAAGATCACATGATCCGTAACTATCCCTTCCCAGCCACGTACAACTCCTTGGGGACTGAAAACCATCCCTTGAAGACTGCTGCTGAGCGTTATCCTCTCCATCCATGCTGACAAAAGCCTCATCCTCTTCTTCCTATGTGTTTGGCGGGCCCTCGGGAATGCTATCTGGATAAAGGGAGCCTGGAGAGGTAAGGAAGTCCTCCTCTTCCTCCAGCTGTTCTGCCTCAAGTGCCCTGTCCATGATTCCAAGAAGCGTGTGCTCCAACAGGAAGACTAGAGGGACAGTGTCACTGATGCATACATTGTTGCTGCTCACTATCCTTGTGGCCTCCTCAAATGGTGACAGGACAGTGCATGCATGCATGCTTGATCAGTAGCCACAGGCATGGGGAAAAGAAGCCAAGCTCCCCTGACTCTGTCATGGTGCCATACTCGCACAGGTACTCATTGATGGCCCTCTGCTGTGTATGCAGCCGCTGCAGCATTGCCAACATTGAGTTCACCTGGTGGGCATGCTACAAATGAGGTGGTTTGTGGGCAGGTTACATTCCCTTTGAATGTCAGCCAGCCGAGCACTGGCATTGTATGACCGCCGGAAATTACCACAGACTTTTCTGGCCTGCCTCAGGAGATCCTGTAAGCCTGGGTACCTGCTCAAGAACCGCTGCACCACCAAATTAAGGACGTGTGCCAAACATGGAACATGGGTCAAGTGTCCCTGTGGGAGGGCGGAGAGATGGTTGGTGCCATTGTCACATACAACCATTCCTGGCTGAAGCTGGTGTGGTGTCAACCACCTCTGAGCCTGCCCCTGCAGAGCTGACAGAATCTCTGTCCCAGTGTGGCTCCTGTCCCCTAAGCAGACCAAGTCAAGCACCGCATGTTATCTTTTAGCCTGACTGCTTGCGTAGCCAATTAAATGCTTATGGAGCACCGCTGGTTCAGAGGACAAATCTGCAGAAGAGGCCATAGAGGAAGAAGAAGAGGAGGGGGTGGAGGCGAGAGCTGTGGCAGAATCACCACTAGCATTTTGGAGGCGTGGTGGCGGAACAAGCTCCAACAACACTGAACCCTGTCCTGCATTCTACCCAGTGCGCCATGAAGGAAAGGTAACGTCCCTGCCCATGCCTGCTGGACCTTTTGTCAGCGGTAATATGCACCTTACTGCTGACTACCCTGTCCAACAAAGCCGAAACATTGCCTTCCACATGCCGGTAGAGAGCTGGAATGGCCTTCCGTAAAAAGAAATGCCACTGAGGTACAGCACGTTTCACAAAATCATGAAAGGGGTAGAGTCTACCAGCTGAAAAGGCAGCAGTTGCAGAGCTAGCAATTTGGCCAAGCAAGCATTTAGACGCTGAGCATGTGGATGGCTGGGACTGAATTTCTTTTTACGGTTCAGATGGTGGTGTACTGCTAGCAGATTGGCTGCAAGTACTTGGGACACCTATTGCTTTACCTTCATTCCTCTCAGTGCAGGTTTTTTAGGGGACTGGAGGTATAGTAGGGTTGGAGATCCCAGATGAGGAGAAAGAATTTTGCCTTTTTTTTGATGTGGGTCTTTCAAGTACTGTTGCCAACGCACTGCATGGCAGGTCGTCATATGTCTGGTCAAGCATGTGGTGCCCAAGCAGCTGCTGTTCTATCCACGCTTGATCCGCTTCAGACAAACAGCAATCGTGCAATCTGCTGCACACGTGTCGAAAAAGGCCCACACCAAGGAACTTTTAAAAGTCATCGGGGAGTCGGCAGCGCCCTGCACCTGCGGAGCTCTGCGGTGTGATGCAATAGGGTGGCTGCCCTTAAGCTGCCCCCTAGAGGATGTTCCTGCCTTGTTGGAGTTGTGCCTCCTCCTCCTCTCTTCTCTCAGGCACCCAAGTACAGTCAGGGACCTCATCATCTCTTCCCTCCTCATCACTGGAGCAAACTTGGCAGTATGCTGCAGCTAGGGGAACATGACTGCAAGTTTCTTGTCCTTCTTGGGCACCCCCTCTCTCTGGGCTCACGTTACTCCCTTCTTCAACCTGGGAACCAACATCAGAGCCTTCAAATCGCTGCGCATCCTCCTGCAGCATGTACCCAACACTGTGGTCGAATAATTCTAGGGACTCCTCCGTGCATGATGGTGGGGCTACGGAAGGAGTGACTGTGGACAAGAAGCGGGTGGAATAGGCCACTTTGGCAACTGCGTTGGAAGGCAAACTACTCTAAACCTGAGTGATAGAGGATGAGGAGGATGTGGACGGCTTTGTTATCCACTCCACCAACTTTTCTGCATGTTCTGGCTCAATAACACAGCCAGCAGCAGAAAAAAGGATAAGCGTGCCCCACGGCCACCTGCAGAGGATGCACCATGTCCACGACCAGCACTGTTGACAGTAGACGCAGTTCCTTTGACCTCATGATTCTCATTTGCTCTGACATGCACTGTGAGCTGTAAGGTCTTATATAGACAGGTGTGTGGCTTTCCTAATCAAGTCCAATCAGTATAATCAAACAGCTGGACTCAAATGAAGGTGTAGAACCATCTCAAGGATGATCAGAAGAAATGGACAGCACCTGAGTTAAATATGAGTACCACAGCAAAGCGTCTGAATACTTAGGACCATGTGATATTTCAGTTTTTGTTTTTTAATAAATCTGCAAAAATGTCAACAATTCTGTGTTTTTCTGTCAATATGGGGTGCTGTGTATACATTAATGAGGGAAAAAAATGAACTTAAATGATTTTAGCAAATGGCTGCAATATAACAAAGAGTGAAAAATTTAAGGGGGTCTGAATACTTTTCGTCCCCACTATATATATATATATATATATATATATATATATACACACTAGACTGACTGTGTATATATATATATATATATATATATATATATATATATATATATATATATATATCAAATATACTGCCACTAACTGAATACACTGTTTGCTTAACCACTTCAGCCCTGGAAGATTTGGCTACTGAATGACTGGGCCATTTTTTGCGATTCAGTACTGCGTCACTTTAAAGTGGTGGAACTACCGCCATAGCGACACATGCGGTCGCTATGGGGCCCATGGTCGTTATGGGGCCCCGGCCCGCTGCCGAGTGGGTCCCTCAGCCGGGGCCTGCTGCCGAGTGGCATCGGCAAGCTCCTGTGACTGTCCTGCACAGAAGACAGAACACCGGCCCGACACCATCCCCATCCCAGCGGTGTGACGTCACTCGGTCGGAGGAGGGAGGAGTGTCGAGAGCTAATGCAGAGCCTTCAACCAAGAGAAGCCGAGCCAGGCAGCGCCGCCGAGGAGGAACCTCTACTTTATTGCAGAGTGCCAGAGACAGATTCAGAGATCATTCACGTTTCACAGGTAAGTAAGCCGCAAGCAGTACATTACCATCCACAGATAAATTAATCTGATGCATTCAGTGATGCCATACGGCCGGAGGAATATAAACTGTCTGTTCTCTAATATGCAGCATGGCGGGGGGAGGGGGGTAAATGTCCTACACTGGATAGTAACTGCTGTATTAATGTCCTGCAGGCTGCACTGGTCATCTCTTGGTCACTGATGAATGATTTACTGGTCACCTCATGGTCACTGATGAATGAATTTACTGGTCACGTCACGGTCACTGATGAATGATTTACTGGTCACGTCACGGTCACTGATGAATGATTGTACTGGTCACCTCACAGTCACTGATGAATGATTTACTGGTCACCTCACGGTCACTGATGAATGATTTACTGGTCATGTCACGGTCACTGATGAGTGATTTACTGGTCACGGTCACTGATGAATGATTTTACTGGTCACCTCACGGTCACTGATGAATGATTTTACTGGTCACCTCATGGTCACTGATGAATGAATTTACTGGTCACCTCATGGTCACTGATGAATGATTTTACTGGTCACCTCACGGTCACTGATGAATGATTATACTGGTCACCTCATGGTCACTGATGAATGATTTACTGGTCACGTCACGGTCACTGATGAATGATTGCACTGGTCACCTCACGGTCACTGATGAATGATTTTACTGGTCACGTCACGGTCACTGATGAATGATTGTACTGGACACCTCACGGGCACTGATGAATGATTTTACTGGTCACCTCATGGTCACTGATGAATGATTGTACTGGTCACCTCACAATCACTGATGAATGATTTACTGGTCATGTCACGGTCACTGATGAATGATTGTACTGGTCACCTCACGGTCACTGATGAATGATTTTACTGGTCATGGTCACTGATGAATGATTTTACTGGTCATGGTCACTGATGAATGATTGTACTGGTCACCTCACGGTCACTGATGAATGATTTACTGGTCACCTCACGGTCACTGATGAATGATTTTACTGGTCACCTCATGGTCACTGATGAATGAATTTACTGGTCACGTCACGGTCACTGATGAATGATTTTACTGGTCACCTCACGGTCACTGATGAATGATTTTACTGGTCACGTCACGGTCACTGATGAATGATTTTACTGGTCACATCACGGTCACTGATTAATGATTTTACTGGTCACGGTCACTGAGAAATGAATTTACTGGTCACCTCATGGTCACTGATGAATGAATTTACTGGTGATGATTATGAACTGTGACTGTGATTTTTCTAATATGCAGCATGGCGGGGGGAGGGGGTAAATGTCCTGCACTGATCATAGTAACTGCTGTATTAATGTACTGCCACTGGTCACAGTCACTGAGGAATGATTTTACTGGTCATGGTCACTGATGAATGCATTTAATGGTCACGGTCACTAGGGCTGGGCAATTTTCTAAAGAAAAAAAAACAAAACAAAAAGTGATTAAAAAAATAAAACTCGATTCACGATTCAAATTTAGTTTTTTTTTTTTTTTTGGACACCGCACCAGTCCTGAGGAGCTGCGGGCAGGAGTTTTTAGGTGAGGCCGCTGCTTCGGCCTAGTCCACAGTGTCCGGCTTCGCAGACTAGGCCGAAGCCGCGGCCTCGCCTAAAAACTCCTGCCTGCAGCTCCTCAGGGCCGGAGCAGTGAAAAAATAAAAATCTAAAAAAAACGATTTGCTTAAATTTTGAATCAATTTGACCTCTCAACTAAATTCAAGATTTGAATCGATTTTTTCCCCAGCCCTAACGGTCACTGATGAATGAATTTACTGCTCTCGGTCTCTGATGAATTACTGTACTGCCACTGCTGATCATGGTCACTGATGGTGATGATTATGAACTGTGACTGTGATTTTTCTAATATGCAGCATGGCGGGGGGAGGGGGGTAAATGTCCTGCACTGGTCATAGTAACTGATGTATTAATGTCCTGCAGGCTGTACTGGTCATAGTAACTGCTGTATTAATGTACTGCCACTAGCCACAGTCACTGATGAATGAAATTACTAGTCACAGTCACTGATGAATGATTTTACTGGTCACGGTCACTGAGGAATGATTTTACTGGTCACGGTCACTGAGGAATGATTTTAATGGTCACGGTCACTAATAAATGATTTAACTGGTCACGGTCACTGATGACTGAATTTTATTGGCAGTGTTTTTGTTTTGTTGTTAACTATGTAATTGAGGAGTAAGGGTCTTTCCTTCTACTGTATTTTTCAGTTTCAACCATAATGTCCAGTTACCATCATCAAAGTGGTGCTCACAAGCATAAAAAGAAAAGGGAAGACACCTACAAAATGGAGAAACTTCCAAAAATCACACATTTTTTTAATGTGCCCAATGTTGGTCAGAGATCTACCGCAGACCATGATGCAGAAAAAGTTGCTGAGGCAAGCCCAGAAAGCCTTGACCCCACAATTACTGACATGCCAGTACAGGAGCAATTGCTACTTAGCCAGTTTCCCCTGAATGAACCAAGTACAAGCCAGGAGTTAGGTGGTGTTACTGAGTGCAATATTGAAAAAGATTATCCTGAAACTGAGCCATTTGCAGCAGCCTTATGTTCACTTGTCTGATAGTGACATAGCTGTGTTAACTGACATTGCATCTACAAAATATGTCACAGACAGGGTAAACTTTCCAATTACAATTACAGATGCACATGTGAAGAGATTTATAATCACAAATGGTCCTTGCAGACCTACAGGGCCCTTTAAGGGAGACAATGATGGGGAACAGAGGTGTTTTTCAGTAAAAATATTATGAAAAAACAACAAAAACAGGACTTAAACTACCCATTACCTGGCTCTGTTATTCTCCTAAATTGAATATTGCATACTGTGAACCATGCTGGTTATTTGGTGACCATAAAAAACTAGGCTCTGAACCAGCATGGGCAAAGGGGATACAAAAATGGAAAGGCTTGTCAACAAAAATACAGGTTCATGAAACATCTCAAACTCATATAGATTCTTGCATAATCTATGATCAGTGGCGTAAAAAGGGAACAATTGATGAGGAAAGCGAAAAACAATTAAGAAATGAAAAAAACTTTTGGAGAGATGTTTTAAATAGAATAGCGAATGTCACCTTGACTATGGCTATGAATAACATGGCCTTCCGTGGCCACAGAGAAAAAAATAGGAGAAGTCAACAGTGGAAACTTCCTGGCAATAATTGAACTGCTAGCTGAGTATGATCCCATATTAAAGCAATTGCTACAGTTACCACAGGGAAAAGTCAAATACCTTAATCCAAAAATTCTAAATGAAGTCATAGATATTTTGTCAAAGCAAGTTCTGAATGACATTTTGTCTGAAGTGCAAAACGCACAGTTTTACTCGTTGATTATAGATATTACTCAAATGAGCCAGGTGCTCCGATATGTTTCTATTGAAAGAGATACAAATACGAGAGCAAAACAAATTAACATACATGAGGCATTTCTTGGATTTAATGCTATTCATGACCAAAGTGCTGCAGGTATAGAAAAAGAAAATACTTGCATTTATTTATGACAAAGGAATTTCTCTGGATAAGTGCCGTGGTCAAGGCTATGATGGTGCTGCCACAATGAGTGGAACCTATTCTGGTGTGCAGACTCGAATTTTGCAGAGAGAGGAAAATGCACTTTATATTCATTGTGCAGCACACAATCTTAATTTGGTCCTCCAAGATGCTGTGGCAGAGATTACGGAGGTCTCAAACTTCATGGGTGTGGTTCAACATTTACACAATTTTTTGGGGGACAGTGGAAAGCGGTGGGAGATCCTGTCTTCATTTACCAGTGAATCCTGTGTTACACTGAAGAAATTGTGTCCCACACGCTGGTAATCTCGCTATGAGTCGCTGCTTGCCTTGCGTTTTTGTTTTGTAGATGTACTTAAAGCGCTATCAAAAATAAGCCTTGTAGCTACCAAAAAAAGTGAAAGAGAAGAGGCAATGGGGCTGAAAAAAAATTAGAGTCTTTCCAAACTATATTTCTAATTGTTCTACAAACCAAAATATTCTCAAGCATAAATTCTCTGTCTAAACTCTTCCAGTCAGAGAGCAAGGACTTGTCCAAAGCTTCTCATTTAATTAAGACAGCCTTGGATGAGCTATCCAATTTCAGAAGCAGTTTTGGGGAAGCCAGAAATAATGCTGTATTGCTTGCACAAAAATGGAATATTACCCCCAGATTTGAAGCTAAACGAATTTGCACTGTCAGAAAGCATTTTGATGAATTGTGTGAATCAAAATCAACGTTTTCTATAGGTGCTTAGACATAATAGTAAACCAGTTGTCAAACAGGTTCCAGGGACTTAATCGGGTTGTTCAGCGGTTTGAAATATTTCAACCTGCAGTTCTAGTATCAGTATAGGATGATGATTTGTTTAAAGCTGCATCAAATCTGCATCAAAAGTATGAAAAAGACCTCTCATCAACTTTTGCTGGTCAGCTTCTAAGTTTTAGATCAGCACTTAAAGAGGACATTCAGAAATTGTCCTCTGTGAAGGATCTTGCACATTTTCTCTTAGTTGAGAATAGTGCTCTTTCATCAAATCTGCCAGATGTGTGCACAGCGTTGCTTTTATTCCTAACACTACCTGTGACTGTGGCCTCAGCAGAAAGATCCTTCTCAAAACTAAAACTAATAAAGAATTATCTCAGAAGCACTATGTCTGAGCAAAGGCTTTCTGGGTTTGCTATCCTTAGCATTGAAAATTCTAGAGCAAAACAGCTGGACCTAAACCACAGTGTGGACACTTTTGCAGAATTGAAGGCACGCAGACATGTTTTCTAAGATGTGGTGTTTTGTGAGTATACAAGTTGGAAGAGTTTTCAAAGTTCATGTTTGGTTTTGTTGACAGCCATAGCCTTTCTTCTTTGGGATAAACCATGGGGTCTATTTATAACCTATTCGCAGAGCCATTCACCCTCTGAAAATGTCAAAACATTTCTTTTTTGCCACTTGGCACAAAAAGATATGTTCTTTGTTTTTTGGTTTTTCAGGTCAAACTTATGGAATGTAATATTGTATTTTGACTATTAGATGAAGCTGAGGAGCATGGGAAATATGTTATAAATAGAACCCTTTGGTTCCAGTTTGGCAAATAGTAAAGTGGAACTTTAGGCAAATATTTGAATAAATACATGGTAGAATTGGCAGCTTATGTTTGAGTGTGCAGACTTAGAAGGGGGTAAAGGTACAATGGTGCAAACCTGACTGGCTTTCTAAGATCGCTTTGATGTGTAAAACCGAAAACTGGCTGAACTGAATTATACAGTAAGTATTTGGCAAATATTTTGTCTGAATGCTTATATGTATGTCAGCTTTGTACTTTGTTGTGTTGACTAGAGTTCCACTTTACTCGTTTAACTAGCCTCAGTTGTTGAATTGGCTTGTTAACCGATACATTTCTTTTTACAGTCAGGTCCATAAATATTGGGACATCGACACAATTCTAATCTTTTTGGCTCTATACACAATGGATTTGAAATGAAACAAACAAGATGTGCTTTAACTGCAGAATTTCAACTTTAATTTGAGGATATTTACATCCAAATCAGGTGAACAGTGTATGAATTACAACGGTTAGTATATGTGCCTCCCACTTTTTAAGGGACCAAAAGTAATGGGACAGATTAACAATCATCCATCAAACTTTCACTTTTTAATGCTCGGTTGCAAATCCTTTGCAGTTAATTACAGCCTGAAGTCTGGAACGCATAGACATCACCAGACGCTGGGTTTCATCCCTGGTGATGCTCTGCCAGGCCTCTACTGCAACTGTCTTCAGTTCCTGCTTGTTCTTGGGGCATTTTCCCTTCAGTTTTGTCTTCAGCAAGTGAAATGCATGCTCAATCTGATTCAGGTCAGGTGATTGACTTGGCCATTGTATAACATTCCACTTCTTTCCCTTAAAAAACTCTTTGGTTGCTTTCGCAGTATGCTTCGGGTCATTGTCCATCTACACTGTGAAGCGCCGTCCAATGAGTTCTGAAGCATTTTGCTGAATATGAGCAGATAATATTGCCCGAAACACTTCAGAATTCATCCTGCTGCTTTTGTCAGCAGTCACATCATCAATAAATACAAGAGAAGAAGTTCCATTGGCAGCCATACATGCCCATGCCATGAAACTACCACCACCATGTTTTACTGATGAGGTAGTATGCTTTGGATCATGAGCAGTTCCTTCCCTTCTCCATACTCTTCTCTTCCTATCACTCTGGTACAATTGATCTTGGTCTAATCTGTCCATAGGGTGTTGTTACAGAACTGTGAAGGCTTTTTTAGATGTTGTTTGGCAAACTCTAATCTGACCTTCCTGTTTTTGAGGCTCACCAATGGTTTACATCTTGTGGTGAACCCTCTGTATTCACTCTGAGAAGTCTTCTCTTGATTGTTGATTTAAAAAAAAAAAAAAAAACAAGAAAAATAACCCTGGGACTTTAGATGAGGTGAGAGAGGTTTAGCCAATGTCCACAGCGAACACTGAGACAAAATCAATTTATTCATTTCAAAATGTTATGTAACGGAGCGGTAACAACAATGATTGTGAGTTACCAGGCATAATAGCCAATGTACACAACACAGATGAACGTAAATATACAAAGATTTATTACAAATGTTATACATCAATGAGCAACAATAAAACTTGAAAGTTGCTGGGTCAGTAAATACACATACAAAATAAGATGATAAAATGTACATACATGTGGACAGGGAAGTATGTGAACATAATGCAGACATCAATAATACCCAGCATGTACCGGCATAAAACAAGCATCAATAAAGCCCTATGCATTTCGCGAGACCCTGCTTGCTTCTTCAGGGGCGGATGCATGAATGTTGTATCGAAGTCTGAGATAAATCGCCAAACACTGGATATCAAGATGTCCTAAGTGCTCTCACCCTCTGCACGAGGAACACCTCCACCGCGCCAAAATCCCCTAAAAACTATAAAAAATAAATAAAATATGTATATAAACACTGGTGAAAGTGATAAAGATAATATGCATAAGAAATAAGGAGCTGCCCACTATAATAATCAAAGAGTAATATTCAGTCAATTTAATCCTAATTGTCGGTTTAAAACCAACAGATGCCGACAACCAGGATAAATTAGCAGGCGCTCAAAGATATTCCAGATGTGACTGGCTATACCCCCCTTAAAAATGGCATAGTCTGGTGATAAACACGTTCTCTGGATAAAATATATAAAAATTACACGTGTAAGTGTAAAAAAGTTAATAATGTGCAGTGATGGTGATACCTTTTATCAAAGACTCAATTACCCATAAATGGCATAACTCAATAAAATAAATCAATATATGTGTATATGTATAGTGTGATTGTATACCTTGCAGTATGCAATAATGGTGACACCCTCTAATAGTGTTACTAGTCTGAATGTGACACACTGAATAACCAACATTCCTCAGAAATAAATGAATGAGAAACAGTGATGTGATCTAACAAGAGAATCTCTCATCTGCGTGTATCACATCCCTATATAGCCAAGAGATTGACTAGATGTAATAGATCAGGGTGTGACTGGTATTATATTAGTGACACCCTTTAATAATGGGTCAATTATCTGTGTATGGTATACCGCATGAGTAGCGGACCACACAAATAAGAAACCTGCAAAATAAAGTGTTAGAGAAAAAACCTCTTATAATGCAAAAATAGTGGTGGAAAAGCATATGTGTAAGTGACAGCAATAAAAAATCTTAAATATAAGTGACAGCGAATAAACAATCGTGCATAAGGTTCAATTCATGCTGCTAAATTCAACAATTCCAAAGAATAGTTCATGAATGGAACTAGCCCTTGATAGAGGCTATAAGTGATTAAAGCTGGTGACGAAAAAATATTCAATCTGGTGACGAAAAAATGTGGGACATTTGTGTGGATCATTTGACTGAGGAATCATTTGTGTGGGACATTTGATTGAATATTTTTTCGTCACCAGCTTTAATCACTTATAGCCTCTATCAAGGGCTAGTTCCATTCATGAACTATTCTTTGGAATTGTTGAATTTAGCAGCATGAATTGAACCTTATGCACGATTGTTTATTCGCTGTCACTTATATTTAAGATTTTTTATTGCTGTCACTTACACATATGCTTTTCCACCACTATTTTTGCATTATAAGAGGTTTTTTCTCTAACACTTTATTTTGCAGGTTTCTTATTTGTGTGGTCCGCTACTCATGCGGTATACCATACACAGATAATTGACCCATTATTAAAGGGTGTCACTAATATAATACCAGTCACACCCTGATCTATTACATCTAGTCAATCTCTTGGCTATATAGGGATGTGATACACGCAGATGAGAGATTCTCTTGTTAGATCACATCACTGTTTCTCATTCATTTATTTCTGAGGAATGTTGGTTATTCAGTGTGTCACATTCAGACTAGTAACACTATTAGAGGGTGTCACCATTATTGCATACTGCAAGGTATACAATCACACTATACATATACACATATATTGATTTATTTTATTGAGTTATGCCATTTATGGGTAATTGAGTCTTTGATAAAAGGTATCACCATCACTGCACATTATTAACTTTTTTACACTTACACGTGTAATTTTTATATATTTTATCCAGAGAACGTGTTTATCACCAGACTATGCCATTTTTAAGGGGGGTATAGCCAGTCACATCTGGAATATCTTTGAGCGCCTGCTAATTTATCCTGGTTGTCGGCATCTGTTGGTTTTAAACCGACAATTAGGATTAAATTGACTGGATATCAAGATGGCAGCAGTGTGATGCATCCAGCTCGGGAGCTGAGGAGGCGGAACAAAACAAGGCCACAATAGGGGAACATCCGGAGGATCAGCACGGTCTGGATAGGGGTATTTCTCACTGCGGTCTCCACTTAGCCCCTTAAAATTGTGTCTGGAAAATGTCTCAATGGAGTGAAAAACATCCAATGGTTGTCAGTTTGTTCTTAGAGATGTGACCGCTCTATCCAATCTCCAAGTAGTGAATCAGAATCCCAGCCGTGCTGAACGTCCAGATATACCCACAAGACCCCGAAGGCTACGCCCCCAGCGTCATGTACGGGCGGTGACGCATGGGCGTCCAGAAGACATCCACCATCAAAGGGGGGTGCACAAATGATTGTTGATTTTGACACACATACATCTACCTCCTGGAGAGTGTTCTTGATCTGGCCAACTGTTGTGAAGGGTGTTTTCTTCACCAGGGAAAGAATTCTTCGGTCATCCACCACAGTTGTTTTCCGTGGTCTTCCGGGTCTTTTGGTGTTACTGAGCTCACCGGTGCATTCTTTATTTTTAAGGATGTTCCAAACAGTTGATTTGGCCACACCTAATATTTTTACTATCTCTCTGATGGGTTTGTTTTGTTTTTTTCAGCCAATTGATGGCTTGCTTCACTGATAGTGACAGCTCTTTGGATCTCATATTGAGAGTTGACAGCAACAGATTCCAAATGCAAATAGCACACTTGAAATGAACTCTGGACCTTTTATCTGCTCCTTGTAAATGGGATAATGAGGGGATAACACACACCTGGCCATGGAACAGCTGAGCAGCCAATTGTCCCATTACTTTTGGTCCCTTAAAAAGTGGGAGGCACATATACAAACTGTTGGATTTCCTACACCGTTCACCTGATTTGGATGTAAATACCCTGAAATTAAAGCTGAAAGTCTGCAGTTAAAGCACATCTTGTTCATTTCATTTCAAATCCATTGTGGTGGTGTATAGAGTCAAAAAGATTAGAATTGTGTTTATGTCCCAATATTTATGGACCTGACTGTACATACCTGTCCACAGCTGCCCCATGTGCCCACTTTGAGCATTGCAAATCAGGCAACATTTCATCCTATGTGAATCAAATTTTTTTTTTAATCCAGTCAAAATTAGTTTTCTGCATACACTCTTTTGTAAAGTGTGTGTAGACCTTGCCCATTTACCCATCTAAATCTTCCTTTTTGATGACAAATTACACCTTTCTAGTCAATTAAATTAAAGGATGGCAAGTTTTTGGCTTCTGCACTGCCTGTTTGGCTGGAAAACAGCTTTGGAGAGAAATGGATAAAATCAAATAAAAGAAATATAGTAAGATATTGTTAATTTATCATCATCGTATCTTCATATTTTAGATCAAGATTCACTCTTTTTCAGGTTGACTTTTTCTAATGTTCTGTTGCCTTACATTTGGCTTGTTTTTGGCTGTTGGATGTTGAAACCATGGCTTCTTTTCCTTTGGTTATTTTTAAAAGACATGTTGAAAATATGCACGTTAAGCATCAAGGTCTAAATCAAGTAGGTGTAAACTCAAAAATTAAGAATTTTATGCCAAGTTAAAGTGCATAGAATGTAAGATCTAATTTCTTCCTTCCCTTACAAGGTTGTCATCCTGTTAATTTTCCTCTTAAACCGGTGCAGTTTGCGTTGTTTGCCTTTTACAAAACGTAAGTATAAAAGAGTAATGCCCCGTACACACGGTCGGACATTGAACGGACATCCCGACAACAAAATCCATGGATTTTTTCCGATGGATGTTGGCTCAAACTTGTTTTGCGTACACACGGTCGCACAAAGTTGTCGGAATTTCCGATCGCCAAGAACGCGGTAACGTACACCACGTACGACAAGACTAGAAAAGATGATTCGCGCTTTTTCAGACTCATGGTTTTCAGATCATTTTCTGCTGTTCAGTTTGTGCTTGTGGGTTTGTATCTGCTCTTCAGTGCGTGCAGTCAGTTCGTATTGTACTATTCAGTGCGATCTTGTGCGCTCGTTACTGTTTTTCAGGTCGCTCTTCACAGGCCTTGCTGTTCTTCAGTGCGTTCTGTTACCTCGTTCTGAGCAGCCGACCGTTTTCTAGCCATGTTGCGTATACGTACTCCTCGTTGAGTTCGTGCTGTGCGGGGGCTTGGTGTTGGGGTCCTGACCTTGACACAAGCCCAGTCCATGAACAGGGCGAGGAGGAGTTCATGGACCAAGAATTGGTTGCTTCAGTGTGACCAGTTCTGTCATATGCCTTTGCTCCGTGAGATCCGTGAGAATAATCCTGATGATTTCAGGAACTTTCTCCGGATGACGGACCCCGTATTTCACCGTTTGTTGGCTTTGCTGACCCCCTATATCAGCAGGCAGGATACCTGCATGAGGCAAGCCATCACTCCGGAGCAGAGGCTAGTCGCCACCCTGCGGTAGTTGGCGAAGGGGAGAAGCCTGCAGGACCTCAAGTTCTCAACAGGCATCTCCCCCCAGGCTCTGGGATCATTATCCCAGAGACCTAATCTGCCATCATCCAGTTCCTGCAGAAGGAGTATATTAACCACTTCCCACCCGCCCTATAGCGGATTGACGTCCGGGAAGTGGTTCTGTTATCCTGACTGGACGTCATATGACGTCCAGCAGGATAACATGCCGCAGCGCGCCCCCCGGGGCGCGCATCGCGGCGATCGGTGGAGCGGTGTGTCAGTCTGACACACCGCTACACTGATCTTGGTAAAAAGCCTCCGCTGGAGGCTCTTTACCACGTGTCCAATCACGGCTGATCACGCTGTCAATAGGAAGAGCCATTGATCGGCTCTTCCTCACTCGCGTCTGACAGACGCGATTAGAGAAGAGCCGATCGGCGGCTCTCCTGGCAGGGGGGTCTGCGCTGATTGTTTATCAGTGCAGCCCCCCTCAGATCACCACACTGGACCACCAGGGATCACCACTAGGACCACCAGGAAAGGGGCAACATGTGGATGGCCAGGTATGTACCCCATGGCCATCCACATGTGCCCAGTGTGCCAAATCTGTGCCAATCAGTGCCCACAAATGGGCACTGATTGGCACCATTATGTTGCAGTGATGCCCAGCAATGCCACCCTTAGGAGCATCACTGCAAACAAGCAGTGCCATCAGTGCCACCCATCAGTGTCCATTCATGACACCTGTCAGTGCCTATCCGTGCCCATCAGTGCCCATCTATCAGTGCCCATCCATGCCCATCTGTGCCAACTATCAGTGCCACCCATAAGTAACCATCAATGCCACCTATGAGTGCCCATCAATGCCACCTATGAGTGCCCATCAGTGCCGCCTATAAGTGCCCATCTGTTCCACCTATGAGTGCCCATCAGTGCCGCATACCAGTGCCACCTATCAGTGCCCATCAGTGCCGCCTATCAGTGCCCATCAGTGCCGCCTATCAGTGCCCATCATCAGTGCCCGTCAGTGCCACCTCATTGGTGCCACCTCATCGGTGCCCATCAGTGCCGCCGTATCAGTGCCCGTCAGTGCAGAAAGAAGAAAACGTACTTATTTACAAAAAAGTTTTAACAGAAACAAAGAAAAACTTGTTTTTTTCAAAATTTTCGGTCTTTTTTTATTTGTTGCGCAAAAAATAAAAACCGCAGAGGTGATCAAATACCACCAAAAGAAAGCTCTATTTGTGGGAACAAAATGATAAAAAATTTGTTTGGATACAGTGTAACATGACCGCGCAATTGTCATTCAAATTGCGACAGCGCTGAAAGCTGAAAATTGGTCTGGGCGGGAAGGTGTCTAAGTGCCTGGTATTGAAGTGGTTAAGGTAAGAGTTTAACCTTTAACATCACATTTTATTGTATATAATGTTTGATAATATATTGTATTTCTTTCTTCATTCCCTCATTACCATGATTGTAATATGCTGTGAATGTCCCCTTTGTCCTCATGCATACTGGATTTTTATGTAATTATTTTTGTTGTCCTTCATACTTATTTGCCTTCACTTACATCGTCCCACCACCCAACTCGGGGTTGTACTATTATAATTATAAGGAGTTCAATAGCATTGTGATGTTGGCGGTGGTGTCGGCTACTTATGAGTTCCTGTATGTGGACGTGGGGAAGAATGGCCGGATGTCCGATGGTGGAGTCATCGCCCAGACGGAGTTCTACAGGCGTCTCCAGAATGGCAGCTTGGACTTGCCACCTCCAGAAGACAATGTGGAAGGACTCCCATTTGTCTTCGTTGCGAATGAAGCGTTTGCGCTGGGGGACCATCTTATGCAGCCATTCCGGATGAGGACCCTCACCCCGGACGAGAGGGTTTTTAATTATTGGCTGGCCAGAGCCAGAAGAGTGGTGGAGAAGACGTTTGGAATCATGGCCAGCCAGTTCTGCCTATTTCTTACACCCATACACATGGCGGAGTACAAACTGAATCTGCGTAAACTGTCAGCGCTATATAAATCCTGTATAATAATAATAATAATAATAATATCATCCTGGCATGCTGTGTTCTACACAACTTTTTACGGCAACATTCTGCCAACTATGCTGGCTCAGTTGGGCCTGAGGCTTGAATTCAAAATGAAACAACCCTGACGGCGCTTGAAAGTGTCCGTCCTGGCTTGCCCCCCTGAGTGCCCGTGATGTCCGGCTAAGATACCTTGAATTCTTTGCAGGTAGGGGGGCTATCAATATACCACACAATGTCTGAAACCTTTTTCAAATAAAAAAAAACAAATAACTACTCAAATCTTTGGTGACATTTACTGCTTGAAAATGGCGTGATTGTGTAACCTTACAAAGCACTGGTGGGTGTTATTTACTAAAGGCAAAGACACTTTGCACTACAAGTGCACTTGAAACTGCACTTGTAGTGCAAAGTGGATTTGCCCTTAGGAAATAACATCCATTGTCACAGAAAACACCAATTAGAGCACCACAAAAGTGTTGGAGCGTTGAAACAATAATCCACACATTCTTGATTATCAATCTTTTTAATACCAGCACAATCACATGTGCATTTGTAAAAGGTTTTTAAAACAAACCAACATGTTTGTTGTATAACATTTTTTGGGGTCACATTAGAAAAAGTAGAAATGTCCATTTAAGATAAAACAGGCATGTTTAAAACCAACAAGAAAGACACAAATCTTGAACTTACAAAGTTCACATTTGGTAGAACTTGAAGGCAATATCAGACATGAGTATTTACAAACTGTGTTTGATATTGCGTTCAGATGGGGTGAAGTCACCCCAGGAAAAGCCAAATTTTGAAGATGCAAACAAATTTACGAATGTCAACATGTGCTACCTGCCATCACGGGGGATCAAGGGACGTGTTTTAGGGGTGCAACCCCTTCCTCACAGCTACTTTATTATTGAGGAAGGGGTTGCACCCCCAAAACGCCTACATTGATCTCCTGTGATGGCAGATAGCACATGTTGACACACTGTGTGCCTCTTCAAAATTTGGCTTTTCTCAAATTTGTCAAAAAAATGTCAATTATTTTTAGCACACAAAAAACCCAAGGGATTAGGAGGGGTTTTAAACTCTCCCTAAAACATCAATGATGTTCTTCATTTTTTGCTGAACATCATTGATGTTTTTCTGGATGTTCTCCAAGTCCCTATTACACCCCATGATCTCCCCGATCAGGATCTGTGCACTTTCCGAGGTGAAAGGATCTGGATCCACAACATTACGATCACCTAAAAAGATAGAAACAAAAAAACACCATGTATTATAAATATGCCGGCATCCATCTCTTACCTGAGCCTGTGGTCGCAGACACTCACCTGTTGTGGTGCCAATTTCCACCACGTCTTCCTCCTCCTGCTCTGCTTGGCTTGGGTGGATTTCCCCTTCTTCCAGAGGTGGGGGGTCTGTGGTCTCCTCAGATGAGGGGTGTCCTCCGAGTCTTTTATCCCCTATGAAAAAAAAAATAGGTATACTTAGCATACAGATATTTGATGGCAGAACTATAAATATGAAACATAGCTTGGAAGTGGGGTACAATTTTTTTTTTTTGTCTGAGTTCCAGGATGTGGCATTTTTCTGGTCCTTTGTCAAGCTTCAATACTTTACCTGTTTTGGACAAGCTTCACAGATGGAGACACCCCTATAGTATACACTGGAGCACCTGTGTGGGCCCCCTAATAAAAAGGGTGTTCTTGTGTCCCACACTAGTGCTCCAGCGTCCAGATGTGTAAACAGCTGCTGAGTGTCCTCTCCTTACACAGAATCTAGTTTGCATTTCATTCTAGTAACAAACCCATCTACACAACCAAATTAGTTTCAGACAAGTAGGCCCTAAAAATGTGGGCAAATGCATATGGCCAAAACAATAGTGTTTTCTTGGCCGCACAAAAAATGTTTGATATGAGCGAATAATGTGACCATGAACATGAAAGTTGCCAGTTTAAACTGTACAACAGTTAAGAAAAGCACATGGAGCAGCACGAACGTAAGAAACATAAAAAGAATAGGAACACAGGACAACTACTTACTTTTTTGCAGCACTCTCCGGATCTTTCTGTACTGCTCGTGCTCCCTTAATTTCAGGTCCGACCACCGCTTCCTGAGCTGATCTTTCGATCGTCGCACCCCGAAATTCCGGTGCAGACTTTTGACCACTTTCGCCATGATCTTGGCCTTTCGGACATTGGGGTTGGGGTAAGGTCCATACTTCCCATCATAGTTGGCCCTCTTCATTATGTCGACCATCTCCAACATCTCCCTAAAGGACATATTTGATGCCTTATATCGCCTCCTTCTGGATTGTGATGTTTCTGCCTCTGGGCATTCCTCCTCCTCCTCGTTGGTGTAATTATCTGACACCTGCTGTGTCTCCGCCATGTGCTCTTCCCCCACTGCGACGAACGAGAAGGGGCAGGGAATAGACTAGAAAGAACGTCAGGGGCGGGCGGAGTTTCACGCATGCGCAGTGTCTATAAAGCGTAGCACGCGTGCTTAGTACGTACGATCTGTGAGCGAAGGAAGGAGTAATGAAGACGCCGATCGTGATAGCGAAGGTAAGATTTAACATTGGGCCTATACTGCTTCTAGATTGAGGCCTGTATTTGCACAAGTTTAGAAGACTTTAGGCTGACATTAGGGTTTGTCTTGTGTTGTGTCTTGCAGTGAAAATGGATATCTTGAAAGATAAGGACTTTATGCCAATCTTCATTGATATGTTCAGGGAGCTGCCCTGTCTTAGCAGATAAACCACCCTAAATATAAGAACCAAACAAAGAGGAAGGGAGCACTGGATAATTTGTTGGAATTTGTGAAGCAGGTGATCCCCACGGCAGACATCACCTATTTGAAGATTCTAATTGGTGGCCTGAGGAGCACTTATCTAAGGGAGCAAAAGAAGGTCCAGGATTCCCAGAGATCAGGAGCTGCAGATGACATCTATGTCCCCAGGCTCTGGTACTATGACAGGCTGCATTTTCTGGCAGGTCAGACTGAACCCAGGTCAGCACTCTCCAGTCTTCCTTCCCCCCCAGCTTTAGGCTTCTGATGCCCAACCTGGGCCTTCCAGGCAGCAACATGTGGAGGAGCCCAGCTTGAGCCAGGTATAGCATTCCTCTAAATATTTCTGGTTGTTCAATCAATGTTGTTGAACTAGATGTTAGTTTGGAGTACTAATTTCTGATTGTGATTGATGATGCAAAAGTCTCAGCCAGGAGGTGGCCGGGCCAAGCAGGCTGCCTGATATCCAGGTCCCTCCCCTACACCTTCAAAGACAAAGTGGCAGGAAGAGGAGTAACCTGGAGGAGGCTGCCATAGGCCTCTTTTGGAAGGCTACTGAGGCCCTGAGAACCCTCCACAGTGTGGAGGAGGACTTTGCTGGCATAACTGCCTGCAAAATGATGCAGATGGAGGAGGGCCAACGACTCCTGTGTGAGTCCTTAATTTTGGAAGCTCTCAATAGGGGTTGAGGGGCCAAATAACACGTGCTACCCACATTTGTAACCTCACACATAGTCCTCCTCCTTCTCCTCCTCCTCCAGGTCCTACTCATCCTCCTCCTCCTCCTCCAGGTCCTCCTCCTCCTCCTGCCACATCTCCAACACCAGAGCCACAGCCGGGAAGGAAGCGTGGAAGGAAGACCAGAGAGTGATGACCCTGGGTTCAGTCTGGTCTGGCAAAATATGCAGCCTCTTGTAGTACCACAGCCTGGGGACAATACATGTCATCTACTGCTTTTCGGATCTCTGGGACTTCTGGACCAGACTGCACTCCCTTAGATATGGACTCCTCAGGCCACCAATTTTGCTGGAAAAGAATTGATGTCTGCCCTGGGGGTCAAAGGCTTCGCCAATTTCTGCTGTTTCTCCAGCGTTGCCTCCCTCTTTGTTTGGTTCTGAGCCCTTAATAAAGGAATTTTTGTTTCAATTATACTCGCCTCTGTGTGTTTTCCTTCATAAATGACAGTTTGTTTGTGAGGAGGCAGGTACATTTCAAAAATACAATGTGAAATTAACAAGAGACACCAACACCAAACAATCTCCTTGAGATTAAATAATACAAGATATCAATGGTGTTGTGGTAACTTGACACACAAAAATATTATGGAGTAAAACCCCAAAAAAAAAAAAAAAAAAAAATCAGCCTTGAAAAAAATACAAACCCAAAAATAAAAAAAAAACAGCCTTGAAAAAAATACAAACCCCAAAAAAAACAAAAAAAACAGCCTTGAAAAAAAAAAAAAAAAAAAAAGAAATTTGGTCAGATGTGACAAATCAAAATATATTGAGGGAATCATGATAAATAATAAAGAAAGAAGTTTGTGAGAAGTCTGTGTGAATATGAGCAGCAAAACTACTTCATTCTTCTCACATTATAAAGAAGAAGACAGTGCACTGTATTAAACAATTTTAAACATTGCAGCATGACGAAAGTGCTGTATCCATTCCGAACGCTAATTTTACCAGACCGAGCTGTTCCGTCTCGGAATTTCTTCTGAGCATGCGTGGCACTTTGTGCATCGGAATTGGCCACACACGGTCGGAATTGACGTGATCGGATTTTGTTGTTGGAAAATTTTATAGCCTGCTCTCAAACTTTGTGTGTCGGAAAATTCGATGGAAAATGTCTGATGAAGCCCACACACAGTCGGAATTTCCGACTACACGCTCCGATCGCACATTTTTCGTCGGAAAATCCGGCCGTGTGTACGGGGCATAAGAGTAGTACACATAATGCATTGAATTTTGCAATTTATTATATGGTTATTTAAATTTTTGTTTTGTTGTTCGAAATTAATATAAGCTGTTGCCTGTTTTCTGTGCCACATGAGTGTGGTAATCTGTTGTTGTTTAATGGAATTAGTTATTTTTTTTGTGGGGGGGGGGCTGTTTGCAGGGGGGCCCCATACAACATTTTGCTATAGGGCCCTGTGATTTCTAGTTACGCCCCTGGCTTTAACTGACAATTGCGTGGACGTGCGACGCTGTTCCCACAAATAGAGTTTTCTTTTGGTGGTATTTGATCGCCTCTGCGGTTTTTATTTTTTGCGCTATAAACAAAAGAAGAGCGACAATTTTGAAAAAAACACAATATTTTGTACTTTTTGCTATGATAAATATCCCCATTTTCTTTTTAAAAAAAGCAAATTTTTTCTCAGTTTAGGCTGGTATGTATTCTTCTACATATTTTTGGTAAATATAATTGCAATAAGCGTATATTGATTGGTTTGCGCAAAAGTTATAGCGTCTACAAAATAGGTTTAAAGCATTTTTATTATTTTTTTTTTACTAGTAATGGCGGCGATCTGTGATCTGTGATTTTTATCGGGACAGCGACATTATGGCTGACACATCGGACATTTTTGACACATTTTTGGGACCATTGGCATTTATACAGCGATCGGTGCTATAAAAATGCACTGATTACTGTAAAAATGGCACTGGCAGGGAAGGGGTTAACACTAGGGGGCGATCAAGGGGTTAACTGTGTTCCCTAGTGTGTGTTTCTAACTGAAGGGGGTGGGGACTGACTAGAGGAAGTGACGGATCGTGGTTCCTAGCTAATAGGAACACACGATCTGTCACTCCTCTCAGAACAGGGAGTGTGTGTTTACACACACTCGTTCCTGCTCTGTCTCTCGTGCTCATGATCACTCGTGGCCAGTGGTCATCGTGACCGTCGGCTATGAGCATTGGCACCTCCGCTGTGCAGCGGGCGTGTGTGCGTGCCTGCTATCCCGCTCCCGCGAGCCAGCGTATAGCTACGACGGTTCGCGGGATCGTGCCGACCTGCCACAGTAAAATGACGGTGGCTGGTCGGCAAGCGGTTGATCTAAATCAAGCGATTTCTCTGTCCACCCCAACAACACTACACACGGCCACCGTGTAAGCAGCCTTATATAGTGTGGGGCATGGACTAAGTCCCCCTGAGCCATGATTGGCCAAAGGCACCCTGCCTTTGACCAATTATGGCTCTCTTAGCAAAGGGTGCTGTGATTGGCCAAAGCATGCAGGTCAGGTGCATGCTTTGGTCAATCATCAGATAGCAATGCACTGCGATTTCGCAGTGCATTATGGGGCATTCCACGGCGCTCAAATTTGTCACAAGCGCACCAGCGGCACAGTTGAGGGCAAGGGGATATCTGATGTTTCAAATCTGTGAAAGGTTTATACCTGCTTGGAAGTTTCTTCAGGGAAAGTCTGCCTTCGGATCTACTAAGCGTTTGGATGTACCAGCTGCTATAATACCATTCATAATTATTAATCAGTTCCCATATCTGCATTCTGAGATAACACTCTGTCTCACGGGGCCTGTATGTCCTTCTCTGTGATACACCAGATTTCTCTGCATTTTTTCATTGTCCTCGAGACATCAAGGTCGTGACCTTCATGTATAGGACATGTTCCACAGTTCAGTTACCATGCTATGCAGCGCTTGATGGAAGTCTCCTGAGGAAGCCATTGCATGGTGAAGCATGTAGAGCAAGAAGTCACTGCTGGCTACTCAAATTATAGATATTGTATGATGATACTGTGATGTCTTTTATACGGTGCCTTGCAAAAGTATCCCCCCCCCCTTGGCATTTTTTGTGTTTTGTTGCCTCACAACCTGGAATTAACATGGATTGTTTGAGGATTTGCTTCATTTAATTTACAGAACATGCCCACAACTTTGAAGAAGTTTTTTTTTTTTATTGTGAAACAAACAACAAATAGGACAAAATAACAGAAAAAGTCAATGTGCATAACTATTCACCCCCCTAAAGTCAATACTTTGTAGAGCCACATTTTGCGGCTATCACAGCTCCAAGTCGCTTCAGATAAGTCTCTATGAGCTTGCCGCATCTTACCACTGGGATTTTTGCCCATTTCTCTTTTCAAAACTGCTCCAGCTCCTTCAAGTTGGATGGTTTGCACTTGTAAACAGCATTCTTTAAATCTGACCACAGATTTTCTATTGGATTGAGGTCTTGGCGTTGACTAGGCCATTCCAACCAATTTACATGTTTACCCTTAAACCACTCAAGTATTGCTTTAGCAGTGTGTTTGGGTTCAATGTCCTGCTGGAAGGTGAACCTCCATCCTAGCCTCAAATCACACACAGAGTGGTACAGGTTTTGCTTAAGAATATCCCTGTATTTAGCACCATCCATCTTTCCCTCAGCTCTGACCAGTTTCCTAGTCCTGACTGCTGAAAAATATCCCCACAGCATGATGCTGCCACCACCATGTTTCACAGTGGGGATGGTGTTCTTTGAGTGATGTGATGTGTTGGGTTTGCGCCAGACATAGCGTTTTCTTTGATGGCCAAAAAGTTCAATTTTAGTCTCATCAGACCAGAGCACCTTCCTTCATACATTTTGGGAGTCTCCCACACGCATTTTCGCATTTTATCTTTTGCTGAAAGTAATGGCTTTCTTCTGGCCACCCTGCCATAAAGCCCAACACTATGGAGCGTACAGCTTATTGTCGTCCTATGTACAGATACTCCAGTCTCTGCTGTGGAACTCTGCAACTCCTCCAGTGTTACCTTAGGTCTCTGTGCTGCCTCTCTGATTAATGCCCTCCTTGCCGGTCCGTAAGTTTTGGTGTGCGGCCGTCTCTTGGCAGGTTTGTTGTTGTGCCATGTTCTTTTCATTTGGTTATGATAGATTTGATGGTGCTCCAAGGGATCATCAAAGATTTGCATATTTTTTTTATAACCTAACCCTGACTTGTACTTCTCAACAACATTGTCCCTTACTTGTTTGGAGAGTTCCTTGGTCTTGGCAGTGTTTGGTTAGTGGTGCCTCTTGCTTTAGGTGTTGCAGCCTCTGGGGCCTTTCAAAAAGGTGTGTATATGTAAGGACAGATCATGTGACACTTAGATTGCACACAGGTGGACATCATTTCAATAACTATGCGACTTCTGAAGGTAATTATTCGCACCAGAGTTTTTTATTGGCTTCATAACAAAGGGGGTGAATACATACGCACATGCCAATTATCAGTTTTTTATTTCTGAAAAATAGTTTTATGTATATATTTTTCAAATTTTACTTCACCAACTTAGACTATTGTGTTCTGATCCATCACATATAATTCAGATGAAAAAAACATTGAACTAAATGCTGTAATGTAACAAAATAGGTAAAAAGCCAAGGGGAGTGAATACTTTTGCAAGGCACTGTACATTTTGTATTAATACATTTCTAAATTTTTTACATATTTGACTAATAATTTTTCTTGGGCACCCTAAAAATCCCATATCCTTCTTCCTACCAATATATGAACGCCCCATAATGTTCGCTCTTCGGTGAATGGGTGAACACCCGATGTTCGGGTCGAACTAAAATGGAATCACAATAAATAAAGTAAGAGTAAGCTTTAAGATATATTTGCAATCGGCATTGTTTATGCATACAAGTAACTTACAGTTTGGCTACAGGAAGGTGGAGGCTCATCAACATTCACATTGTGGTCACAGACTTCTCTTGGAGCTCCTGCTGTGTTTGCCTCTAGATAGGCAAGTAGGCTTTGTGGGTCTCCTGTTACATAGATAATTATAGGTTTATGAACATTGTAAAATTTCAGCTTTGTATTGCTAGAACAGGTACCCCTAGGAAGTATAGCATGCAGTTAGAATACAGTAAGTTTAAACAAGTTTATAACCTTATGGAGGTTTCCTAGCTTAAAGAGGGCTGTACTTGTCTAAATGCATTTTATATTACCTGGCAATGAATCTGAGCCATTAAAGCGAGAGAAAAAAAAATAGTCCAACATTGAAGTTGCTGCCAATAGCAACAAGACAGAATTCTAGCTTATTAAAGGTATTAATCCCCTTTACCAAAAAACTGCCAATGCAGCCAAGAGGTGTCTGTAGATAAAAACAAACTGTGCAGCTTTGACCAAATAATGGAATACTGTAATGCTCTTGCTATAGGTGTAGGCCATTTACCTCATAAACCCTGACTGGAAAACTGCCAGGATTTCGCTAAGAGAGGCCCAGCAGTTACTGTTCACTTTCCCCACCACAGGAGTGAACTCTTTCTCTGATTCCAACCTCCTCAGATGTACTTTCTCTCCCCTGATGCAATAGCTCTGAGCTCAGCGCTTGAAAGCTCACTCCTGTAATGGTGAAGGTGAACAGTAACAGCTGGGCTAAGCAAGATCCTTAACAACATCTTGGAAGTTTCCTGTCAGGCTTTATGAGGTACATAAATGGCCTACACCTATAGCAAAGACATGATTCAATTTTTCTCAAAGCTGCAGCGTTTGTGTTTATCTATAGACATCCCTTATCTACATAGGCAGTTTTTTGGTAAAGCAGATGACCTAAACCTTTAACATTTCAATAAAATGACAGATAAAACCCGATTGGTCGCTATTAGCAACAGATCTAAATGTGTGCCTATTATCTTTTCTCCATTTTGAATGCATGCTTTAAAACAGGCCAGGAATGGAGTATTCTGTACCTTATGGGATTGGTTATCCTTTTGGAGGGCCTGGGTGTAATACATAAACAAGGGAATACCACAATGGGGTGTGGTGTAGATCTCCAATTTAAGGTTGGGTTCACACTTTAGAATGCAGCGGCTCACAGCATGAGTCCGGTGTGGTTCCATTCACTCTTTCAGGTCCAATTTCAGCCTGAATTTTTAAATGGACCAAAAGACGCACAGGACTCCTGTGCAATTTACACTAGAGCCACTGCAGAGATGTGTGAACTGGCCCCATAAGGAGCTGGTCACAATCTCCTGCTATGCAAATTTAATGCAGAAAAACCCGCATCCAATTTGCACTGGTGTGAACCCAGCCTTAAGGATAAGTTCACCTTTTCAGAAAATATAATAAATGCAAGCTTTTGTGCAGGTAAAAAAATGTGCATTTATTATTTTTTGTTGCAGTAGCCTGTAAACCATTGCACCAGTGATCAGCAGATCGTTGATGGCATGCAAGTCTCCTGCAGACCGGTCAGTGTATGTGCTTCCTTGTACCTCATACGAGGAAACTGATACATGCTGACAGGAAGAATGAATGAACTACCACATCGCTCACAGCGCCATAGTAGTTTATTGAAAACTACAAGCTGACAGCCGGGAAGGCTGCTGGACCTTGTTGTTTTTCATTCACAGAGTGCTGTGAATGACTGACGCGGCTGGGTGAGCAGAGCCCCGCGCAGCCTCATTTTTAAAAAAAATATTGACAGCTAGTGGGTGGAGAAGAACACCCACTAGCTGGCACAGCGGGGATCGTGGAGGTGCGGGGCCAGTGCATTTATAACATGTTACGTGTTACACCCCAAAAATGGGTGTAAAACTATGTACACACAATAGAATTTTCTGACAACAAAACCGTGGATTTTTTTCCGAAGGATGTTGGCTCAAACTTGTCTTGCATACACACGCTCACACAAATGTTGTCGGAAATTCCGAACGTCAAGAACGCGGTGACATACAACACGTACGACGAGCCAAGAAAAATTAAGTTCAATAGCCAGTGCGGCTCTTCTGCTTGATTCCGAGCATGCGTGGACTTTTGTGCATCGGAATTGTGTACACACGCTCGGAATTTCCAACAAGTCTTGTTGGCAGAAAATTTGAGAACCTGCTCGCAAACATTTGTTGGCGGAAATTCCAACAACAAATGTTCTATGGAGCATACACACAGTCGGACTTTCTGACAACAAGCTCACATCCAACATTTGTTGTCGGAAAATCCTATTGTGTGTACGGCCCATAACGTGTTATGAAAGGTTAACTTATCTTTTAATAAAATTATAACCAATAGCAAAGCACTCACAATTAAAATCAATAAAACAATGTATCTGATGTTGGGAGTCCAGGTGCCTTTAATTCATGTGGCCAGTGCAGAGCTGTGTGATCTTGGGCCACACTGAGAAGCCGGAATGTGATACATTGTATTATTGACCTATAAGTAGCATGTGGCTAATGTGATATTTTATCACATCCAATTTAAATTAGCGCCTTCCCCTTTAATGGCCTATTCATACCTGTGCATGTTGTAAATGTGCTCAAAATCTGTGCGCTTTTACAAAGTACACTAAAAAGGCAAGGTGCCATTCACTGTTAATAACACCCAAAGAAAGTTCATGTTTTGCCACAAAGAAAAATGTGCAAGTCTCAGCAACGGAGTTACTTTGTTGCTCTGTTGCATGTAGGGCCATTGAAATGAGTGGACTGCCGTATGAATGTGGTGCAAAAAAACATGCATTTAGAAAATGCTATATGTAAAGCCTAAAAAAGGGTGTTTTGGGCATTCTGAAACATTTTTTTTTAAATCCAGGGTTTAATAGACCTAATAGTACATGCATACACTCAGATACATATACACATGCATTCATTCAGATAAATACATATACACACATACACTCACACATATACATACATATATCATCCCCTCAGATAAGCCAGCAGCCAGCTTCCCTCCAATCCCCTCTGTCCTCACTATTCCCTCACTTAATGCCACAGAAGCTCCTTCCTCTTCCCACCCATACAATTATAGCTCCACTCCTCCATTCAGGGGAATATCAATCCGCCTGAGTGAACAGCCCTGAGAAAGCACCAGCAAGTGGAACTACAGATAAAGTATCAGGGACAGTGCTCATGAGCCTCTATATCCTTCCACAGACAGCTAAAAGCTCGTGCATTTCCAGCCAGGCCATTGCAAAGACCTAAGTACTGGTGAAATTCAAATACATATCAGGAATGCTAGATTCTAACCATGCATTGATTGAGGTGCTGTGGGAGTGCTGGAAGAATTTCTGGGGGTGCTTCAGCATACCTAGCACCCCTTAGCACTGCCCCTGCTGCCAATACATATCACATAACCTGCTTATGATAGCAAAATCTTGGCACTGGACAGAAGCAATATGTTTGGCTCTGTGAGGTAATCATTGATGGGAGGAGGTTAGTTTAGGGTTTAGGTTAGGGTTTTGATTCAGGGGGTTAAATGCTAAGCTAAGTTTAAGGCTTGCTTTTACTCTGAGGAGTTCTTGAAGCGTTTTTGCGTAAAAAAAAAAAGCGCCTGAAAAGCTCAAGAAAAATGCTTCCCTTTAAATTCTATATATGTGTTTTCACTGGGGTGGTGCTCTTCCATTTGCGGTGTAAAAAATCCTGCTTGCCACATTTTTGAAACATGTTTGGTGAATTAAAGAAACTGCACCGAAAACGCTCCTTCCCATTGAAATGAATGGGAACCGCCTCAAAAGCATCCCCAAAATGGCTCAAAAATGCACACGCTAAGCGTGTTTATTGCAGTTATTGAGTCACATATCCTTTAAATAATGCACTGCAAATGCTGCAAAAGCGCAGCAAAAAAACACATGATTAATGCATAGGTGTTTTACAGGCAGTTTTGATGCAAACCAGAGTAAAAGTAACCTTAGGGTTATGGCTACATTTAAGGCAATTTTTTATCTTTTTTTTTTTTTTTTTTTGACTTTTAAAATGTTTATTGAGGTAATATAATAAACATCAACAATTCACCACCCACGCAGGGGAGTAAAATAGATAACAGATTTTGGTCATATAGAAATTAATGCAGTAAGATGTAACAAGAAATACAGTGCACAGAAAGTATTCATGTATTAAACTTCTATGCAGAAATAATGATCATAGACAACATGAAAGCCCTGTCCAGTATTCAAAAAAAATTGACCTTCCGCCCTGAGGTCCAGACACCCCTTTTCGGGATCATGCTGTGTCTGGGCCTCAATGACCTCTGGTTCCTTAATGAAAGGTAATTTCTAGACAATGCATCAAGAATGATACCATGCCATACATTTGGGCTCCTTATGATGAAATAAGTGTTTCGAAATCGAACTATCAGAACCCATATCTATTCTGCTAAATTCTGATCTTAATCAACGGTGGGTAAAACAATTTAAAATATACTGTATATTAACCAAAAAAAAATAACCTAATAGTTAAAGGTTTTAATTATGCAACATCTGCTTCACATCCCACCGTTCTGGTCCAGTGGGAGAGAAGAATATAACAGAGAAAATAAGGAGAAGAGAGAAATAGAGATAGGATAAAAGGTAGAGGGGGTTTAAGAAGGGTGGGTGAAGGAAGGAGTGCCTGGGCTTCGAGGAGAGCTGGGACAGTGTGTTAAGCAGCCGAGCCGGGGAACTTAGCCAACCATTTTATGATAGAGTTAGGGACTAGAGGGTCACACCAATATGGCGGGCCCATGGTTCCCATGTATGTTTAAATTTCTCAGTTTGATCCAGAATGATGTTAGAGATTTTCTCCTGGTACATGATCCAGGAGACTTTCTGTTTGGCTAAGTGGAAGGATACTTTAGGACGTTTCCATGCCCGGGCTATAGTAAGTTTGGCTCCTATTAGAATATAGTGGATTAGAATTTGGTCGTATTTAGGAATTTTAGGGATTTTTTGATTTAAGAGTGCTACTGTTGGGGTTTGTGGGATCGCCTTGCCGGTGACTTTGTGGATTAGATGGAAGATTTTGTTCCAGTAGCCTCTGGTTCGCGGGCATTCCCAAAAAATATGTAGGAGAGTACCCAGGTGATCTCATCCCCTAAAACATAGGGGGGAGGATTGTGGGTAAAATCTAGCTAATCTAGTAGGGACTAGGTACCACCGCGTCATGATTTTGAGGTCTGCTTCAGTAAGGGAGATATTTAGGATCCCCTTAAAGGCAGAAGCGAAATACCCGTGCCAAGTGTCTAGGTCCCATTCAAATCCGACATCACGTTCCCAGGCCACCATATAGGTCGCTTTCTCCTGTGGTTCGGCTAAAGCTGAATATATGAGAGAAATTCCCCCTTTCATGTCCATAGCTGAGGAGCACCATTGTTCATAGGGAGTGGTAGTAAGGGGTATCGGTTCCTGGGAGAGAATGGAGAGTAGGAAATCTCTCAATTGGTGAAGGCGAAACTTTTCCAATTGGGGCATTTCGAGTTTTGATATGCATTGGGTCAATGTGATGGGTCCACTAGAGTTACAAAAATGACCTATTCTATATAAGCCCTTATCAAGCCACCACTGGAATGCTCTTATGTTCGTGCCTAGTGGAAAAAGGGGGTTATTAAAGATGTGAGCCAGGGGATGCCATTTAGATGTTAGAATGTTTAATTTATGCAGTGTGTCGCACAACGTGAATGAGTGTGAAAAGGAGGGGGAAAGGATCGGTGGTCTAGTTTTATGGGGGCGCCAAAGTAGATAATCTATAGTGAAATTGGGTATGGCTTGTCTTTCCACCTCTATCCATTCTGGTTTTGGGCCTCTAGAGTAAACAGCTGAAATGTGGCTAAGATGTGCTTCCTGGTAGTACCACTAGAGATTGGGCAGTCCAAGACCTCCTCTTTTCCTTGGTCTAAAGAGTGTTTTTTTGGGGAGCCTGTGGTTCGATTTATTCCAGATAAATTGGATGATCGAAGATTGTAATTTACAGATATGTAATTTGGGGACAGGAATGGGGAGAGATCGAAATAGGTATAGGATCCGTGGGAGTAGAGTTATTTTAACCGCATTCAAGCGCCCTAACCATGACAATTTGTGTAGTGACCATTGATCAAGATCAGAGTTAAGTTTTTTGAACATGGGAGGGTAGTTAAAGCGGTATAGTTGTTCTATTAGGGGGTTAACTGAATGCCTAGGTATGGGATGGAGTTTGAACTCCATACAAAGGGGAAATGGTCCTTAAGGCTATCCACTACGAGTGAAGGGGTAGAGATGTTAAGTGCTATAGATTTGGCCATGTTCACTTGCAGGCCTGAAATCTGTCCAAATTTTTTAAGAAGTGATAAGACATTGGGGGTGGAAATGAGGGAGGAAGTGATAAAGAGAACAACGTCGTCCGCAAACAACGCACATTTGTGTGAGGACTGACCACATTTAACACCATGGATGTCTGGGTGATTTCTTATTGCCATAGCCAAATTTTCTATGCCGATGGCAAAGAGTAGAGGGGATAAAGGGCGACCCTGTCTAGTCCTTTTGGTTATGGGGAAGAAATCAGATAAATGTCCTTGGATTCTGATCTGGGCTTTAGGTTGGGAATAGAGAGCCGCGAGGAGATTAATGAAATGGGGACCAAACCCCCATCTCTCTAATGTCCCGAATAGATAAGGCCAGGTGATGGAGTCAAAAGCCTTTTGTAGATCTATGGATAAAAGGTAACCTTCTTGGGGTGGATTACCATCCCATTTTGATTGCAACAGGGAGATGATATCTACTGCTCTCCTTATCTGGTCCGGACCCTGTCTCCTCGGTATAAAGCCCACTTGGTCCCTGTGCACGTACAACCCTATAAAGGAGCCTAGCCTATTGGAGAGGATTTTTGTCATTATTTACAGGTCATTGTTCATAAGGGATATAGGTCTGTAATTACTAACCTGGCTCTGATCTTTACCTGGTTTGGGAATGACTGAAATGTAGGCTAAATTAGTCGCTGAATCTAATGGTGAATCCCTCTTGAGGGAATTGAAGAACCTGGACCAGACAAGGAGACAGTGTAGCTCCAAATTTTTTGTAATAAAGTGACGAGAAACCATCTGGGCCTTGGGCTGAACCTGTTTTAATCTCTTTTATTACCTCCATAATAAGAGATTTTGGGAAGGGGGATACTATCAAAAAATTCATTGAGTTTATGGGTACTTTCCTGATTGGGGTATGAGTATAGTTTAGAGTAAAAAGAGTGGAACGTTTCTAGAACTGTCTTGGGGTTTTGTGTTAAGGAACCCGACAATGATTTAATTTTGGGTAGAGATTGATATCTATGTCTGGGTGAAAGTTTTGAGGCGAGCTGGGGGCCAAATTTGTCTGAGTTGAGGTAAAATCTCCCACTTACTCATTTTAAGTGTTTTTCTGCAGTAGTTGTGAGAGCGGTGTTCAATTCAATCCTGGAAGTGTCCATTTTAGCTTGTGAGGTGGAAGTGGGGTGTTGCTTGTGTTTTTTACAAGTGAGTTGGAATTTTTTTTGTAACTTTTTAAGATCTGTTTGTTTTTCTCGTTTTAATTGTGATGCCAATTGTATGAGATTGTCCCTTATTACTGTTTTATGAGCTCCCCATAAAGAACTTGGAGAAATTTCCAGCATGTAATTGAAACGGAAATATTCTAAAATGTCTTTTTCGATCATAGTACAGTGTACAGGGTTGGAGAGGAAGGCTTCATTGAGGCGCCACTGTGGAGGGCTTGCTGTGTGTAGGAAAAACCACAGAGTTTGGTGGAGACCAAGGAATGGTCAGACCATGGGATGTCGCTAATTGTTGCTCGGGAAGCTAACTGTATGTCAGTGGTGTGTAGAAAAATGTGGTCTATACGCGCGTAAGTTCTGTGGGGAGCTGAGAAGTGAGTGTAATCTTTGGCATTCGGGTTTAATTCTCTCCATACATCAATCATTCCTAATGAATTTAGAAGTTGAGCAATACGAAGGCTCCGATTGGGGGGTCGTTTGAGCTTTGAGTGGCTTCCTGTCGATTTGTCAAGCATATAGTCGAAGACAATGTTTGAATCCCCTCCCATAATCACCTTGCCCTTCAGATGGGGGGAGAGAGAGGTAAGCATGGATGAGAAGAAGGAAGCCTGTCCCTTATTGGGGGCATAGTATGATATAATGGAGAGAAGCATACCATTTATGTGGCCTTTCACAAGGATGTATCTTCCTTCTACATCTTTAACAGTTTGGGTCAAGGAAAAGGGGGTGCGTTTTGATATGAGGACAGCTACTTCTCTTTTTTTGTCATCTGCGTTGGCTAAATAAAAGGTGGGATAATTACGGTGCAAGAAGGATGGGTTAAAGCTCTTCGGAAAGTGGGTTTCCTGAATGAGTATAATGCCCAACCTTCTGGAATGGTAGTTATGAAAGGCTTTGCGCCTTTTTACTGGGGATCTTAAACCTTGTGTATTGTGGGACGCTATTCTGAGAGATGACTGTGGGGGGGGGGTTTGTCAGCCATGGACAATGTGTGGGGTATTTGTCAATAAAAAACGAATTCTTACCTGATCTAGGGGATTGGATCCATCCTTCCCGAGAGTATGATGTCGGCTTCGGAATTCAGAGTATCGATCCTGGCCAGCTCTCCTCGAAGGCACCTGGGAGGGAGGAAAAAGGGGTGGGGGGAGGAAAAGGGTAGAAAAGGAAGAGAGAAAAGAATAGAAGAAACTGAGAAAGAAGGAGTCCAGTGTAAAAGGAATCCTGGATCCTGTAATTGCAGGATCAAAAACCTGCACTGAACCCCTAAAAATGAAGGGTTCAGTAAAACAAACACAGCCCAAATTAGGGCTGTTAGTCTATTGTCACCAAGAGATCTAAATTCCTCTTGGTTACAATAGAAGGAGTGGCATGTAATTCCGCTCCGGCCGCAGAGCGTTTGTTAGAAAAGAAAAAAAAATAGAAACTATGGGAGAAATCTCCCTATGACAATTACTTATTGTACCTTATCAGAAGGAATCTTGAATGTTATCCAACTACTATCTCTTTTTAAACTGAAAAAAGAACAAACATATAAAATATAAACAATAAACAGACCAGCTTCATATCATGCTGGATAGTTCTGCTATGAAGGATTAATATAGCAGGTGAGGGTGGGGAGGGGAGGGGGAGTAGCAGGGGATGGAAGGGAAAGGGAATAGGGATAAGGGAGGTGGGGTGGGGTGACGTTTAGGTGGATTAATGAATGTCTCGAGCTAAGGCTTCTGCTTGAGACCTAGTATAAACATATTTGCAGTCATCATACGATGAAGGGATAGGGTGCTTCCATTGCGTTGGAAGATTTCAGCAGAAAATTAAAAGAAAAAAGAAGGGGGTTTTATGGGTGAAAGGGGAAATAAGTTGTAGTGGGTCTTGAAAAAGACCGTGGGTGTGTAGGAGAAGCCTCTACACAATCAAAAAAGGGATTTGGACCAATTGAGTAAATGTTAACAGAGTTCATCTGGGGGGCATGGATTCCCGTTGTTTCTTCGTTTGCTGTTTCACCCACAGTGGTGTAAGGGGGCTGTTTGGAGGAGGCCTTTTGGACGAAGTTGGGCCGATTCTCTGAGTTGTGTGGAGGCAGGTCTTGAGATATAAGCCCAAGGTGGAGAAGTAATTGCTCGCCCATATGGAAGTTCGAGAAACTGTAGGATTTATCTCTGTAATGGAATTGCAGACGAAAAGGAAAGGCCCATCTATATTTAATCATTTTCTGTGAGAGAATGTCTAGAAGTGGTTTGAGTGATCTTCTTTTCTGGATTGTGGTTGGTGAAATATCCGCGAAAATTTGGATTTTATCACCAAATAGAGTGATGTCCTCTTTGGAATGGGATCTTTTCATTATCTCTTCTTTTACTCCGTAAAAGTGTGGCTTGACCACTATGTCCCTGGGGCGTCCATCTTGGCGGGGGGGTTGTAGCACTCTGTGGGCTCTGTCCAATTCCAGCTTATTATCCGGGATGTCTGGGATAATTTCTTTGATTAAAGCTTGGATGGTGCTAGGGATATCTGTATTAGCTTCAGGAATCCCTCGCACTCGAACGTTATAGCGTCTGCTTCTATTCTCCAAATCTTCAATTTTAGCTAGAGCATTTTCGAGTTGATCTTGCAAAGATTGGATACAGGTGGCGTGTTGGTTGGTGCGTGCTGCAGAATCATCTAAAGCCTGTTCAATGGCATCCATTCTTGCCCCTAGACTCTGAAGATCTGCTTTAATAGAGGTGGTGATTTGCATGGCATTCTGTGCTAGCCCTGTAGCAAGCATATCAGAAAAACAGTTAAGAAGGTGTGCCATTTCTGGTGGATGATTAGTGGTGATGGGGGAAGCCTGTGGAGAGTCTGCAATGCTATCAGGGGAGTTGAGAAGGGGAGAGTATGGGTTGCCGTTCTGCAGTCTGCTTAGGAGAGATTCAGTAGAAGCAGGTGATGCCATGTAGTTTTGGGCCCCCAGGAGATTACTCACTTGTGCCGTGGCTGGTGTGGATAGAGCTGGAGGGTACGCTGGGCCCTGCTGATTCACAGTGTCTCCGCATGGAGAAGTTGCGGCCGCCATCTTGGAAGGCACAGGGGGAGCTGAGCCAAAGTTCAGTTGCCGGTTAACGTCCTTCTTCGGCTGGGTTCCGGACATTTAGGCTGATGCCCGGAACTGTGAGGGTGCAGAATCTGGTCTTCCTGCTGAGGTTTGCTAAAAGAAGCAATTGTGTTAAGCTCTGGAAGGCCGGAGCGGTGCGGAGCTCTCGGTCAGCGTGACGCTCCGGAGGTCCCGCGCATGCGCACTTGGCAATGTTTATCTTAAGAGCACTTTTACACTGGTTCGCATCAAAACTGCCTGTAAAACGCCTATGCCTTAACAGAGCGTTTTTGCTGCGCTTTTGCAGTGTTTGCAGTGGACATGTGACTTAAAAACTGCACCAAAAATGTCTAGCAGGGGCGTTTTTGATGTGGTTCAAATTCATTTCAATAGGGAAAAGTGTTTTTGGTGCTGTTTTCTTAACTCACCAAACATGCTCCAAAAATCAAGCAGGATCTTTTACACTGCAACACAAGCGCACCACCCCAGTGTGAACACACGTAGTTTTTTAACGCAAAAGCTCTTCAAAAACTCCTCAGTGTGAAAGCAGCCTGAGGGTTAAGGTGAGTATAGTTAGAGGTTAAGCTTCGATTTTAGGCAAGGATAAAGTGTTAACCTCTTCATGACAGGGGACACAGTTTTGCAACATGTGTTAGTAAAACTGTATGTGTCATTGCAACTATTTATTGTAGGTTGGTGAATTATGCTTTGTTTTTTCACGACAAATCGGGCCTTCATTTGGTTGTACCTCCTGATTTTTTTATTATTATCAAAGTAAAACTGATACAAAATTGTAAAAAAGTATATATTTTTTTAAATGTAGCTGTATATTTCCCCCACTCCTAACAGCTATTCTGACCAAGCTACGTGAAAAAAGATCTTTATCTGTACCTAGTTTTAGCTCGCTTTTAGGTCACGTGAACCGGCTCGCCTGTGCCAGCCAAAGGCCATTGCAGGGGAGACAAGGGAGCACCAACAATAGACGGCTATAGGAGCCTATGGAGGAGGCCACCACTCAAAAGCATTACTAGCCATTGTCAAGCACTCTCTGTGTACAGAACACGTCCAGGTAGCCATATTGCATTGCATTTTACATAAAATGAAAGAGCTTTAGATTAAAAAGGAAAGGTAATTTTTAATAACATTCAAATACAATATCACTTGAGGGGCAATTTCCATAACACCCTTTTTTTTCACACTTTTATTATTTGGTGCAACATTTTATATTCCCTTTTTTCTTTTGGCAAAAACAGGTGTAATCACCATCCACTTGAATGAGTGTTAGGATCATTTAAATATGTTAATAACCTGTGACAATTTGATATGCTAATTGTTCAAAGGTGGAGTCTGTGTAGGTGTATGTGTATATATATATATATATATATATATATATATATATATATATATATATATATATATATATATATCTTGCAATATCTAGTTCAAACTAGCTACGACTAAGGCTATTGCCGAAACGCATCAACACTATTGTTTTACTGTCACTCTGATGTGCCAATAAACGACACTTTCAGTGTTGCCGACTCTTCTTATTATTTATTACAATATGACTTGAGTCGCAATTGTTTATACTATAATAGTTTTATCTGCTATTTTGTCCCCCTCATGAAAATAGAGTTACCCTTTAAAATTTACATTGTGCCAAACATCAGCACAGTGAGCGCCTTACTCAGTGGTCATATACTATTTAGAATACAGTAGACTTCAATCGCATTTGATAAAAAAACAGGTACAATTTACATTTGGATCATCTTTAGTGAAAGCAGGTAATGGTTTCATCTGCATTAGTGCAATTCAGTAGCAGAGTGACTGCTATACTGTAACTTCTTCTATCTCTCATGGTGTATACTTATGATATAGAGTACTTACCATAAACAATACCTTCATTGTAATAGGAGAATCCATTTGAGTCACCACAAAGGCCACATGTATGATTTTTATATTTGTTAGGTATCTTCACCTAGATTTAAGAGGCCCAGCAGTTACTGTTCACTTTCACCACCAGAGGAATGAACTCTTTCTCTGATTCCAACCTCCTCAGATGTACTTTCTCTCCCCTGATGGAATAGCTCTGAGCTCAGTGCTTGAAAGCTCACTCTTGTAATGGTGAAGTGAACAGTAACAGCTGGGCTAAGCAAGATCCTTAACAACGTCTTGGAAGTTTCCTGTCAGGCTTTATGAGGTACATAAATGGCCTACACCTATAGCAAAGACATGATTCGATTTTACTCAAAGCTGCAGCGTTTGTGTTTATCTATAGACATCCCTTATCTACATAGGCAGTTTTTTGGTAAAGCAGATGACTTAAACCTTTAACATTTCAATAAAATGACAGATAAAACCAGACTGGTCGCTATTAGCAACAGATCTAAATGTGTGCCTATTATCTTTTCTCCATTTTGAATGCATGCTTTAAAACAGGCCAGGAATGGAGTATTCTGTACCTTATGGGATTGGTTATCCTTTTGGAGGGCCTGGGTGTAATACATAAACAAGGGAATACCACAATGGGGTGTGGTGTAGATCTCCAATTTAAGGTTGGGTTCACACTTTAGAATGCAGCGGCTCACAGCAGGAGTCCGGTGTGTTTCCATCCACTGTTTCAGGTCCGATTTCAGCCTGAATTTTTAAATGGACCAAAAGACGCACAGGACTCCTGTGCAATTTACACTAGAGCCACTGCAGAGATGTGTAAACTGGCTCCATAAGGAGCTGGTCACAATCTCCTGCTATGCAAATTTAATGCGGAGAAACCCGCATCCAATTTGCACTGGTGTGAACCCAGCCTTAAGGATAAGTTCACCTTTTCAGAAAATATAATAAATGCACGCTTTTGTGCAGGTAAAAAAATGTGCATTTATTATTTTTTGTTGCAGTAGCCTGTAAACCATTGCACCAGTGATCAGCAGATCGTTGATGCCATGCAGGTCTCCTGCAGACCGGTCAGTGTATGTGCTTCCTTGTACCTCATATGAGGAAACTGATACATGCTGACAGGAAGAATGAATGAACTACCACATAGCTCACAGTGCCATAGTAGTTTATTGAAAACTACAAGCTGACAGCTGGGAAGGCTGCGGACCTTGTTGTTTTTCATTCCCAGAGTGCTGTGAATGAGTGACGTGGCTGGGTGAGCAGAGCCCCTCGCAGCCTCATTTTTAAAAAAAATATTGACAGCTAGTGGGTGGAGAAGAACCCCCGCTAGCTGGCACAGCGGGGATCGGGGAGGTGCGGGGCCAGTGCATTTATAACATGTTACGTGTTACACCCCAAAAATGGGTGTAAAACTATGTACACACAATAGGATTTTCCGACAACAAAACTGTGGATTTTTTTCCGAAGGATGTTGGCTCAAACTTGTCTTGCATACACACGCTCACACAAATGTTGTCAGAAATTCCGAACGTCAAGAACGTGGTGACATACAACACGTACGACGAGCCAAGAAAAATTAAGTTCAATAGCCAGTGCGGCTCTTCTGCTTGATTCCGAGCATGCATGGACTTTTGTGCATCAGAATTGTGTACACACGCTCGGAATTTCCGACAACAAGTCTTGTTGGCAGAAAATTTGAGAACCTGCTCGCAAACATTTGTTGGCGGAAATTCCAACAACAAATGTTCTATGGAGCATACACACAGTCGGACTTTCTGACAACAAGCTCACATCCAACATTTGTTGTTGGAAAATCCTATCGTGTGTACGGCCCATAACGTGTTATGAAAGGTTAACTTATCTTTTAATAAAATTATAACCAATAGCAAAAGAACTCACAATTAAAATCAATAAAACAATGTATCTGATGTTGGGAGTCCAGGTACCTTTAATCCATGTGGCCAGTGCAGAGCTGTGTGATCTCGGGCCACACTGAGAAGCCGGAATGTGATACATTGTATTATTGACCTATAAGTAGCATGTGGCTAATGTGATATTTTATCACATCCAATTTAAATAAACGCCTTCCCCGCTAATGGCCTATTCATACCTGTGCATGTTGTAAATGTGCGCAAAATCTGTGCGCTTTTACAAAGTACACTAAAAAGGCATGTTGTGTGGTGCATTTCACTGTTAATAACACCCAAAATGGTAGCAAGAAAGTTCATGTTTTGCCACAAAGAAAAATGTACAAGGCTCAGCAACGGAGTTACTTTGTTGCTCTTTTGCATGTAGGGCCATTGAAATGAGTGGACTGCCCTATGAATGTGGTGCAAAAAAACATGCATTTAGAAAATGCTATATGTAAAGCCTAAAAAAGGGTGTTTTGGGCATTCTGAAACATTTTTTTTAAAATCCAGGGTTTAATAGACCCTAGAAGCTGTTGAAAAATTCCAGTACAAGATGGATTCTGTTACTAAATTTTGTTTGGAATCTGTGTTTCGTTTTTAATTCTGCACATACAAACATACAGTACATGCATACACTCAGATACATATACACATGCATTCATTCAGATAAATACATATACACACATACACTCACACATATACATACATATATCATCCCCTCAGATAAGCCAGCAGCCAGCTTCCCTCCAATCCCCTCTGTCTTAACTATTCCCTCACTTAATGCCACAGAAGCTCCTTCCTCTTCCCACCCATACAATTATAGCTCCACTCCTCTAGTCAGGGGAATATCAATCCGCCTGAGTGAACAGCCCTGAGAAAGCACCAGCAGGTGGAACTACAGATAAAGTATCAGGGACAGTGCTCATGAGCCTCTATATCCTTCCACAGACAGCTAAAAGCTCATGCATTTCCAGTCAGGCCATTGCAAAGACCTAAGGACTGGTGAAATTCAAATACATATCAGGAATGCTAGATTCTAACCATGCATTGATTGAGGTGCTGTGGGAGTGCTGGAAGAATTTCTGGGGGTGCTTCAGCATACCTAGCACCCCCTAGCACTGCCCCTGCTGCCAATACATATCACATAACCTGCTTATGATAGCAAAATCTTGGCACTGGACAGAAGCAATATGTTTGGCTCTGTGAGGTAATCATTGATGGGAGGAGGTTAGTTTAGGGTTTAGGTTAGGGTTTTGATTCAGGGGGTTAAATGCTAAGCTAAGTTTAAGGCTTGCTTTTACTCTGAGGAGTTCTTGAAGCGTTTTTGCGTAAAAAAAAAAAGCGCCTGAAAAGCTCAAGAAAAATGCTTCCCTTTAAATTCTATGTATGTGTTTTCACTGGGGTGGTGCTCTTCCATTTGCGGTGTAAAAAATCCTGCTTGCCACATTTTTGAAACATGTTTGGTGAATTAAAGAAACTGCACCGAAAACGCTCCTTCCCATTGAAATGAATGGGAACCGCCTCAAAAGCATCCCCAAAATGGCTCAAAAACGCACACGCTAAGCGTGTTTATTGCAGTTATTGAGTCACATATCCTTTAAATAATGCACTGCAAATGCTGCAAAAGCACAGCAAAAAAATGCATGATTAATGCATAGGTGTTTTACAGGCAGTTTTGATGCAAACCAGAGTAAAAGTAACCTTAGGGTTAAGGCTACATTTAAGGCAATTTTTTATCTTTTTTTTTTTTTTTTGACTTTTAAAATGTTTATTGAGGTAATATAATAAACATCAACAATTCACCACCCACGCAGGGGAGTAAAATAGATAACAGATTTTGGTCATATAGAAATTAATGCAGTAAGAAGTAACAAGAAATACAGTGCACAGAAAGTATTCATGTATTAAACTTCTATGCAGAAATGATGATCATAGACAACATGGAAGCCCTGTCCAGTATTCAAAAAAAATTGACCTTCCACCCTGAGGTCCAGACACCCCTTTTCGGGATCATGCTGTGTCTGGGCCTCAATGGCGTCTGGTTCCTTAATGAAAGGTAATTTCTAGACAATGCATCAAGAATGATACCATGCCATACATTTGGGCTCCTTATGATGACATAAGTGTTTTGAAATCGAACTATCAGAACCCATATCTATTCTGCTAAATTCTGATCTTAATCAACGGTGGGTAAAACAATTTAAATTATACTGTATATTAACCAAAAAAAAAGAACCTAATAGTTAAAGGTTTTAATTATGCAACATCTGCTTCGCATCCCACCGTTCTGGTCCAGTGGGAGAGAAGAATATAACAGAGAAAATAAGGAGAAGAGAGAAATAGAGATAGGATAAAAGGTAGAGGGGGTTTAAGAAGGGTGGGTGATAGAGTTAGGGACTAGAGGGTCACGCCAATATGGCGGGCCCATGGTTCCCATGTATGTTTAAATTTCTCAGTTTGATCCAGAATGATGTTAGAGATTTTCTCCTGGTACATGATCCAGGAGACTTTCTGTTTGGCTAAGTGGAAGGATACTTTAGGAAGTTTCCATGCCCGGGCTATAGTAAGTTTGGCTCCTATGAGAATATAGTGGATTAGAATTTGGTCGTATTTAGGAATTTTAGGGATTTTTTGATTTAAGAGTGCTACTGTTGGGGTTTGTGGGATCGCCTTGCCGGTGACTTTGCGGATTAGATGGAAGATTTTGTTCCAGTAGCCTCTGGTTCGCGGGCATTCCCAAAAAATATGTAGGAGAGTACCCAGGTGACCTCATCCCCTAAAACATAGGGGGGAGGATTGTGGGTAAAATCTAGCTAATCTAGTAGGGACTAGGTACCACCGCGTCATGATTTTGAGGTCTGCTTCAGTAAGGGAGATATTTAGGAATCCCTTAAAGGCAGAAGCGAAATACCCATGCCAAGTGTCTAGGTCCCATTCAAATCCGACATCACGTTCCCAGGCCACCATATAGGTCGCTTTCTCCTGTGGTTCGGCTAAAGCCTAATATATGAGAGAAATTCCCCCTTTCATGTCCATAGCTGAGGAGCACCATTGTTCATAGGGAGTGGTAGTAAGGGGTATCGGTTCCTGGGAGAGAATGGAGAGTAGGAAATTATTCAATTGGTGAAGGCGAAACTTTTCTGATTAGGGCATTTCGAGTTTTGATATGCATTGGGTCAATGTGATGGGTCCACTAGAGTTACAAAAATGACCTATTCTATATAAGCCCTTATCAAGCCACCACTGGAATGCTGTTATGTTCGTGCCTAGTGGAAAAAGGGGGTTATTAAAGATGTGAGCCAGGGGATGCCATTTAGATGTTAGAATGTTTAATTTATGCAGTGTGTCGCACATAGGGATGAGCTTCGAGTTCGAGTCGAACTCATGTTCGACTCGAACATTGGCTGTTCGCAAGTTCACCGAACAGCGAACAATTTGGGGTGTTCGCGGCAAATTCGAATGCCGCGGAACACCCTTTAAAAGTCTATGGGAGAAATCAAAAGTGCTAATTTTAAAGGCTAATATGCAAGTTATTGTCATAAAAAGTGTTTGGGGACCTGGGTCCTGCCCCAGGGGACATGGATCAATGCAAAAAAAAAGTTTTAAAAACGGCCGTTTTTTCAGGAGCAGTGATTTTAATAATGCTTAAAGTCAATCAATAAAAGTGTAATATCCCTTTAAAATTCGTACCTGGGGGGTGTCTATAGTGTGCCTGTAAAGGGGCGCATGTTTCCTGTGTTTAGAACAGTCTGACAGCAAAATGACATTTTGAAGGAAAAAACTCATTTAAAACTACTCGCGGCTATTGCATTGCCGACAATACACATAGAAGTTCATTGATAAAAACGGCATGGGAATTCCCCAAAGGGGAACCCCGAACCAGAATTAAAAAAAAAAAAATGACGTGGGAGTCCCCCTAAATTCCATACCAGGCCCTTCAGGTCTGGTATGGATATTAAGGGGAACCCCGGCCAAAATTAAAAAAAAAAATGACGTGGGGTTCCCCCTAAATTCCATACCAGACCCTTCAGGTCTGGTATGGATTTTAAGGGGAACCCCGCGCCAAAAAAAAAAAAAAAAACGGCGTGGGGTCCCCCCAAAAATCCATACCAGACCCTTATCCGAGCACGCAACCTGGCAGGCCGCAGGAAAAGAGGGGGGGACGAGAGTGCGGCCCCCCCTCCCTCCTGAACCGTACCAGGCCACATGCCCTCAACATTGGGAGGGTGCTTTGGGGTAGCCCCCCAAAACACCTTGTCCCCATGTTGATGAGGACAAGGGCCTCATCCCCACAACCCTGGCCGGTGGTTGTGGGGGTCTGCGGGCGGAGGGCTTATCGGAATCTGGAAGCCCCCTTTAACAAGGTGACCCCCAGATCCCGGCCCCCCCCCTGTGTGAAATGGTAAGGGGGTACATAAGTACCCCTACCATTTCACGAAGAAAGTGTCAAAAATGTTAAAAATGACAAGAGACAGTTTTTGACAATTCCTTTATTTAAATGCTTCTTCTTTCTTCTATCTTCCTTCATCTTCTGGTTCTTCTGGTTCTTCTGGCTCTTCTGGTTCTTCCTCCAGCGTTCTCGTCCAGCATCTCCTCCGCGGCGTCTTCTATCTTCTTCTCCTCGGGCCGCTCCGCACCCATGGCATGGGGGGGAGGCTCCCGCTCTTCTCTTCTTCTTTTCTTCTCTTCTTCTCTTCTTCTTTTCTTCTTTTCTTCTCCAGGCCGCTCCGCAATCCATGCTGGCATGGAGGGAGGCTCCCGCTGTGTGACGGCGCTCCTCGTCTGACAGTTCTTAAATAACGGGGGGGGCGGGGCCACCCGGTGACCCCGCCCCCCCTCTGACGCACGGTGACTTGACGGGACTTCCCTGTGACGTCACGGGGAATGCCACAGGGAAGTCCCGTCAAGTCACCGTGCGTCAGAGGGGGGCGGGGTCACCGGGTGGCCCCGCCCCCCCGTTATTTAAGAACTGTCAGACGAGGAGCGCCGTCACACAGCGGGAGTCTCCCTCCATGCCAGCATGGATTGCGGAGCGGCCCGGAGAAGAAAATGAAGAAGAGAAGAAGAGAAGAAAAGAAGAAGAGAAGAGCGGGAGCCTCCCCCCCATGCCATGGGTGCGGAGCGGCCCGAGGAGAAGAAGACAGAAGACGCCGCGGAGGAGATGCTGGACGAGAACGCCGGAGGAAGAACCAGAAGAGCCAGAAGAACCAGAAGAACCAGAAGATGAAGGAAGATAGAAGAAAGAAGAAGCATTTAAATAAAGGAATTGTCAAAAACTGTCTCTTGTCATTTTTAACATTTTTGACACTTTCTTCGTGAAATGGTAGGGGTACCTATGTACCCCCTTACCATTTCACACAGGGGGGGGCCGGGATCTGGGGGTCACCTTGTTAAAGGGGGCTTCCAGATTCCGATAAGCCCCCCGCCCGCAGACCCCCACAACCACCGGCCAGGGTTGTGGGGATGAGGCCCTTGTCCTCATCAACATGGGGACAAGGTGTTTTGGGGGGCTACCCCAAAGCACCCTCCCAATGTTGAGGGCATGTGGCCTGGTACGGTTCAGGAGGGAGGGGGGGCCGCACTCTCGTCCCCCCCTCTTTTCCTGCGGCCTGCCAGGTTGCGTGCTCGGATAAGGGTCTGGTATGGATTTTTGGGGGGACCCCACGCCGTTTTTTTTTTTTTTTTTTGGCGCGGGGTTCCCCTTAAAATCCATACCAGACCTGAAGGGTCTGGTATGGAATTTAGGGGGAACCCCACGTCATTTTTTTTTTTAATTTTTGGTTCGGGGTTCCCCTTTGGGGAATTCCCATGCCGTTTTTATCAATGAACTTCTATGTGTATTGTCGGCAATGCAATAGCCGCGAGTAGTTTTAAATGAGTTTTTTCCTTCAAAATGTCATTTTGCTGTCAGACTGTTCTAAACACAGGAAACATGCGCCCCTTTACAGGCATACTATAGACACCCCCCAGGTACGAAATTTAAAGGGATATTACACTTTTATTGTTTGACTTTAAGCATTATTAAAATCACTGCTCCTGAAAAAACGGCCGTTTTTAAAACTTTTTTTTGCATTGATCCATGTCCCCTGGGGCAGGACCCAGGTCCCCAAACACTTTTTATGACAATAACTTTCATATAAGCCTTTAAAATTAGCACTTTTGATTATTCATGTTCGTGTCCCATAGACTTTAACGGTGTTCGCATGTTCGAACGAACTTTTTTCCTGTTCGCATGTTCTGGTGCGAACCGAACAGGGGGGTGTTCGGCTCATCCCTAGTCGCACAACGTGAATGAGTGTGAAAGGGAGGGGGAAAGGATCGGTGGTCTAGTTTTATGGGGGCGCCAAAGTAGATAATCTATAGTGAAATTGGGTATGGCTTGTCTTTCCATCTCTATCCATTCTGGTTTTGGGCCTCTAGAGTAAACAGCTGAAATGTGGTTAAGATGTGCTGCCTGGTAGTACCACCAGAGATTGGGCAGTCCAAGACCTCCTCTTTTCCTTGGTCTAAAGAGTGTTTTTTTGGGGAGCCTGTGGTTCGATTTATTCCAGATAAATTGGATGATCAAAGATTGTAATTTACAGATATGTAATTTGGGGACAGGAATGGGGAGAGATCGAAATAGGTATAGGATCCGTGAGAGTAGAGTTATTTTAACCGCATTCAAGTGCCCTAACCATGACAATTTGTGTAGTGACCATTGATCAAGATCAGAGTTAAGTTTTTTGAACATGGGAGGGTAGTTAAAGCGGTATAGTTGTTCTATTAGGGGGGTTAACTGAATGCCTAGGTATGGGATGGAGTTTGAACTCCATACAAAGGGGAAATGGTCCTTAAGGCTATCCACTACGAGTGAAGGGGTAGAGATGTTAAGTGCTATAGATTTGGCCATGTTCACTTGCAGGCCTGAAATCTGTCCAAATTTTTTAAGAAGTGATAAGACATTGGGGGTGGAAATGAGGGAGGAAGTGATAAAGAGAACAACGTCGTCCGCAAACAATGCACATTTGTGTGAGGACTGACCACATTTAACACCATGGATGTCTGGGTGATTTCTTATTGCTATAGCCAAATTTTCTATGCCGATGGCAAAGAGTAGAGGGGATAAAGGGCAACCCTGTCTAGTCCTTTTGGTTATGGGGAAGAAATCAGATAAATGTCCTTGGATTCTGATCTGGGCTTTAGGTTGGGAATAGAGAGCCGCGAGGAGATTAATGAAATGGGGACCAAACCCCCATCTCTCTAATGTCCCGAATAGATAAGGCCAGGTGATGGAGTCAAAAGCCTTTTGTAGATCTATGGATAAAAGGTAACCTTCTTGGGGTGGATTACCATCCCATTTTGATTGCAACAGGGAGATGATATCTACTGCTCTCCTTATCTGGTCTGGACCCTGTCTCCCCGGTATAAAGCCCACTTGGTTCCTGTGCAGGTACAACCCTATAAAGGAGCCTAGCCTATTGGAGAGGATTTTTGTCATTATTTTCAGGTCATTGTTCATAAGGGATATAGGTCTGTAATTACTAACCTGGCTCTGATCTTTACCTGGTTTGGGAATGACTGAAATGTAGGCTAAATTAGTCGCTGAATCTAATGGTGAATCCCTCTTGAGGGAATTGAAGAACCGGACCAGACAAGGAGACAGTGTAGCTCCAAATTTTTTGTAATAAAGTGACGAGAAACCATCTGGGCCTTGGGCTGAACCTGTTTTAATCTCTTTTATTACCTCCATAACCTCCTCTACTGAAATAGGGGCTTCCATTATAGTGCGATGGGATTCAGAGATTTTGGGAAGGGGGATACTATCAAAAAATTCATTGAGTTTATGGGTACTTTCCTGATTGGGGTATGAGTATAGTTTAGAGTAAAAAGAGTGGAACGTTTCTAGAATTGTCTTGGGGTTTTGTGTTAAGGAACCCGACAATGATTTAATTTTGGGTAGGGCTTGATATCTATGTCTGGGTGAAAGTTTTGAGGCGAGCTGGGGGCCAAATTTGTCTGAGTTGAGGTAAAATCTCCCACTTACCCATTTTAAGTGTTTTTCTGCAGTAGATGTGAGAGCGGTGTTCAATTCAATCCTGGAAGTGTCCATTTTAGCTTGTGAGGTGGAAGTGGGGTGTTGCTTGTGTTTTTTACAAGTGAGTTGGAATTTTTTTTGTAACTTTTTAAGATCTGTTTGTTTTTCTCGTTTTAATTGTGATGCCAATTGTATGAGATTGTCCCTTATTACTGTTTTATGAGCTCCCCATAAAGAACTTGGAGAAATTTCCGGCATGTAATTGAAACGGAAATATTCTAAAATGTCTTTTTCGATCATAGTACAGTGTACAGGGTTGGAGAGGAAGGCTTCATTGAGGTGCCACTGTGGAGGGCTTGCTGTGTGTAGGAAAAACCACAGAGTTTGGTGGAGACCAAGGAATGGTCAGACCATGGGATGTCGCTAATTGTTGCTCGGGAAGCTAACTGTATGTCAGTGGTGTGTAGAAAAATGTGGTCTATACGCGCATAAGTTCTGTGGGGAGCTGAGAAGTGAGTGTAATCTTTGGCATTCGGGTTTAATTCTCTCCATACATCAATCATTCCTAATGAATTTAGAAGTTGAGCAATACGAAGGCTCTGATTGGGGGGACGTTTGAGCTTTGAGTGGCTTCCTGTCGATTTGTCAAGCATATAGTCGAAGGCAGTGTTTGAATCCCCTCTCATAATCACCTTGCCCTTCAGATGGGGGGAGAGAGAGGTAAGCATGGATGAGAAGAAGGAAGCCTGTCCCTTATTGGGGGCATAGTATGATATAATGGAGAGAAGCATACCATTTATGTGGCCTTTCACAAGGATGTATCTTCCTTCTACATCTTTAACAGTTTGGGTCAAGGAAAAGGGGGTGCGTTTTGATATGAGGACAGCTACTCCTCTTTTTTTGTCATCTGCGTTGGCTAAATAAAAGGTGGGATAATTACGGTGCAAGAAGGATGGGTTAAAGCTCTTCGGAAAGTGGGTTTCCTGAATGAGTATAATGCTCAACCTTCTGGAATGGTAGTTAAGAAAGGCTTTGCGCCTTTTTACTGGGGAGCTTAAGCCTTGTGTATTGTGGGATGCTATTCTGAGAGATGACTGTGGGGGGGGGGGGTTTGTCAGCCATGGACAATGTGTGGGGTATTCGTCAATAAAAAACGAATTCTTACCTGATCTAGGGGATTGGATCCATCCTTCCCGAGAGTATGATGTCGGCTTCGGAATTCAGAGTATCGATCCTGGCCAGCTCTCCTCAAAGGCACCTGGGAGGGAGGGAAAGGGGTGGGGGGAGGAAAAGGGTAGAAAAGGAAGAGAGAAAAGAATAGAAGAAACTGAGAAAGAAGGAGTCCAGTGTAAAAGGAATCCTGGATCCTGTAATTGCAGGATCAAAAACCTGCACTGAACCCCTAAAAATGAAGGGTTCAGTAAAACAAACACAGCCCAAATTAGGGCCGTAAGTCTATTGTCACCAAGGGATCTAAATTCCTCTTGGTTACAATAGAAGGAGTGGCATGTAATTCCGCTCCGGCCGCAGAGCGTTTGTTAGAAAAGAAAAAAAAATAGAAACTATGGGAGAAATCTCCCTATGACAATTACTTATTGTACCTTATCAGAAGGAATCTTGAATGTTATCCAACTACTATCTCTAAAAAAAAGGTGAAATGACCTTTTTAAACTGAAAAAAGAACAAACATATAAAATATAAACAATAAACGGACCAGCTTCATATCATGCTGGATAGTTCTGCTATGAAGGATTAATATAGCAGGTGAGGGTGGGGAGGGGAGGGGGAGTAGCAGGGGATGGAAGGGAAAGGGAATAGGGATAAGGGAGGTGGGGTGGGGTGACGTTTAGGCGGATTAATGAATGTCTCGAGCTAAGGCTTCTGCTTGAGACCTAGTATAAACATATTTGCAGTCATCATACGATGAAAAAAAAAAGGGGGTTTTATGGGTGAAAGGGGAAATAAGTTGTAGTGGGTCTTGAAAAAGACCGTGGGTGTGTAGGAGAAGCCTCTACACAATCAAAAAAGGGATTTGGACTAATTGAGTAAATGTTAACAGAGTTCATCTGGGGGGCATGGATTCCCGTTGTTTCTTCGTTTGCTGTTTCACCCACAGTGGTGTAAGGGGGCTGTTTGGAGGAGGCCTTTTGGACGAAGTTGGGCCGATTCTCTGAGTTGTGTGGAGGCAGGTCTTGAGATATAAGCCCAAGGTGGAGAAGTAATTGCTCGCCCATATGGAAGTTTGAGAAACTGTAGGATTTATCTCTGTAATGGAATTGCAGACGAAAAGGAAAGAACCATCTATATTTAATCATTTTCTGTGAGAGAATGTCTAGAAGTGGTTTGAGTGATTTTCTTTTCTGGATTGTGGTTGGTGAAATATCTGCGAAAATTTGGATGTTATCACCAAATAGAGTGATGTCTTCTTTGTAATGGGATCTTTTCATTATCTCTTCTTTTACTCCGTAAAAGTGTGGCTTGACCACTATGTCCCTGGGGCGTCCATCTTGGCGGGGGGGGGGTTGTAGCACTCTGTGGGCTCTGTCCAATTCCAGCTTATTATCCGGGATGTCTGGGATAATTTTTTTGATTAAAGCTTGGATGGTGCTAGGGATATCTGTATTAGCTTCAGGAATGCCTCGCACTCAAAAGTTATAGCGTCTGCTTCTATTTTCCAAATCTTCAATTTTAGCTAGAGCATTTTCGAGTTGATCTTGCAGAGATTGGATACAGGTGACGTGTTGGTTGGTGCGTGCTGCAGAATCATCTACAGCCTGTTCAATGGCATCCATTCTTGCCCCTAGACTCTGAAGATCTGCTTTAATAGAGGTGGTGATTTGCATGGCATTCTGTGCTAGCCCTGTAGCAAGCATATCAGAAAAACAGTTAAGAAGGTGTGCCATTTCTGATGGATGATTAGTGGTGAAGAGGGAAGCCTGTGGAGAGTCTGCAATGCTATCAGGGGAGTTGAGAAGGGGAGAGTATGGGTTGCCGTTCTGCAGTCTACTTAGGAGAGATTCAGTAGAAGCAGGTGATGCCATGTAGTTTTGGGCCCCCAGGAGATTACTCACTTGTGCCGTGGCTGGTGTGGATAGAGTGTGGATAGAGCTGGAGGGTACGCTGGGCCCTGCTGATTCACAGTGTCTCCGTATGGAGAAGTTGCGGCCGCCATCTTGGAAGGCACAGGGGGAGCTGAGCCAAAGTTCAGTTGCCGGTTAACGTCCTTCTTCGGCTGGGTTCCGGACATTTAGGCTGATGCCCGGAACTGTGAGGGTGCAGAATCTGGTCTTCCTGCTGAGGTTTGCTAAAAGAAGCAATTGTGTTAAGCTCTGGAAGGCCGGAGCGATGCGGAGCTCTCGGTCGCGTGACGCTCCGGAGGTCCCGCGCATGCGCACTTGGTAATGTTTATCTTAAGAGCACTTTTACACTGGTTCGCATCAAAACTGCCTGTAAAACGCCTATGCCTTAACAGAGCGTTTTTGCTGCACTTTTGCAGTGTTTGTAGTGGACATGTGACTTAAAAACTGCACCAAAAATGTCTAGCAGGGGCGTTTTTGATGTGGTTCAAATTCATTTCAATAGGGAAAAGTGTTTTTGGTGCTGTTTTCTTAACTCACCAAACATGCTCCAAAAATCAAGCAGGATCTTTTACACTGCAACACAAGCGCACCACCCCAGTGTGAACACAGGTGGTTTTTTAACGCAAAAGCACTTCAAAAACTCAGTGTGAAAGCAGCCTGAGGGTTAAGGTGAGTATAGTTAGAGGTTAAGCTTTGATTTTAGGCAAGGATAAAGTGTTAACCTCTTCATGACAGGGGACACAGTTTTGCAACATGTGTTAGTAAAACTGTATGTGTCATTACAACTATTTATTGTAGGTTGGTGAATTATGCTTTGTTTTTTCACGACAAATTGGGCCTTCATTTGGTTGTACCTCCTGATTTTTTTATTATTATCAAAGTAAAACTGATACAAAATTGTAAAAAAGTATATATTTTTTTAAATGTAGCTGTATATTTCCCCCACTCCTAACAGCTATTCTGACCAAGCTGCGTGAAAAAAGATCTTTATCTGTACCTAGTTTTACCTAGTTTTAGCTCGCCTGTGCCAGCCAAAGGCCATTGCAGGGGAGACAAGGGAGCACCAACAATAGACGGCTATAGGAGCCTATGGAGGAGGCCACCACTCAAAAGCATTACTAGCCATTGTCAAGCACTCTCTGTGTACAGAACATGTCCAGGTAGCAATATTGCATTGCATTTTACATAAAATGAAAGAGCTTTAGATTAAAAAGGAAAGTAATTTTTAATAACATTCAAATACAATATGACTTGAGGGGCAATTTCCAGAACACCCTTTTTTTTCACACTTTTATTATTTGGTGCAACATTTTATATTCCCTTTTTTCTTTTGGCAAAAACAGGTGTAATCACCATCCACTTGAATGAGTGTTAGAATCATTTAAATATGTTAATGACCTGTAGTATCAATTTGATATGCTAATTGTTCGAAGGTGGAGTCTGTGTAGGTGTATGTGTGTGTGTATATATATATATATATATATATATATATATATATATATATATATCTTGCAATATCTAGTTCAAAGTAGCTACGACTAAGGCTATTGCTGAAACGCATCAACACTATTGTTTTACTGTCACTCTGATGTGCCAATAAATTACACTTTCAGTGTTGCCGGCTCTTCTTATTATTTATTACAATATGACTTGAGTCGCAATTGTTTATACTATATTATTTTTATCTGCTATTTTGTCCCCCTCACGAAAATAGAGTTACCCTTTAAAATTTACATTGTGCCAAACATCAGCACAGTGAGCGCCTTACTCAGTGGTCATATACTATTTAGAATACAGTAGACTTCAATCGCATTTGATAAAAAATTAGGTACAATTTACATTTGGATCATCTTTAGTGAAAGCAGGTAATGGTTTCATCTGCATTAGTGCAATTCAGTAGCAGAGTGACTGCTATACTGTAACTTCTTCTATCTCTCATGGTGTATACTTATGATATAGAGTACTTACCATAAACGATACCTTCATTGTAATAGGGGAATCCATTTGAGTAACCACAAAGGCCACATGTATGATTTTTATATTTGTTAGGTATCTTCACCTAGATTTAAGAGGCCCAGCAGTTACTGTTCACTTTCACCACCACAGGAGTGAACTCTTTCTCTGATTCCAACCTCCTCAGATGTACTTTCTCTCCCCTGATGCAATAGCTCTGAGCTCAGTGCTTGAAAGCTCACTCCTGTAATGGTGAAGGTGAACAGTAACAGCTGGGCTAAGCAAGATCCTTAACAACATCTTGGAAGTTTCCTGTCAGGCTTTATGAGGTACATAAATGGCCTACACCTATAGCAAAGACATGATTCAATTTTTCTCAAAGCTGCACCATTTGTGTTTATCTATAGACATCCCTTATCTACATAGGCAGTTTTTTGGTAAAGCAGATGACCTAAACCTTTAACATTTCAATAAAATGACAGATAAAACCCGATTGGTCGCTATTAGCAACAGATCTAAATGTGTATCTATTATCTTTTCTCCATTTTGAATGCATGCTTTAAAACAGGCCAGGAATGGAGTATTCTGTACCTTATGGGATTGGTTATCCTTTTGGAGTGCCTGGGTGTAATACATAAACAAGGGAATACCACAATGGGGTCTGGTGTAGATCTCCAATTTAAGGTTGGGTTCACACTTTAGAATGCAGCGGCTCACAGCAGGAGTCCGGTGTGGTTCCATTCACTGTTTCAGGTCCAATTTCAGCCTGAATTTTTAAATGGACCAAAAGACGCACAGGACTCCTGTGCAATTTACACTAGAGCCACTGCAGAGATGTGTGAACTGGCTCCATAAGGAGCTGGTCACAATCTCCTGCTATGCAAATTTAATGCGGAGAAACCCGCATCCAATTTGCACTGGTGTGAACCCAGCCTTAAGGATAAGTTCACCTTTTCAGAAAATATAATAAATGCACGCTTTTGTGCAGGTAAAAAAATGTGCATTTATTATTTTTTGTTGCAGTAGCCTGTAAACCATTGCACCAGTGATCAGCAGATCGTTGATGCCATGCAGGTCTCCTGCAGACCGGTCAGTGTATGTGCTTCCTTGTACCTCATATGAGGAAACTGATACATGCTGACAGGAAGAATGAATGAACTACCACATCGCTCACAGTGCCATAGTAGTTTATTGAAAACTACAAGCTGACAGCCGGGAAGGCTGCCGGACCTTGTTGTTTTTCATTCACAGAGTGCTGTGAATGAGTGACGCGGCTGGGTGAGCAGAGCCCCTCGCAGCCTCATTTTTAAAAAAAATATTGACAGCTAGTGGGTGGAGAAAAACCCCCGCTAGCTGGCACAGCGGGGATCGGGGAGGTGCGGGGCCAGTGCATTTATAACATGTTACGTGTTACACCCCAAAAATGGGTGTAAAACTATGTACACACAATAGGATTTTCCGACAACAAAACCGTGGATTTTTTTCCGAAGGATGTTGGCTCAAACTTGTCTTGCATACACACGCTCACACAAATGTTGTCGGAAATTCCGAACGTCAAGAACGCGGTGACATACAACACGTACGACGAGCCAAGAAAAATTAAGTTCAATAGCCAGTGCGGCTCTTCTGCTTGATTCCGAGCATGCGTGGACTTTTGTGCGTCGGAATTGTGTACACACGCTCGGAATTTCCGACAACAAGTCTTGTTGGCAGAAAATTTGAGAACCTGCTCGCAAACATTTGTTGGCGGAAATTCCAACAACAAATGTTCTATGGAGCATACACACAGTCGGACTTTCTGACAACAAGCTCACATCCAACATTTGTTGTCGGAAAATCCTATCGTGTGTACGGCCCATAACGTGTTATGAAAGGTTAACTTATCTTTTAATAAAATTATAACCAATAGCAAAAGAACTCACAATTAAAATCAATAAAACAATGTATCTGATGTTGGGAGTCCAGGTGCCTTTAATCCATGTGGCCAGTGCAGAGCTGTGTGATCTCGGGCCACACTGAGAAGCCGGAATGTGATACATTGTATTATTGACCTATAAGTAGCATGTGGCTAATGTGATATTTTATCACATCCAATTTAAATAAACGCCTTCCCCTCTAATGGCCTATTCATACCTGTGCATGTTGTAAATGTGCGCAAAATCTGTGCGCTTTTACAAAGTACACTAAAAAGGCATGTTGTGTGGTGCCATTCACTGTTAATAACACCCAAATGCAGCAAGAAAGTTCATGTTTTGCCACAAAGAAAAATGTGCAAGGCTCAGCAACAGAGTTACTTTGTTGCTCTTTTGCATGTAGGGCCATTGAAATGAGTGGACTGCCCTATGAATGTGGTGCAAAAAAACATGCATTTAGAAAATGCTATATGTAAAGCCTAAAAAAGGGTGTTTTGGGCATTCTGAAACATTTTTTTTTAATCCAGGGTTTAATAGACCCTAGAAGCTGTTGAAAAATTCCAGTACAAGATGGATTCTGTTACTAAATTTTGTTTGGAATCTGTGTTTCGTTTTTAATTCTGCACATACAAACATACAGTACATGCATACACTCAGATACATATACACATGCATTCATTCAGATAAATACATATACACACATACACTCACACATATACATACATATATCATCCCCTCAGATAAGCCAGCAGCCAGCTTCCCTCCAATCCCCTCTGTCCTCACTATTCCCTCACTTAATGCCACAGAAGCTCCTTCCTCTTCCCACCCATACAATTATAGCTCCACTCCTCTAGTCAGGGGAATATCAATCCGCCTGAGTGAACAGCCCTGAGAAAGCACCAGCAGGTGGAACTACAGATAAAGTATCAGGGACAGTGCTCATGAGCCTCTATATCCTTCCACAGACAGCTAAAAGCTCGTGCATTTCCAGTCAGGCCATTGCAAAGACCTAAGGACTGGTGAAATTCAAATACATATCAGGAATGCTAGATTCTAACCATGCATTGATTGAGGTGCTGTGGGAGTGCTGGAAGAATTTCTGGGGGTGCTTCAGCATACCTAGCACCCCCTAGCACTGCCCCTGCTGTCAATACATATCACATAACCTGCTTATGATAGCAAAATCTTGGCACTGGACAGAAGCAATATGTTTGGCTCTGTGAGGTAATCATTGATGGGAGGAGGTTAGTTTAGGGTTTAGGTTAGGGTTTTGATTCAGGGGGTTAAATGCTAGGCTAAGTTTAAGGCTTGCTTTTACTCTGAGGAGTTCTTGAAGCGTTTTTGCGTTAAAAAAAAAAGCGCCTGAAAAGCTCAAGAAAAATGCTTCCCTTTAAATTCTATGTATGTGTTTTCACTGGGGCGGTGCACTTCCATTGCGGTGTAAAAAACCCTGCTTGCCACATTTTTGAAACATGTTTGGTGAATTAAAGAAACTGCACCGAAAACGCTCCTTCCCATTGAAATGAATGGGAACCGCCTCAAAAGCATCCCCAAAATGGCTCAAAAACGCACACGCTAAGCGTGTTTATTGCAGTTATTGAGTCACATATCCTTTAAATAATGCACTGCAAAATGCTGCAAAAGCGCAGCAAAAAAACGCATAATTAATGCATAGGTGTTTTACAGGCAGTTTTGATGCAAACCAGAGTAAAAGTAACCTTAGGGTTAAGGCTACATTTAAGGCAATGTTTATCTTAAGAGCACCTTTACACTGGTTCGTATCAAAACTGCCTGTAAAACGCCTATGCCTTAACAGAGCGTTTTTGCTGCGCTTTTGCAGTGTTTGCAGTGGACATGTGACTTAAAAACTGCACCAAAAATGTCTAGCAGGGGCGTTTTTGATGTGGTTCGAATTCATTTCAATAGGGAAAAGTGTTTTTGGTGTCTGTTTTCTTAACTCACCAAACATGCTCCAAAAATCAAGCAGGATTTTTTACACTGCAACACAAGCGCACCGCCCCAGTGTGAACACAGGTGGTTTTTTTAACGCAAAAGTGCTTCAAAAACTCCTCAGTGTGAAAGCAGCCTGAGGGTTAAGGTGAGTATAGTTAGAGGTTAAGCTTCGATTTTAGGTCAAGGATAAAATGTTAACCTCTTCATGACAGGGGACACAGTTTTGCAACATGTGTTAGTAAAACTGTATGTGTCATTGCAACTATTTATTGTAGGTTGGTGAATTATGCTTTGTTTTTTCACGACAAATTGGGCCTTCATTTGGTTGTACCTCCTGATTTTTTTATTATTATCAAAGTAAAACTGATACAAAATTGTAAAAAAGTATATATTTTTTTAAATGTAGCTGTATATTTCCCCCACTCCTAACGGCTATTCTGACCAAGCTGCGTGAAAAAAGATCTTTATCTGTACCTAGTTTTAGCTCGCTTTTAGGTCACGTGAACCGGCTTGCCTGTGCCAGCCAAAGGCCATTGCAGGGGAGACAAGGGAGCACCAACAATAGACGGCTATAGGAGCCCATGGAGGAGGTCACCACTCAAAAGCATTACTAGCCATTGTCAAGCACTCTCTGTGTACAGAACACCTCCAGGTAGCCATATTGCATTGCATTTTACAGAAAATGAAAGAGCTTTAGATTAAAAAGGAAAGGTACGAACAGGAGGCGGAGCCTAGCGGAGCAGACATGCATTGTTAGAGCTCCACACCGCTGAGGAGAGAAGAGAAGGACAAAGCGGAGCCTGCAGGCTCAAAAGGTATCCATTTGAACCTTTTTGCCCCAGGGAACAAACTGTGAAAGTTTGGGCAGGAAATATGGTACTGGGAGGAAGCCGTGGCAGAAATAAAAATCACCTCACAAAGAGCTCACAGGCACTCACTGCAACTAAAGCAGCTCCAGTCACCTCACAATATACAGCATCAGGGCGCTCTCACAGACAGAAAATGTCACAGCAAGACTCTCCATTTGAGTCAGATACAGAACAAATCCTCTCACAAACTTCTCCACAAGCCTCCTCAGCATCCCCAGTAACATTATTACAATTTGAAAAGATGCTTCATAAGGCTTTAAAACAAACCTCAGACCAAATAACAAACAGCCTAACCAAAGAAATAAGAGAGCTGGGAAACCGCACCGCAGCCTTAGAAATAAAAATGGATGAAATTGAAATTACAACCCAAGAAAATATAACAGAATTGGAACAATTAAAAGAAGAGAATTTAATACTTCAATCTAAGCTCGAAGATTACGAAAATAGAGCCAGACGTTCAAACTTGCGCATAAGGGGAATACCTGAAACTGTGACAGACCTGCAATCTACTATTACTGCTCTATTACAAGAACTAAAGCCAGATATCCCTATTGAACGTTTAGAACTGGACAGAGTACACAGAGCCCTCACAGCCAAAAAGAAAGACGGACCCCCACGTGATATAATCACAAAATTTCATTATTACAGAACGAAAGAACAAATACTAATTGCTGCAAGAGAAAAAAAAGGAACTTAATTTTCAAGGACACAATTATCAAATTTTTGCTGACCTATCCCAACTTACTATTACTAAAAGACGATCCATGAAACTCCAACTAATGGAACTGCAACGCCACAACATTATGTATCAATGGGGCTTCCCCTTTTCAGTCAGATTTAACTACCAAGGTACAATTTACAGAAGCAGATCAGCAGATGAACTACAACAAACCCTTGTAAAATTAAATCTGACAGAACCCACAAGCAGCAACACCCCCACACGCAGAAGAATGGCATCATCTTCACCTTCAGGCAGCACCCAGAAAATTTCAGAACAAAATGGGAATCATCATTCTCACAAAAGAGGCCGTTATGCCACATCATCCATGGACCAAGAAGATTCAATGGACTGACATCCTAATTCCTGATATCTCTTCATTTATTATACTAATGGAACTGCAATGCCACAACATTATGTATCAATGGGGCTTCCCCTTTTCAGTCAGATTTAACTACCAAGGTACAATTTACAGAAGCAGATCAGCAGATGAACTACAACAAACCCTTTTAAAATTAAATCTGACAGAACCCACAAGCAGCAACACCCCCACACGCAGAAGAATGGTATCATCTTCACCTTCAGGCAGCACCCAGAAAATTTCAGAACAAAATGGGAATCATCATTCTCACAAAAGAGGCCGTTATGCCACATCATCCATGGACCAAGAAGATTCAATGGACTGACATCCTAATTCCTGATATCTCTTCATTTATTATACTAAGACATGGTTCTCTATAAAAAAACCTGTATTTATAACTGAATGTAACTGCATTCTGATAGTCACACACTGTATGGGATCAAGTTACATTCCAGTTATATTTCTTATTACTTCTGATTCATATAGCCTTAGAATATATAAGTGCAATAAGGAAATTCTTGTTCAGTTATATATTTTCAGGTAATAACAATAGATTTATTACTTTTTAGGACAAATATGTTCAATAATCCAGAAGTAATGGAAGCTTTTTCTTTCTTTTCTTAAAACAAATATATTAGTACCTAACTAGTTCCTAGAACTATGTTTTTGTTTATTCTAATCTGAAGCAATACAACCTCAATTTTATGAGTTAACATATCTAAACAGTAGTTACATATGAATAAAATATGTAATTGTTTACTCTAAAAGGGTTAAAATCCCAAAATAATTCAAACTATCTTCATCAATACCAAAGTTATTAACAGTACCTTTCTAACTGAATTATTTAGCCTAGGGCAAGACTAACCATATACAACCACCCTTGAATAAATAATTTCAACAAAAACTATATTCTGCACTCCAATTAATGAATCATCATTTGGATGTCTTTTGACATAGCACTTCTCTCCTGTAAGCGGAAGATCCGTGTACCCCCATTAGCCCTCCTCATTCTCCCAACCATATTATGTGGGAGTGTGACGAAGGCACTTATTCCCCAGAGAGAGATATTTATTCTCTTTCATGGGTAAATTGTGATTATTTGCAAAAAATAATTTATACAATGTATAATCTAATCTCATGTTTTTGTTTACTCTTTACTCCAGAATTCACTGGTTTCTTTTCTATCTTTTCATCTCTTCAGTCCACACAGGTTGATCTGCGCAGTCAGCTCTGCATAACAAAAAGTAAGTCAAAACTATTTGATCTGTTGCCATGGCACCACTGAATATACTTTCCCTGAATGTTCAGGGAATAAATGTCCCTCAAAAAAGGACCAAACCTTCCGTACTTTCCATAACAAGAAGGCTCACATAGTATGCCTCCAAGAAACACACTTCACCAAAGATTCTACTCCTTTTTATCAACAAATTTACATGGCTTCTGCCTGTACCAAACAAAGGGGTACTCTAATTGCATTTCACCGATCCACACCATTCACCTTATCATCAGAAATTATAGACCCAGAAGGTAGATACCTGATACTCATGGGTTATATAATGGATACAGCAATCACGGTGATTTCCTACTACGCTCCTAACAAACAACCTACACCATTCCTCTCACATATATTACAAGTGATTAATACACACAAAATAGGAACAGTGATAATGTGCGGGGATTCGAACCAGGTCCTCCTCCCATTTCTAGATAAATCACCTTTTACACCATCCAAAATAACCTCTAGATTACCTTTTTCTCAACTTCTTTCCAAATACAATCTGGTAGATTCGTGGAGAGAAAGTAACCCAATGAAAAAGAAATTCACTTATTTCTCGCATTCTCATCAAACCTTCACCAGAATAGATCATATTTTTCTAACAATAGGAATGATACCAGAAATTATTGCATCAGATATAATTCCGATTCCGTGGTCTGACCATAATGCAGTATACACTACTATAGCCTCAGCCATACCAAAAGCGCATGACCCAACGTGGTACTTACCGGACATAATGCTCAAACACCCACTACATCAGATGGCCATTGAACAAGCTTTAAAGGAATACATATCAATTAATAATACAACAGACATTGCCCCAATAACACTGTGGGAAGCTCATAAGCCTGTCTTGCGTGGTACAATACAAAGACAAATGGCACTATTTAAACGGGAACACAAAAAATCTAGCAAAAAAACTAGAACTCAATTTTAATGCAGCCTACATATCATTCCAAGATAATCCATCTCAGAGTACAAAATCTCATCTGGAAAAATCTAGATTGGAATACGATCTATTTCTCACTGAGTCAGTTGATAAATCCCTCAAACGCTCCAAACACAATTTCTACATGAATACAAACAAACCAGGTACATATTTGGCTCGGGCATTAAATTCAACTAACAAATCTTTCAAACCAATACGTTTGAAATTATCAAAAAATGTTTATACTTGTAATCCAGTTAAAATAGTCCATAAATTTCACTCACATCTCGCAACTTTATACAAGACAAACAATGAATTTAATCCTACAGAGGCTGAATCCTTCTTCTCAAAAATAACCTTACCTGAGTTGTCTCAGAATCAAAAAAGCAGTTTGGATGAGCCTATAACTATAGATGAAGTTGCTAACGCCATAAAAGACCTAAAACTTAACAAAAGTCCAGGCCCAGACGGCTACTCGGCTTTATACTATAAAACATTCTCAAAAATACTCTCTCCCATTCTCACTGAAACTTTTAACAAACTTTTAGAAGGACATTCTTTTCGGCAAGAAACACTAATGGCAATTGTTTGTATGATCCCAAAACCCCTTTCTGATGATACTTCCTGTGTGAATTATCGGCCTATCTCTCTGTTAAACCTTGATATTAAATTATTAGCAAAAATAATAGCAAAACGCCTCAATAGCATTATAGGAAAATTAATACATAGAGATCAAGTAGGCTTCATGCCAAATAGACAGGCAGGCGATAATATACGCAGGGCAGTGTTATTAGGACATATTACTAAAAAACGGAAAATCCCTTTATGTTTTCTATCTCTCAATATTAAGAGGGCATTTGACACAGTATCCTGGCAATATATGCAATATTCATTACAAAAATGGGGTTTTGGACCCCACTTTTTAACATGGATTAAAGCATTATATAATAAACCCAAAGCCTATATAAAATACGCTGGATACAAATCTGATGCCTTTAATATCGAAAGAGGTACCCGACAGGGTTGCCTATTATCTCCCTTATTATTTGCCCTTATACTCTAACCCATGGCCCAATACATCAGAACAAACCAAACTATAACTGGCATTGAAGTAGGAGGTATTACACACAAATTATGTATATTTGCAGACGATATATTACTTTTTCTATCATCACCACAGGTCTCTGGTCCTAACTTAATACCAGCTCTTGATGGATTTGCAGCCCTATCCGGCCTTATGATTAATCCTAAGAAATGCCTAGTGCTTAATATTTCGCTCACAAACATGGAATTGATCCCGGCTAGGGCTGCACTCCCATTCACATGGGCAGAAAAATCAATCCCATATCTTGGAATTCATTTAACAGCATCTCATTCTGACTTATTCTCAACCAATTATCCTCCTGTATTAAGACAGATCACAAATCTAATAAAACAATGGTCGCAACTTCCTTTATCCTGGATAGGGAAGATTAATGCAATCAAAATGACTATTCTACCCAAATTGCTTTATCTATTCAGAGTCCTCTCTATTCCAATTCCTTCCTATTTTTTGAGAATAGTACAAAAAAGAGCAACTTCATTTATATGGGGCTCTTCTAAACCACGTATACCTATACACACACTACATCTTCCCAAAAATAAAGGAGGCCTGGGATACCCTAATTTTACTAACTACTACAGAGCAGCACATTTGGCCAGCCTGTCCAAATACCATGCAAAACAGGAAATCCCATTATGGGTATTTATAGAGGCTTCAGAAAATGACCCTCTATTAATATCAAACTTGTTATGGCTTGATCCTAAAGACCACTTTAAAATTCATAATCCCATAACTAAACACTTCTTATCTCTCTGGGATAAACTAAAAACCAAATATCAGTTACAATCTCCACACAATCCTCTCCTTTCTTTTATCAGAAATCCGGCCTTTTATCCGGCATGGATCTACCCAAATTCTTTTAAAGCTTGGACAACATCAGGCATTCAGACACTAAATGACTTCATAGCATCTAAATCATTCCTTTCATTCCCATCGCTTAGAGAAAAATATGATCTACCAAACTCTGAGATATTTAGATATCTCCAAATCAAAAATTTCTATACACCATTCCTAAAGGGGGATACACCATTATCCCAATTATCCATTTTTGAATCAATCTGTACAAAAGATCCATTTGCTAAAGGTACAATTTCATCACTTTATAATCAATTATATGGAGTAATAAATCTTAATAGACCCTCTTACGTTCAGAGGTGGGAGGAGGACCTGGGAGGAACTTTAGAAGACACGGACTGGTCTAACATATGGCTCACATCTAAGTCATCCTCACCCAACATCTTAGCACTGGAGACAAATTATAAAGTCCTAACTCGCTGGTACCTTGTACCCGCTAGAGTGGCAAAATATTCACCTAATACCTCAGCTCTTTGTTTTCGAGGATGCCCAGAAATAGGCACACATTTACACATATGGTGGACGTGCCCAGTAATCCAAACCTTCTGGAAGGAAGTCTTTGTGATTGCATCTAAAATATTTAAAAAAATAATACAACCAGATCCATATATAACTTTACTTAATCTAAAACCGGAATGGTTAACACTCTCTCAATTCAAACTTATGATCCAACTAATAACGGCTGCAAAACAAACAGTGGCCAAAGCATGGAAATCTCCTACGTTGGTACTAGCAGAAACAATTCACAGAATGAATAATACAATGTCCCATGCTAAGATGGTAGCCATCGATCAAAATCAAATTCCAAAATTTGAAAAACTTTGACATCCTTGGATAAAACAACAGTTCCTGTCAAATTTCAATGACTCTGTCCTGTTGCCATGGTAACAGATTAAATGACTTACAGAGACACCCATTCTAAGGCTTCAAAGAGAACTAAAAAGAATAATAAACTGACGAGCGGGACAACCTTGTGGACCATACCTCTGCCTTTCTACCCTTTTTTCTTCGTTCTCTTTCCTTTTCTCCACCTTACGATTAAAGCTCATTATCAGAATTTATTTGACCTATATACACTCTACCTGTAAACAATATATATAGTAGGTATAAATCATTTAAATACCTACAAAAGTAACTAAGGAAATGATATATATCTTTAATTTAGGTTTACATGAACCCAATGTTTAATATTTGAAATTTCATGATATTTACCTATATAATCCCTACTGTAAAACAATGAGCTTACTTTATAGATCCTTGTAAACTTACTTTATGTATCTTTATAATATTGTATACTCAATAAACTTCTTTTGACAAGAAAAAGGAAAGGTACTTTTTAATAACATTCAAATACAATATGACTTGAGGGGCAATTTCCATAACACCCTTTTTTTTCACACTTTTATTATTTGGCGCAACATTTTATATTCCCTTTTTTCTTTTGGCAAAAACAGGTGTAATCACCATCCACTTGAATGAGTGTTAGAATCATTTAAATATGTTAATGATCTGTGGTATCAATTTGATATGCTAATTGTTCAAAGGTGGAGTCTGTGTAGGTGTATGTGTGTATATATATATATATCTTGCAATATCTAGTTCAAACTAGCTACGACTAAGGCTATTGCTGAAACGCATCAACACTATTGTTTTACTGTCACTCTGATGTGCCAATAAACGACACTTCAAGGATTTCAGTGTTGCCGGCTCTTCTTATTATTTATTACAATATGACTTGAGTCGCAATTGTTTATACTATATTATTTTTATCTGCTATTTTGTCCCCCTCACGAAAATAGAGTTACCCTTTAAAATTTACATTGTGCCAAACGTCAGCACAGTGAGCGCCTTACTCAGTGGTCATATACTATTTAGAATACAGTGGACTTCAAACGCATTTGATAAAAAAACAGGTACAATTTACATTTGGATCATCTTTAGTGAAAGCAGGTAATGGTTTCATCTGCATTAGTGCAATTCAGTAGCAGAGTGACTGCTATACTGTAACTTCTTCTATCTCTCATGGTGTATACTTATGATATGGAGTACTTACCATAAACGATACCTTCCTTGTAATAGGAGAATCCATTTGAGTCACCACAGAGGCCACATGTATGATTTTTATATTTGTTAGGTATCTTCACCTAGATTTAAGAAGAAAGCAAATATATTTAAATGTAAACTGGCAGATTTTTACTATATATACATAAGGTACAGTTTTTTAGATGCAAACAGTGTGCCTGAATTTGACTATGATCCTGTTGCAGTCCCCATACAGTAGAGTTCAAATTGCAAAGGCATACAGATAGGAGGAGAGAGCAGTGCAAAAGAAAGATTGGTAACTTTCCAGAGAGTTCTTTTCTCTCCAGGTCTGTGCTCTAGATGAAGTTTGGTGTTTGGAAAGCTCCTGGACTATTAAATCTATGATTCTCTGTATTCTATTCAGGGTAAGTTGTGCAGAGGATGCACACAGTAGCTTAAAGAGAGCTCCTGTAACAAAAGAAAAAAACAACTGTGGTTGCCCACATAGAGTATGTGGAGCAAAATTTCCCATATGGTGGAAGCACACATTAGAAGCTTCCCGTTGACTTATAAAACGTTGGTGTTCAGAGTGCTCATCAACATTATGTGTGTATGGGACCTGCATCTTCTCTCTTGTGCATGCTCAGCAATAAAACTACAATAAAACTACACAACTTAACTAAATGACCTCTGCCAATCTGTTTTGCCCTAAACAAGCCAAGGATCCAGCCCTGAGAAGTGAATGTTCTTGGGAGCCCAGAAAGGAACTCCATTTTCCTCAAGTTATGGGACTGCCCAAGTGCCTACATCTGCCCATCGGATTCAGCATTGCTCTGCTGCAATCTGCTAATCAGATGTAGCAGCCCAGGTCCTGTATCGCTATCTTGGTCTTACTCAGTCACCGGAAGCTGCCTTTTCCGTGCTACCTTTGATGATGCCACCAGCCACTGCGAGTCTCTACTCCAACAACCTCCTGGGATATGTGATGTGGTATCCCACAACGTTGAGGGAGCAGGGATACATTACTTTCGCCCAGACAAAAATAGAGTGGAGGTTGGGGCCAGGCAAAAAAAAAAAGGGACATTCACCATATTTCTTTTATGAATATCTGAATCATGGTTTCTTTTTTAACACAATCTTGATGCATCTCCAGAACTTTATTTTAGACTTGGATAGCTCTTTGGTCTTCATGATGCTGGACTGGATCCACACAACTTCTGGAGGAATCTAGTAGCCCTAGAGTGTATTTATGGTTATCACAGCAAATGGAGGTAAATACATACACAATTGAGATGTTTCAGCAATTTATTTATATATAATCAGGAAAACTATATAGACATTTCTACTTTGTGTAGATCAGTGACATACGTTTTCAGTTAAACCCATTTAATTTCAGTTACAAGGGAATAACTAAATGACTTTTAAAGAATAATTTACAGGGGATTAAATTGGAGGATAAGCCTAACACTAACTATTCTTAAAAACATTCCCTCCCACCTCCTATCCTAAAAATAGGTAAGTACACAGGGTATACATGATAGGTAGGATGAGAGAACATTTTTAAGAAGTTGTTAAGATTTTCTTCCACTTAATGTCTTTCTCGGATTGGAAGATTTTATTTCCTACTCAGTGTCAGAGTTGGCAAGAGCTGTAAATATATAAATACACCGGTGAAATACATATAAGGAAGCTTTTTAAAAAGCCAAATGATTTTAAGTGTTAGAAAAATTCAGTAGGCTGTTCTCTTTCCTAGTGCTTATCTTTTCTAGTTAGTCTACTATATTGGGGGCTGTCAGGGCTGGGCTCAGCCCTTCCTTCTCTGAGCTGTCCGCTCAGCTATCAGCTAATTGCCAGCTCCTATATCTCCACAGTGACTCACCTGTTGATGATATCCTGCTCGTCAGTCCTGCCTACTTAAGCCGTCCAGCCCAGATGATCTCTGCCTTTGCCCTGGTCAGCATCACATCTCCTGCGTTCCTGTTAAAGACTTGCTTGGCTGACATTCCTCCTGGCTCCAGATCCTGCTGTTCCATTATGCTGATTCCTGGCTTCCTGACTTTCTGGCTTGTCTGACTATACGTTCCGGTTACTGAACTTTGGCTATGTTGTGACTACATTTGTTCTATTTACTTTTATTATTAAACAAGTGTGATTTAACTGTACTTCTGTCTCGGTCTGATTCATGGTTTCTGACAGGGGCACACAATTTCTTCTTACATACAAACTTTTTTCCTGGCAAGTGTTGCAATTCACTGCATTTCTGTTATTTTTCTCTCTTTCTGGAACATGTATTAAAGGAACAATGGGACAAAAGCACAAGTTTCAAATGACACGTTGGTTGTTAGTTACCTGCACCCGGTCAGCTCCATTCCATGTTATCCTTATTTTACTGATTGCGAACACTAACTCTATGCCTTCATAGTCAACATGCAGGTTTGAACTTTTATATGGGATGCTGGCTCTGTTGCAAATGGGCAAAGAAGCAAAAAATAAAATCAAATCCAGTGACTATATAAGGATTTTTGTTTCAAATTTACTTTGACCCTGCCAAGCGGTCAACAAAATTACAATTTATTTATTTAATTATGCCATTGCTGTTTGGGGAGGGGATTTCCCCTGTTGGCCTCTTGTACTAGTTAAGGAACTTCTGTATGTATCATTATTGTCACCGTTGTATGATAAAGAAGCTAGTGTTCAGGCACTGTAATGTTGCTTTTATATGACAAACAAAAGGCTGTGATTGAGCACATGCTGGTTATATCTACAAATTTTTGATGCTTTTATGACAACCACCAACTGTTACAAATAATGACAGTAACGGTTTTTTTTTGGAAGGCTGTGTCAGTTTGGAGTGAATCACATCTTCCTCTGTATAAATGAAATTTTAAAATATCAGTCTGTCCGCCCATTTGATAAATCTTCGATGTGTAGCAGAGCTCCACACTTCTGGATACATAGAATAGCATGTCCCTCACTGGCCACTGTAGGTCTTCCCACTGACCCCTACATCAGTATTGTGTCTTGTAGTGATTAGGGGTCAGCAGCAGGAATCCCACTGGCTAATATGGGGAAATGATAGTCAACCAACCAGAGAATTATAATAGAATTAGTGCTGGGAGCTGTGCTAGAGAGTGTTTTAGCAAACGTGCAGACAGACAGATATGTAGATATGTAAAAAGCTGCTTTCTTTCCAGAGTGTTATTATTTATATTTCTTTAGCACTTTACTCCCTGAGGACTCAAAGCACTTTATCTACTGATGGGGCAGATATCTTGGGCATATGCAGTAAGAATATCATACTATGGCCAGTTTTATATAGGAGCCAAGTATCCTACCAGCATGTCTTTGAAATGTGTGTGTGTGTCTGTGTGTGTGTGTGTGTCTGTGTGTGTGTGTGTGTGTGTGTGTGTGTGTGGGGGGGGGGTTAAGTACTGTATCAGAAGAAAAGCAGGAAAAACATGCATATTCTATGCAGATTGTGTCCTGACTGGGACTGCAAGGTAGAAGTGCTAACCACTAAGCCACTGTGCTGTCCAGAGTGTTGCCTGTGTAATTTTGTTGATATCCTGACAGGGTCATTTTAAGATTGCAAATAAAAGCTTCCATTGTTGATAGGGTGCAGCAAACTACTTCCTTTGGCAGCACTTATATTTGTCAGTAAAGTTCTTTAAAGCTAAATTCCAACCTCCTTTTCACTAGAACTGAATTAAATGATCAATACCAGCATAACTCATACCTCTATCTCATGTTGCTCTGTTGTCTGCAGATCCCCTGATATTCTGGGTTTAGTTGTGGCTTTGTGTCATGTGACACTCTGCATATCCTGCTGATAGACTCTATCTCTTCCACAGCCACTTCCTGCAGTAGCTAGAGTCTGTACACTCCCATTTGTAGTCTTTCAGCCTCAGCGTGATGTAATTTCCTTCACAGCACTATTGGTGGGTGGGATTGTATACATCCTAATTAGCATTCAATTCCACCCAGTCACATCTACTGGATGAGTCCAAACCTTTCTAAGTCCCACCTTACAGCTGTGCTGCTGCTGGGCAGGATTGAATGAATCACAATTATAATTCAGTCCTGCCCAGTTAAATATCCCAACCAGTATGAACAGGGATAGTCCCACCCCTCAGATCCCTGCTGTCTGTGAATTGATTAATTTACATATGAAAGAAATACCTTCATAATAACCTCCCATAGCTTTCCCTCTGTAGTCTAGCAGTAAGCCATTATTCCTTGGCAGGCTGCAAGACAGGATTGACAAAGGAGGAGGTATGACACATTTACACCTTTCACCAGCCACATGAAGACCCAGAAACACCCACAGTAACCTTACGACCCACCCACATCAACTCCCAGAACTGGTACAAGTGACTATCATAGCCTGCCCTGCCACTACAGGGGCTGAAAGGATCATGGGACATGTAGTATGAGGACTGGAGGAGTGACATTACAGACACATAAACCTGCTGTAAACAGCTAAAGGAGGTAAGTTAAACACAAACGGACAGTGGGGTTGTGATTCCTTTAGCACAATGCATCTGTTGTTTTGGGGAGGAAAAGCTGGAGTTCTTATAAACATAGATGAGGGCATTATTCAAAAGGAGTCAAGAGAGTGACAAAAATATTAGTATTTGATAAAAATTAGTACAGAGAAATAGGTATGACATGTATAAAAAGGGTTAAATCTCTGTCAGTTTACTTTTTGCTGTCTGTGTCCAAATGTAGAGATTTCCCTTCACTTTCTGTCCCAGGGACACAAGAAATTATAGGATATCTCTTCACAGATAAAGGGGTTCTTTTCTTAGTTTTCACCAGAGCAGGTGTTCAATTTACAGATCTCTTTCTCTATTCCTGTTCTGGTAACTCCTGTAAAATTCAAGAGGGGGCATTTGGTTGAGACTAGTATGGACTTTTATGGTACTGTACAAAGTCTTTACACACACAACGTAAGTATAAAAATATAATATTTATTACAAAAGTTACTTATTTAAAAAGGGTGACATACATATAGAAAAAAGGACAGTTTCTGTCACTGTAACTCAATTGCTCTGTATGGTGAGAACACGTAGATGCAGTGACAACAAAGGGCTAACTCTTTAAAAATATCACAGATCATTTGTATATCCTTCTCTCGTGATGTTTTGCGGATATACTTCCGCTTCTTCTTCAGGAGTTTTTGTATATTAAAGAGCAATCATAGACATGTTTTTATTTCTATAAAGGCAAAAGTAGAGATAGTTATAACATTAATATGATGAAAATTAATATAACAGTTTGAATACAGGGGCTACACGAGATCTTACCCGAGACATAACCAGGTGTGGGGACCCACAGTTGCAATTCTATCCCAGTGAATGTGAGGGCACTATAATAGGGGGCGCATAGGTTCCCAATCTGATAATAAGTAATCTATGTCAGAAATAGGACATTATTTACTCAGTTATAAGAGGTAGATATGTACTGATGATGATTAACGCATGGCATCTTAACCCCTCCCCCTCATGGGTTGAACAATGGTGACTAGGTATGCGGTCCAAATATCTATAAACATAGTAAAGAGTATTGATAAAAAAGGATAATAATAATTAAACAGTAATTAACAGAGATGGTGGATGTATATTAGGGATGAGCCGAACACCCCCTGGTTCGGTTCGCACCAGAACCTGCGAACGGACCGAAAGTTCGCACGAACGTTAGAACCCCATTGACGTCTATGGGACTCGAACGTTCAAAATCAAAAGTGCTCATTTTAAAGGCTAATTTGCATGGTATTGTCCTAAAAAGGGTTTGGGGACCCAGGTCCTACCCCAGGGGACATGTATCAATGCAAAAAAAACTTTTAAAAACGGCCGTTTTTTCGGGAGCAGTGATTTTAATGATGCTTAAAGTAAAAAAAAAAAAAGTGAAATATTCCTTTAAATATCGTACCTGAGGGGTGTCTATAGTATGCCTGTAAAGTGACGTGTGTTTCCCGTGTTTAGAACAGTCCCTGCACCAAATGTCATTTTTAAAGGAAAAAATCTCATTTAAAACTGCTTGCGGGTTTAATGTAATGTCGGGTCCTGGCAATATGGATGAAAATCAGTGAGACAAACGGCATGGGTACCCCCCAGTCCATTACGAGGCCCTTTGGGTCTTGTATGGATATTAAGGGGAACCCCGCACCCAAATTAAAATAAGGAAAGGTGTGGGGCCACCAGGCCCTATATACTCTGAACAGCAGTATACAGGTTGTAGGTTTGTTGTTAAGTAGAATCTCTTTGTAATTTTGAACGGGTACATTTTTAACGTGTTTAGCTCCAGCCAAAAAATCTTTTTTAAGCTTTTTGGAAAACATAGGGAAGGGTTATCACCCCTGTGACATTTGTTTTGCTGTCTTTCCTCCTCTTCAGAAGATTTCACCTCACTTTTTGTCCCAATGGATTGGAAAGCATCAGTGGAAAGGAGAAATGTTTTTCCCATATTAACTCTTACAGGAGAGAATTTCCCTTCCTAGGGGTAGATTTATTCTCACTTCCTGTTGTCTCCTTCCGTTTGCAAGTAGGAGTCGTTTGTAAGTTAGTTGTTTGAAAGTAGGGTCCTGCCCTATATACTCAGCAGAAATTTGGGCCTTAGGTGTTGCTGTGGCCACAACACTGTAAGCCCTCACAGGGCTCTGCTGTGAAATATTAGATCAAGAATTGTAATTACATGCCCCTGTTGAACAGGAGCTGAAAAATTAGGCCTTAGGCACTGGTGCTGGTGCCACAACACTGCAACCCCTCACAGACACTCTAGTTGGAATGCAGGAACGAGCCCTGCTGCAAAGTATTGCATCAAAAATTGTAATTACATGCCCCTGTTAAACAAGGGCTGAAAAATTGGGCCTTAGGCACTGGTGCTGGTGCCACAACACTGCAACCCCTCACAGACACTCTAGTTGGAATGCAGGAACGAGCCCTCCTGCAAAGTATTACATCAAAAATCGTAATTACACGCCCCTGTTAAACAGGGGCTGAAAAATTGTGCCTTAGGCACTGGTGGTGGCGCCCAGAACCAAAAATGCTCTTACAAGCTATCAGCATGATGATTGAGGAGGAAGAGGATAATTACTCAGGAATAGTCACTCAGCATCAGCATAGGCAGTCTTTGAAGGGATCTGAGATTTCAAAAAAAATTATTCAGTTACATAAGCATCAGGTGCTTGGTAGCTGGTGGTGATCCAAGACTCATTCATTTTTATGAAGGTCAGTCGATCGACCGAGTCAGTGGACAGACGCACCCTGTGATCGGTTACCACGCCTCCAGCAGCACTGAATGTGCGTTCCGAAAGAACGCTGGATGCAGGACAGGCCAGTAGCTCAATTGCATACTGTGCAAGCTCTGGCCAGTGATCCATCCTCAAGACCCAGTAACCCAGAGGATTTTCGGTGGGAAAGGTGTCCAAGTCTGATCTTGCCCCTAGGTATTCCTGCACCATGTAAAACAGACGCTGGCGATGGTTGCTGGAACCGATCATACCTTGGGGCTGCGGACCAAAAAATTGTCTGAACGCATCGGTCAGACGGCCACCTTCTCCACCGCTCCTTCTTTGACTGACCGAAGCCTCAGCAACACGTTGTCCAGAAACAGGAGTTTGTAACCTCCCAGTCTCTGGGAATGCGTTGCACAGACCTTTCTGCAAGGCCTCCCGAAGATGTTTCATCCTCTGCTCCCTCTGCGATGGCAAGATAAGGTCCGCAACCTTACCCTTGTAACGTGGATCAAGGAGGGTTGCCAGCCAGTATTGGTCCTTCTCCTTGATACCACGAATACGAGGATCCTTACGCAGGCTTTGCAGGATCAGGGAGGCCATGCAGCGTAGGTTTGCTGAGGCATTCGGTCCGGAGTCCTCTGGGTCACTAAGGACGACATGGTCCGCAGCCACCTCCTCCCAGCCACGTACAAGTCCATGTGTTTCTTGGGACTGATCCCTTAAAGACTGCTGCTGATGCTGAGTGCCAGGCTCCACCTCCATACTGACACAATCTTCCTCCTCCTCCTCCTCCTCTTCCTCCTCGTCCTCTTCCTGTGTGATCGGCGGGCACGCAGGAACACTGTCTGGATAAAGGGGGCCTTGAGAGCTAAGGAAGTCCTCCTCTTCCTGCCTCTGTTCTGCCTCAAGTGCCCTGTCCATTATTCCACGCAGCGTGTGCTCCAACAGGTGGACAAGGGGGACAGTGTCACTGATGCATGCACTGTCACTGCTCACCATCCTCGTGGCCTCCTCAAATGGTGACAGGACAGTGCATGCATCCCTGATCATGGCCCACTGGCGTGGGGAAAAAAAACCAAGCTCCCCTGACCCTGTCCTGGTGCCATAGTCGCACAGGTACTCATTGATGGCCCTCTGCTGCGTGTGCAGCCGCTGCAGCATGGCCAACGTTGAGTTCCACCTGGTGGGCATGTCACAGATTAGGCGGTTCTTGGGCAGGTTAAACTCCTTTTGGAGGTCCGTCAGCCGAGCACTGGCATTATATGACCGGCGGAAATGCACACAGACTTTCCTGGCCTGCCTCAGGACATCCTGTAAGCCCGGGTACCTGCCCAAGAACCGCTGCACCACCAAGTTAAGGACGTGAGCCAAACAGGGCACATGGGTCATTTGTCCCTGTCGGAGGGCAGAGAGGAGGTTGGTGCCATTGTCGCAAACCACCATTCCTGCCTTAAGTTGGCGTGGCGTCAACCACCTCTGAACCTGCCCCTGCAGAGCTGACAGAACCTCTGCCCCAGTGTGGCTCCTGTCCCCCAAGCACACCAGCTCAAGCACCGCATGGCATCTTTTGGCCTGCGTACTTGCGTAGCCCCTTGAACGACTACGGAGCACCGCTGGTTCCGAGGAAGAGGCCATGGAGGAAGAAGAAGAGGAGGGGGTGGAGGAGAGAGGTGTGTCACAATCATTAGCATTTTGGAGGCGTGGTGGCGGAACAACCTCCAACACTACTGCACCTTGTCCTGCATCCTTCCCAGCTGCCAGCAGAGTCACCCAATGCGCCGTGAAACTTAGGTAACGTCCCTGTCCATGCCTGCTGGACCATGACTCAGCGGTAATATGCACCTTACCGCTGACCGCCCTGTCCAGCGAGGCACGGACATTGCCTTCCACATGCTGGTAGAGAGCCGGAATCGCCTTCCGTGAGAAAAAGTGGCGTTTGGGTACCTGCCACTGAGGAACTGCACATTCCACAAACTCACGGAAGGGGGCAGAGTCTACCAACTGAAAAGGCAGCAGTTGAAGTGCTAGCAATTTTGCCAAGCTAGCATTCAACCGCTGGGCATGTGGATGGCTGGGAGCAAACTTCTTTCGGCGGTGCAGCAGCTGGGGCAGGGAAATTTGCCTGGTACAATCTGACGTCGGTGTACCAAAATCAGATTGCCCACAAGTACGTGGCTGTGACACACCTAATTCTACACCTTCATTCCTCTCAGTGCAGGTCTCAGAGAGGACTGAAGGTCTAGTGGGGTTGGAAATCTCAGCTGATGAGAAGCAAGCAGAGGTCCTCTTTGTTCTTTGGTGTGGGTCTTTTAGATACGCTTGCCAACGAACTGCATGGCAGGTCAACATATGTCTGGTCAAGCATGTGGTACCCAAGCGGGAGATGTTTTGGCCACGCGAGATACGCTTGAGACATATGTTGCAAATAGCAGCGGTGCGATCTGATGCACTCGTCTCAAAAAAGGCCCACACCAAAGAACTTTTTGAATAACGCGCAGAGACTGCAGCGTCCTGCACATGTGGAGCTTTGGGGTGTGATGCAGTCAATGTGCTGCCCTTAGGCTGGCCCCTGGAGGGCATCCTGCCTCGTTGGTGATGTGCCGCCTCCTCCTCCTCCTCCTCCTCCTCTCTCCTATCAGGCACCCACGTTGAGTCAGTGACCTCATCATCCCCTCCCTCCTCATCACTGGAGCAAACCTGGCAGTATGCTGCAGCAGGGGGAGCATGACTGCCAGATTGCTGTCCTTCTTGGGCACCCCCTCTGTCCGTGCTCGTGTTACTGCCTTCATCGAGCTCAGTATCATCATCAGAGCCTTCCAAACGCTGGGCATCCTCCTGGAGCATGTACCCAACACTGTGGTCAAACAGTTCGAGGGACTCCTCAGGAGGACATGGTGGGGCTAGGGAAGGAGTCACTGATGACATTGAGCCGAGGGAAGAGGCCGCTGCTTTGCCAGACAAAGTACCCTGGGCATGGGTGAGAGAGGATGAGGAGGATGAGGATGGCTTGGTCATCCACTCGACCAAGTCTTCCGCATGTTGCGGCTCAACATGGCCAGCTGCCGAAAAAAAGGCCAAGCGTGTCCCATGGCCACGTGCTGATGAGGATGCACGACCGGCACTAGACACAGAGCCTGCTTGCCCTCTCTTATTGGCTTGTGACTGTCTGCCTCTCCTTCTTGGCCTTCCAGACATACTAATGGCCTGTAGCTGCACTAAGCTGGGATATATATATATATATATATATATATATATATATATATATATATATATATATATATGTACTGATACTGCAGCTAGCAAAATCAACTGCCTGCCTGTAGTATGAGAACACCACCAACCTTCTACAGGTAGCTTTAGCTGAACACTGTGAGGTGGACGCACCCCACTAACTTGTAGGTTTAGCAGAACACTGTGAGCAAGACGCACTGCACTAACTGTAAATAGTCTAGCTGCCTGACTGTGGTACTAATAGGATCAAAAGAACACCAGCAATTTTCTTTAAAATACTGTAACAAGACAAGCCTGCCTGTCAGTAAGAAGATAACAGGAACGGATCTAGCTGAACACTGTGAGCAGGACGCACCCCACTAGCTTGTAGGTTTAGCTGAACACTGTGAGGTGGATGCACCCCACTAACTTGTAGGTTTAGCTGAACACTGTGAGCAGGACGCACCCCACTAACTTGTAGGTTTAGCAGAACACTGTGAGCAGGATGCACTGCACTAACTGTAAATAGTCTAGCTGCCTGACTGTGGTACTAATAGGATCAAAAGAACACCAGCAATTTTCTTCAGGGAGCTGTATTTACTGTAACAAGACAAGCCTGCCTGTCAGTAAGAAGATAACAGAAATGGATCTAGCTGAACACTGTGAGCAGGACGCACCCCACTAGCTTGTAGGTTTAGCTGAACACTGTGAGGTGGACGCACCCCACTAACTTGTAGGTTTAGCTGAACACTGTGAGCAGGACGCACCCCACTTACTTGTAGGTTTAGCAGAACACTGTGGGCAGGACGCACTGCACTAACTGTAAATAGTCTAGCTGCCTGACTGTGGTACTAATAGGATCAAAAGAACACCAGTAATTTTCTTTAAAATACTGTAACAAGACAAGCCTGCCTGTCAGTAAGAAGATAACAGGAACGGATCTAGCTGAACACTGTGAGCAGGACGCACTGCACTAAATGTAAATAGTCTAGCTGCCTGACTGTGGCACTAATAGGATCAAAAGAACACCAGTAATTTTCTTCAAAATACTGTAACAAGACAAGCCTGCCTGTCAGTAGGAATATAACAGGAACGGATCTAGCTGAACACTGTGAGCAGGACGCACTGCACTAAATGTAAATAGTCTAGAAGATAACAGGAACGGATCTAGCTAAACTGAATACAGTGTATATATATATATATGCAACACCTGGGATGCATATAACTCAGGGTTACATATAAATTTAAATATAACTAGAATGTGGAGTTTGTTCTAGCTCATGTTTGTTCTTGATAAGATAAGTGCTTCCATCAACACCTGTTTAAGAATACATACATACTCTAATAGTGAAAATGATGCAAGATTTTGTCTTATAACACCAGCTAATAGGTAAATATTAACTGAACCTATTTTCATTTCAATGACATGTATAAGGTTAGTAAAACTCCTCCCATCCCTCAAACGACATAAATATTGTATGTCTGAGAATTTCTAATTAGATGTCTTTAAGTGGCTAAGCAAACCTGTCTCCTGTGTCACTTTATTGATATCTCCAGGCCTGGGGGTCTACGGAGGTCTTCCTGCATTACCTGAACCTATCTGGGTGGTCTTAGAAGCAGAAATCTCCCAACAGATCTGGGGGCTCGTCCGGGATAAAAAGCCAAAAAAATCATCTGAAGGTAAGTCTTTATTTTGTCTTTATTGACGAAATATTTCTTGCCTCAGCTCTGATTAAAGCTTTTTAGACCCGTAAATTAGTAGGGGATAAGAACCACGCCAGAGGTTAATATTGGAGGGTTTTTGGGAAACCCACAAAGATAAGCAGTACTGCATACACATATATAGAGACATTCCTTTTGGGAAGGAATATGAAGTGGTTAATGAGGAAATAGACTCCGGTGACCCCAAAATCTTTTGCTTTTTCTTATCTATCGCATTAGAAGTTATAAGATAATCTGTCGTGTGTGTGTGGGTCAGAAGACTGGGTGGTAAGAACAGTCGGCTCCCACTGTCAATATGGGTCAGAAACAAGGTAAAGAAGATCCTCCCCCTCTTCCCAATCCAGGAGAAACGTGTAAGGATTTTGTAGCCAGAATTTGTGGTACTAATTATGAATTCATAGTCCCATGGGTTTCAAATTTAGCGGGATGGACCGAAGCCATACACAGTGTAGACCCTTTTCCCCGGGATGGCGCTAATGATGAATTTCACATAGATATGATAAAAGGATTGTGTTTAGGAGATAAGAGAGCTTTCCCTTGGTACCCCGGGGATCCTCAATGGGATATGGATTATATGGAAAAGGGAGGAGAGACCTGGTTAAAATACGCCCCATATTGGTTTCAGAGGGATAATAAGAAACAGAAAAAGCCCACCAAATGTTTAAGTAAGGAAGATTATGACCAGAAACATAGAGAAGAAGCCGATAAAAAGAGATTTGTCCCTGACCCAATAGCCCCACCCCTGCCAATAGTCAGTCATCCTCCACCCGCATATGTACATGTCTATCCAAGTTTAAGAAAGGAAGATATTGATCTTCTGGCTGGACATTATGCAACCAGACAACGGCAGGTCCCCCTCGCTCCACAACCACAACAGCAGATGCCTCCCGCTCCACAACAAGATAGACAGCACCCACAGAGGGCCCGAGTCGAGGTAGGTGAACCAGAAGAAGATCAGGGAGCTATAGGAGGGGTAGTTTCACCACCTGGCCAAGAGCAGGAGGAAGAAGACGTTAAAGGGGATAGAATACTTAGTCCCCCTAAAACAAAGAGTGGAACTGTATATAGTAACACTAACCTTCAAGCACCCTTCATGACCATTGGAAATGAATTATTAAAAAAGGTAATAGACATTGAGGACATTGATAGGATAGTAAAACATTGCCCCAAACCCACCGCCTCTGCAGGAGGCACTTTAACTTACTTAAAAAAGGCCTGTAAGGGTAGAAATTACACACAGGAAGACATGCGTCTTATCATTGATGGCATCATAGGACACACCAGTTCCTGGAGCTGGGCAAATGTTCCAAGTATAAACACTATTGACACTGGAAACGCGGGAGCATATGGGCTAAACACAGTACCAGGTAGGAACACCATGTGGACAGAATTAGAGAATGAAATGATGAGAGTATTTAAAAATAAAAGTTCCCTCCCTACTGCCATAGCATGCAAACAAAAGTCAGGAGAAACTGTAGTTGAATTCTGGAAAAGGTTTCATGAAAATTGGACAACAGAAGCTGGATTAGCTACAACTACTGATGTGGGAGCTTTGTTTATTCAAACTTTTATGAATAATCTAAAACCCCAGTTCGCCTTGGTGGTGAAACAGATGATATCTGAATGGACCACACAGACGATTGACCAATTTCAGGAAACCTTAATACAGAAAGAAGCAGCAGGGTGTTTTGATGTAATAAAAGAGAAAGCAGTGAGTAGCCTTTATCAGGGTGGAGTGCGAACTCAGCCTCCCCAAGATAATGGTGGACAATGGGGCAGTGGAAACAGAGGCAGAGGAAGAGGAAGAACAAAAGGGAGAGGGCATGGTTTTTCCAGACCACCCCAGCAGTCACGCACATGTTGTTTTAACTGTGGACAACAGGGTCACTGGAGAAATCAATGTCCTTATGAATGGAATAACCCAAATACTCAAGATCAAGATCAAATGCATACACAGGGGCCCCAATCTAGCCAACCGAATCAAGTTGCCCCAAAGCAACAGGGTCCCCGATTCCCTATACAGTGGAATCAACAGCAACTGAAATGAAGCTGCCCGGAAGGTAGTATCCCAGCATTTCCTTTGATCTCACACTCTTACAATGAACAACCAATTGTGACCCTATATATCAAAAATAGGCCTGTTCCGTTTTTAACCGATTCAGGGGCAACTCGGAGTACCCTCAGTGAGGACTACTACAGAGGTGAGACTAAAATTGCTGAACCTTCTATGGGAATTAATGGGATACTTACCAAAACATACAAAACACCACCTTTACCAGTAAGTGATGTTGAAAGGGGAGGTGCAACAGTCTTGCATCATTGTTTCAGGATTATACCAAATTGTCCTGTGAATCTCTTGGGTAGAGATTTGATGGGAAAATTGGGTATAACACTGAAAATGACTACTGAAGGAGGGGTCTTCGTACACTCCAAGGTAATACCAATATATTACACTGAGGATAGTGATCTCCCTCCACCAGATGATCCGGTATGGTCAAAAAGCTCCTTGGATGTAGGTCTTATTTCTTGTACCCCATACAAGGCAGCTTTAAAATCATGGGCACAGCCGGTTTATCACAAACAATACCCCATTTCAAAAGAAAAAGAGGAAGGAGTGGCCCCAATGGTGGAAAGGTTCCTGCAGCTAGGAATTCTTAAAGAGACACTGTCACCCTACAACACCCCCATTAACCCAGTAATGAAGCCGGACGGCTCTTACAGGTTTGTACAAGACCTCAGAGCTATAAACAACCTAGTGATACCCATCGCTCCCATAGTGCCTGATGTGCCATCACTCTTAACCTCCATACCATGCGATGCAGAGTATTTTTCGGTCATTGACCTTTGTAATGCATTTTTTTCAGTTTCTGTTGACGAAGAGACACAGCCTATCTTTGCATTCAATTTCAGAAACCGACAGATGACGTGGTGTAGACTACCTCAGGGCTATGTAGACTCCCCTGTAGTATACACAGTGGCCCTCCAAGCAACCCTGCGGTCTTGGACACCCCGCCATGGTTCCGTCCTACTTCAATATGTTGATGATTTGTTGTTGTGTAGTCCAAGCCAGAAAGCATGTAAAAATGATGGTTTAGATCTGTTACATTGGTTAGCAGACAATGGTCACAAGGTTTCTAAGAAAAAGCTACAATGGTGTCAGGAAACTGTTGAATACCTTGGTTTTGTACTCTCCAAAGGAGAAAGGAAAATCAGTCACAAGAGAGCTGCGGCTCTCGTGGGTCTGCCCCGCCCACTTACTAAGAAGGACATGCTATCCTTTCTTGGAATGATTGGTTACTGCCGCCAATGGATACCTGATTGTTCCTACTATGATAATCTCCTGAGGCAAGCCACAGGTACTGACATGCCAGATTGTGTGAAATGGGATGATGAAATGTACAATGCTTTTGTGTATCTTAAAACTGCAATGGTCACATCTCCTGGACTTGGACTACCTGAATATGGTAAAATGTTTCACTTGTTTGCAAGGGACAACTGTAAAACGATGGCGGGGGTCCTGGCTCAGGAGCATGGGGGGAAACTCCGCCCAATTGCGTTTTTTTCAAAAGTTGTGCCGATGCCAGTACAGGGAATGCCGGCGTGTCTCAGAGCTCTGGCATCCTGTGCGATGGTGGTGGAAATGGCTACATCATTCACTCTAGGACATGCCACCACACTACACACCACTCACAATGTATCCATTCTACTAAAGAACATCCATACCCAGCACATGTCAGCCCAGAGGCTGAGCGGTTATGAAGTAATTTTACTTTCTAACCCAAAACTTGAGATAAAATATGCCTCTCCCACTTCTGGCCCAGCTCCAATCCTGAATGCCTTGCTAGGCTTGAAAGGTGAAGAAGATGAGGTAGTGCCTCAACATGAATGCATGGACCTCATCCACCAAGACACATCCCCAAGACCAGACATGTCTTCAACTGCTCTCCCTGGAGCACAGAATGTCTTTGTGGATGGGTCTTGTTCAAGACCAAATGATAACACATACCATGCAGGATATGCTGTTGTTCAGCTGCCTGATAAAATACTGGAAGCAAACCCTGTCCCATTCCAATCAGCACAAGCTGCAGAACTTATAGCCCTTACTCGAGCTTGTCAGCTTTTTGAAGGGCAGGATGTAAACATTTACACAGACTCCAAGTACGCGTACGGTGTTGCGCATGATTTTGGAGTCATATGGAAAAGGCGGGGCTATATAGCAGCAGACGGTAAATCTATCTCACATTCCACGCTTGTCACAAGTCTGTTAGAAGCTATACAATTACCAAGGTCCATAGCTATACTACACTGTAGGGCACATACAGGGCAACAGGATGACATAGCCAAAGGCAATGCCTTAGCTGACAAAGCAGCAAGAGAAGCAGCATCCACACAGCCTGCAAACATACAAATGTCATTACTCTCACCAGAAATTCCTCTTTTGGATCAAACATTGCGTGACCTCCAAGCATATGCCACAGACCAAGACATCCAGCAATGGAACTCAATAGGTGTGCAGACAAACCCAGAAACTGACCTTGTCTGCCAAGAGGGGAGACCATGTATCCCTGTAGCCAGTGCACCCATTTTTATTTCACAATACCATGGGATAGGTCACAGAGGGTGGAAAGTCACATGTGAACTTTTGGATAAGGATTTTTACATTCCAGGTCTTCCCTCTCTCGTTAAGGCATATGTTTCCAGATGCATCACATGCATTCGGAATAACCCTAGCAACCCTCACAAAGCAAAACACGAACATCTGATATATCCATCTACACCATTCACTCATCTGCAGATAGATTTTACACACATGCCCAAACTAGGTAAAAGACAGGAATATTTACTAATAATAGTGGACATGTTCTCAAGATGGATAGAATTGTTTGTAACTACAAAGGAAGATGCACAAACAGTAGTGAGGATTCTGATACAAGAAATTATCCCAAGGTGGGGTTGCCCACTACAGATCAACTCTGACAATGGTCCTGCATTTGTGGCCAAAGTTTGTCAAGACCTGGTAAAAACACTGAAAATAGAATGGAAGTTTCATATTCCTTACCACCCCCAGAGTTCAGGTATAGTGGAAAGGATGAACAGAACCATTAAAGATAAGATCAGGAAGGCCACTGGAGGTACGTATGCAAATTGGAAGAAGGTCCTACCAGCTGTACTAGCCGAGGTAAGAATGACACCCTCTAAAAAGACAGGATACTCTCCTTTTGAAGTCTTAATGGGTAGGCCATTCCCCACCCCATGGGCCAGACAGCCACTTATGTTAGAAAGAGGGGACCTAGATCTTATTCAGGAAGAATATGTAAAAAAACTTATTGAAACTTTGGATAAAGTTGAAAGGAATGTTGCTCGCACCTCTCCTTCTTCTTCACAGGAACCTACACACCCTTTCCAGGTGGGTGACACCGTGGTGGTCCAGAGATTGAACCGCACCAAGAAACAGGAGTATCCCTTCGGACCCCCAACCACAGTGATCGCAGTCACCCGCACAGCTATTTTGGTAGAAGGACAACAGGCCTGGATTCATGCAAGTCGCGTAAAGAAGGTCAACCAGGACCCTAAGAAGCAAGGCAAAGATAAAGCACAGAGAGGTGAAGCAAATGATATAAATCCTCGAACACTGAGTGAAGCAGGTGGTCAAGACTCTGAACAAGATGACGTCGCTTATTTCACCACGGACTTCTGGGAAGGCCTTGTGCCTCCTATGCTGGGCTGCCCTGATTGTGTTCCTGCCAACTTGGCTGATAACTAACTGTATTTATTATTCTGAAGATTTGGGACTCATAAAGGGTATTTGTGGGGCCTCTAACACTCTACAACAGAATAATACACATGACAGACACAAGAGAAATGAAAACTCAGAAAGTTTTACAGATAAAATGTTATTGTTGAAGTTTAAATATAGCTACGCCCAGAAATCTGGATTTGAAAAATGTTGGATATGTAGTAAACTCCATCCTAGCACTGCTAGAATCCCCTTAATGGCAGTACCTCTAAACTTCACCCCACTCCTTAATGGCACACCTCCTGTCATTCTCACAGAAGTCATAAGAACACTTTCAAATAATACCCTTACTTTCCAAATTACTGGTAGAAGTCATTCCCCAGACTGGTGTTTTAGGTTGGGAAACTCCACAAACGGAGCTGAAGTTTGCCAACAAGCTAATATTAACTTTTCAATGACTTCAATTGAAAGCCCTTTCTTTCATACTTCAGAACCTGCCCTAAACACCACTCTAATAAACTTTCTTAACTCCAGTTCCACTTCCACAGTAGGACAATTATTGTCGAGTTTAACTTTTTCCAGTTTTTCTGATGAAATGATGACAATATTCAACAAACGATCCTTAGCTCTAGGAAACAGTATTTATATTTGTTGTGGAAAAATCTGTCACCCTTGGATCCCCACCGAACCCCAAGGATGGTGTTATCTTGCATCCCTAGTCCCCATCATGGGCGTAGTAGGAGATAGCAAGGGAAGACACCTCCTTGAAGCTAGCATGCATCCTAGGTACCCCCTCAAACACCGCAATAAAAGGGAGTTATATCTTACAAAAGATATGGCATGGGCTTGGTTCCCCTCATGGACTGGGTGGGGAATAGACTTAATGAAAAGGTTGAATAATTACACTGGAATCATTGATGAAATAATGGAGAAGAATTCTGATGATATTACTAAATTAAATATAGAAACTAGGGCAATTAGAAAACAATTAGAACTACACGAGTTAGCCATAGAAAGCATGAGTGCTGCTTTAACTGGGTTATGTGAAAACACAGAAGATTATGAGTGTTGTACCTGGTTTCATAACACAAGTATGGAGGTACCAGATTATTATGATATAATTGCACAACACCGGAAAGAAGTAAGCAAATTACAAGATGAAGCTAGAAACATTGCTAAGACATGGGATCCTTTTGCAAACCTAAGTTCTGGGATAGGAATTTTGGCATGGATAAAAAGTGCTGCCATAACTATAATTATGATTATTCTTTTTGTTTTGTTCCTATATGCCTGTTATAAGCTTATAATGTGCATAATTGTTAAGGCATCCCGAACCCCTGATCCTGCTGCTGCGAATAGAATTTATCTCAGTATGTATTATGATAGAAGAAAAATTACATAACTGTGAAAGGTAGTGAGCCATATAATAATGTCTCAAAGAGGGGATTGTAAAGAACATAGCACATATCATGAGGGACTCCATTTTAGTTCTAGGACACCATCTTATGTTTTACAGGAAAATTGAGAAAACTCAAATATGAGTTTCAACTGAAACCCACATCATCTTTAAGCTGTAATCTATAGAACATGTCTAACTCAGGGTTACATATAAATTTAAATATAACTAGAATGTGGAGTTTGTTCTAGCTCATGTTTGTTCTTGATAAGATAAGTGCTTCCATCAACACCTGTTTAAGAATACATACATACTCTAATAGTGAAAATGATGCAAGATTTTGTCTTATAACACCAGCTAATAGGTAAATATTAACTGAACCTATTTTCATTTCAATGACATGTATAAGGTTAGTAAAACTCCTCCCATCCCTCAAACGACATAAATATTGTATGTCTGAGAATTTCTAATTAGATGTCTTTAAGTGGCTAAGCAAACCTGTCTCCTGTGTCACTTTATTGATATCTCCAGGCCTGGGGGTCTACGGAGGTCTTCCTGCATTACCTGAACCTATCTGGGTGGTCTTAGAAGCAGAAATCTCCCAACAATATATATACACAATACACTTTAAGTGCAGCTAACTGACTGACTGTCCTGCCTAATCTAGCTAACTCAAATGAAATGACACTGTCTCTCTCTCTCTAAGCACACCGGAACACACTGCACAGGGCCGCCGTGCAGGCGGCCTTATATAGTGTGGGGCGTGTACTAAATCCCCTGAGCCATAATTGGCCAAAGCCTCCTTGGCTTTGGCCAATTATGGCTCTCTGTTAAGGCGGCGCTGTGATTGGCCAAGCATGCGGGTCATAGTGCATGCTTGGCCAATCATCAGCAAGCAATGCACTGCGATGCCGCAGTGAATTATGGGCCGTGACGGCCCATATCGTTCGCAATTCGACGAACGATCGAACAGCCGATGTTCGAGTCGAACATGGGTTCGACTCGAACACGAAGCTCATCCCTAATGTATATTAATGATGGGTGTGCATGAAGATGTTCACAGGCGAAAGCCTGCTGGACCTACTGGAAACCTGGGTCCCAATGGCCTTATTCAGCAACCTATAGGGACATATAGATCAGGATGGGATGCGTGACAGGTTGGAAGCTGGTGGTTAGTCCACACATACTGTAAATATCAAATTACCTTATTATGTAAAAATTTATATATGACTGCCACAAGGGGGTGCTGAATTCAGGTCTGAGATTGAAAGGGATATGCAGGTAAATAGTCCCTTCAGCCATGATAGATCTAACATAAATGATACTTGAGTATAATTAACATGAAAAAGCATTGCAGAAAGTGCTAGCCCCCTCATGTCCACACATAAGCAAAAAGTCCTCACCTCAGATCTTTTAAGAGTGGATGAAGACCAGAACCAGAGAATAGTCAGTCTTTATTCCAATCTGATGCTCTCTAGAATAGGGCTCCCTGGAGTACAGAAAAGGGTTTGTAAGGGATCTACACCGCTGGTCATATGGGGATAATTGGCCATGTAGAAAGACCAGTTACTCACCGATGAAAGGGAGGGAGGTGTCCTTTAGACTTCATTAGCAACGGGGACACTGCCAACCACCCTATATATAGGGCTCCTGCCCAGCAATGCCTGCCCCACTGAAAAATGGCGTGTGACGTCACCGGCCCCAGCCCCTCAGTGGGCATGCGTGAGACTCACACGTGCACAGTCTACGAAAACTGGCCCTCGGTAGACATGAGGGCGCTAGCATTTCCTGCAGTGCGGTTTCATGTTAATTATACTCAGTATCATTTACTTTAAATCTATCACTGCTGAAGGGACTAAATCAGCGCCCCCCTGTGGCGGTCATATATACATCTCTACATAATAAGGTGATTTGATATATATGTGTGGACAAACCACCAGCTTCCATCCAGCCACAGATCCCATCCTGAGCTGTATGTTCCTATGAGTTCCTGAACGAGGCCATTGGGACCCAGGTTTCCAGTAGGTCCAGCAGGCTTTCGCCTGTGAACATCTTCCGGCACACCAAGGTAAATTAAGATGCGTCCACCATCTCTGTTAATTACTGTTTAATTATTATTATCCTTTTTGAGCAATATTCTTTACTATGTTTATAGGTATTTGGCCTGCATACCTAGTCACCATTCTTCAATCCATGAGGGGGAGGGGTTAAGATGCTGTGCATCTTTTGTTAAGGTGTGTTGACAATCAGTACATATCTATCTCTTATAACTGCGTATATAATGTCCTATTTCTGACATAGAATACTTTATTGTCAGATTGGGAACCTATGCGCCCCCTGCTATAGTGCCTTCACATTCGCAGGGATAGACTTGCACCTGTGTGTCCCTACACCTGGTTACATCTTGGGTTAGATCTCGTGTAGCCCCTGTAATCAAACTGTTATATTGATTCTCATAATGTTATTGTTATAACTATATCTGCTTTCGTCTTTATAGAAATAAAAAAATTGCTATGATTACTCTTTAATATACAAAAACAAGCAGAATTATATCCGCGAAACCTGTTGAGAGAAAGATATACAAATGATCTGTGATACTTTCAAAGTGTTAGCCCTTTGTTGTCACTGCATCTGTGTGTTCTGATCATATAGCGCAATTGAGTGTCTTGTGGTGACACAAACTGTCCTTTTTTCTATATGTATGTCCCCCTTTTTAAATAAGTAACTTTTGTAATAAATATTATATTTTTATACTTACGTTGTGTGTGTAAAGACTTTGTACGGTACCATAAAAATCCATACTAGCCTCAACCAAATGCCCCATTTTGAATTATTTTAGGACATAGGTACTTTCTAATATTTTTTTTTCCTTGTGGCACATACCATATAAACTCCTGTAAAAAGTTTGATGCTCCATTAACTATGGTCATCAAAAACAAATAGAGATTTTAAATATATCCTGTGGGCAGTAATATAAACCTGACAGGGGTTCTAATTCTTTTCTAGCTATCAAAAAATGCTTTACATTCAATTTAAAGATGATTTAATGTTTATCTCTTATTTTTTCTAACATATAATGCTTGCCAGAGTGACAACAAATCTTGTAACATTTGAAATGTATCTCCACCTGTTTGGGGTAAAACATATTAAGAACTCCAAACTGTATGTGAATAAATCACCAGATACACAGTAAGCTCTGCATTGTAGTCAATCAGCTTCTAACTTCAGCTTGTTCAATTAGGCTTTGACAAAACAAACTGGAAGCTGCTTGGCTTCAACAGAGATGCACCAGATTTTACACTCTTCAGTTTTAACAAATCCACCCCATAGTGTGCTTGCCACGAAGGTCGTTATTTAGGCACTTCCTTCAATAGGGTGACAGTACTCACTCCCTGTCCCTCAAGTGTGCTCTGTGATGTCACTCTGTCACAGGAGCTTCCAAGAGAATACAAGTGGCTGTCTCAAAGCACAGTAAGCAGACGTGGTGCACTGTTGTCACCATCAGAAAACCCACCGACAGTAACACCACACAGACACCACTGGAGTGCATGAATGTAGAGAAGCTACAGCACTAAGAAACAGCAAAGGTGTGAAAAAAAAGGTACTTACTGTACTGAAGACAAAACAAGAAATGATTAGAAGTCTCAGAAGTGATTTAGACAGGTCTCAAATAAACATTTACCAAAAAGAAGATTCCTCTGGTGACAGATCAAAAAAATTTAATTCGCACTCGCTTTCTGTTTTGGAGACAATGTCAACCAAGACAAACAGAGGGGCGAATTTACCAAGCAGGGGCACAGACTCAAATAAAAACCAAATCAAATGAATCCATTTCACCCTTGGTCATAAAACACAGGTACAACTGTCACAAAGAAAAGCCAGCACACCAGGTCCCAGTTTGATTCTATACTAGAGGTTCATTATATGAGTGTAATATTTGTCAAGGGTTCCATTCTGGTACTATCATGTCTCTGAAATGTTACCTTTGTCTACTGGAACTCTAATAAGGTATCAAACCGGGACCTGGTGCGCCTGGGGTGCTTACATTTCTTCTTGGAAAATCTGACACAGAGTTCAACCCTTCCCTATTCTATTCAAATCTAAATTGCAACTGTTTGTTGCTTTTACATACACATTAAACACATACGTGCATCCAAAAATACCCACATCTACACCTACATGTACACACGCAAAGAAATGAAGATATAGCAAGAGCAGATAGTAAACTACATGTTCACCAATGCCAGGAGCCTGGCGGACAAGATGGGTGAACTAGAGGTACTGTTGTACGAGGAGGATTTGGATTTTGTGGGAATTTCAGAGACCTGGTTCAACAGCTCTCATGATTGGCTGGCAAACATTCAAGAATTTATCGCAAGAATAGAGAGGGTAAAAAAGGGGGAGGGGCAAGCCTATATATCAAGAATAATGTACAAGTGAGTGTGAAAGATGACATCACTAAGGGAGCTAGGGAGGAGGTGGAATCCTTATGGGTAGAGCTCCAAATGGATGAAGCTAAGGGAAAATAATACTGGGAGTATGCTATAGGCCCCCTAACCTGAGGGCGGAAGGGGAAACGGATCTCCTATCACAATTTGGATTAGCAGCAAGGATGGGAAGTGTTATCATAATGGGGAATTTTAATTATCCAGACATAAACTGGACTGAGGAAACCGCGCATTCATCTAAGGCTCGCCAATTCCTAAATATCTTGCAGGACAATTTCATGGGTCAGATGGTAAACGCACCAACTAGAAACAAGGCGTTACTAGATCTACTGATCATGGATGTGGAAATATGGGGCAATTTAGGTAACAGCGATCACAGGTCAGTTGGCTTCAGTATAAATCACACAAATAGGAAACATAAGGGGAATACAAAGACACTGAATTCAAAAGAGCCAACTTCCCTAAACTACAAACCTTGCTAGAAGGCATAAATTGGGATAAAATCTTAGGAACGAAGAACACGGAGGAGAGATGGGTTTTCTTTAAGAGCATATTAAATAAGGGCATTAGCCAATGCATCCCATTGGGTAATAACTTTAAAAGAGTGAACAAAAGTCCTGGATGGCTTAACTCCAATGTAAAAATGCATATAAAAGCAAAAGAGAAGGCCTTTAAAAAATACGAGGTTGAGGGATCATCATCAGCATTTAGACTTTATAAAGAATGCAACAAGAAATGTAAGGGTGCAATAAGGACGGCTAAGGTAGAACATGAAAGACACATAGCGGAAGAGAGCAAAAAAAAATCCCAAGACATTCTTTAAGTATGTAAACAGTAAAAAAGGGAGGACAGACCATATTGGCCCCATAAAGAATGAGGAAGGACATCTGGTTACAAAGGATGGGGAGATGGCGAAGGTATTGAATTTATTCTTCTCCTCAGTCTTCACATGAGAATCGGGGGGCTTCAGTAACCAAAACTGCAGTGTTTATCCTCACGACACATCACAGGAAGCACCTCCATGGTTAACAGAGGACATGACCTGTGCATTCAAGATATCCCCAACTTTTCTCTTACCCCCTTTTTTACCCCTCAAACTCCCCACACACACCATTCCCATACCCCACCAATGATAAGACCACACATGAGTTTGAAGTATGAATGGCTCTAGCAGCCTTTTTAATAACCAAATAATTAAATAATTAGCAAATAACATTTGTAACTACAACTTTTTAAACACACACACAGCCTGTTGGTCTTTGACGGCACCCAGAACTTAACATTTTCCACCACTACACTGCGGGACCTTTTTACCATACCAGGCCTCTAGCCGTATCACCAGCTTGGAGACAACCCCTTTTCCCGCAGTGCAGCCATAACCGTATTCGAGCATACCATTCCACTAGAATACCCAGAGGGGCCCATACCATTAATGAGCCCCCCACCACTTCCATCACATATGTTATCTGCCACTAGGGATGAGCCGAACACGCCCTCGCTTCGGTTCGCACCAGAACCTGCGAACGGGACGAAAATTTGCACGAACATTAGAACCCCATTGACGTCTATGTGACTTGAACGTTCGAAATCAAAAGTGCTCATTTTAAAGGCTAATTTTCATGGTATTGTCCTAAAAAGGGTTTGGGAACCCGGGTCCTGCCCCAGGAGATATGAATCAATGCAAAAAAAACTTTTAAAAATGGACGTTTTTTCGGGAGCAGTGATTTTAATGATGCTTAAAGTAAAAAAAAAAAGTGAAATATTCCTTTAAATATCATACCTGGGGGGTGGCTATAGTATGCCTGTAAAGTAACGCGTGTTTCCCGTGCTTAGAACAGTCCCTGCACAAAATGACATTTTTAAAGGAAAAAAAGTAATTTAAAACTGCTTGCGGCTTTAATGTAATGTTGTGTCCTGGCAATATGGATGAAAATCAGTGAGACAAATGGCATGGGTACCCCCAAGTCCATTACCAGGCCCTTTGGGTCTTGTATGGATATTAAGGGGAACCCCACACCCAAATTAAAAAAGGAAAGGTGTGGGGCCCCCAGGCCCTATATACTCTGAACAGCAGTATACAGGCAGTGCAAACAAGACAGGGACTGTAGGTTTGTTGTTAAGTAGAATCTGTTTGTAATTTTGAACTGGTACATTTTCAAAGTGTAGCTCCAGCCAAAAAATCTATTTTTAAGCTTTTTGGAAAACATAGGGAAGGGTTATCATCCCTGTGACATTTGATTTGCTGTCTGTGCTCCTCTTCAGAAGATTTCACCTCACTTTTTGTCCCAATCAGTGCCGGGACAAGGTCATCCGCTGCCCAGGGTAAAGATGGAAAACTGCGCCCCCCCCCTGCCACTGTGAAAGCTACAATGCCTACAGACAATGCGATCTATACTGGGAATTTGTTACATACTAGTATTGGCGGCGATCAGTGAGTGAGGTGCGGTTCGCACTGGGGAAACTTGTCACGCCCCATTCAGTGCAATGAAACCGTTCTAATCGGAGCGACAGGACACAGCACATCAGGGCACATCACATCAGGGTACAGGGCACAGCACATCAGGGCACATCAGGGCACATCAGGGCACAGGTCACAGTACATCAGGGCACAGCACATCAGAGCACATCAGGGCACAGGTCACAGTACATCAGGGCACATCAGGGCACAGGTCACAGTACATAAGGGCACAGCACATCAGGGCACAGCACATCAGGGCACAGGTCACAGTACATCAGGGTACAGAGCCCAGCACATCAGGGTACAGCACACCAGGCCACATCAGGGTACAGCACATCAGGGTACAGCACATCAAGGCACAGCACATCAGGGTACAGCACATCAGGGTACAGAGCCCAGCACATCAGGACACAGGTCACAGTACATTGGGGCACACGACATTAAGGCACAGCACATCGGGGCACATCAGGGCACAGCACATTGGGGCACAAGGCACATCAGGGCACGAGGCACATAGGACATCAGGGCACATAGCACATTAGGGCATGGGGCACATCAGGGCACATAGCACATCAGGGCACGGGGCACATAGCACATCAGGGCACGGAGCACATCAGGGTACAGCACATCAGGGTTCAGCACATCAAGGTACAGAGCACAACACATGATGGTACAGGGCACAGAACATCAGGGTACGGGACACATCAGGGCACATAGCACATCAGGGCACATAGCACATCAGGGCACATAGCACATCAGGGCACGGGGCACATAGCACATTAGGGCACGGGGCACATCAGGGCACATAGCACATCAGGGCATGGAGCACATCAGGGCACGGAGCACATCAGGGCACAGCACATCAGGGTACAGCACATCAGGGCACAGGTCACAGTACATCAGGGTACAGAGCCCAGCACATCAGGGTACAGCACACCAGGCCACATCAGGGTACAGCACATCAGGGTACAGCACATCAAGGCACAGCACATCAGGGTACAGCACATCAGGGTACAGAGCCCAGCACATCAGGACACAGGTCACAGTACATCGGGGCACACGACATTAAGGCACAGCACATCGGGGCACATCAGGGCACAGCACATTGGGGCACAAGGCACATCAGGGCACGAGGCACATAGGACATCAGGGCACATAGCACATTAGGGCATGGGGCACATCAGGGCACATAGCACATCAGGGCACGGGGCACATAGCACATCAGGGCACGGAGCACATCAGGGTACAGCACATCAGGGTTCAGCACATCAAGGTACAGAGCACAACACATGATGGTACAGGGCACAGAACATCAGGGTACGGGACACATCAGGGCACATAGGACATCAGGGCACGGGGCACATCAGGGCACATAGCACATCAGGGCACGGGGCACATAGCACATTAGGGCACGGGGCACATCAGGGCACATAGCACATCAGGGCACGGAGCACATCAGGGCACGGAGCACATCAGGGCACAGCACATCAGGGTACAGCACATCAGGGTACAGAGCACATCAGGGCACATAGCACATCAGGGTACGGGGCACATCAGGGCACATAGCACATCAGGGCACGGGGCACATCAGGGCAAGGGGCACATAGCACATCAGGGCACGGGGCACATCAGGGCATGGAGCACATCAGGGCACAGCACATCAGGGTACAGCACATCAAGGTACAGAGCACATCAGGGCACAACACATCAGGGTACAAGGCACATCAAGGCACATAGCACATCAGGGCACAGGGCATATCAGGGCACATAGCACATCAGGGCATGGGGCACATCGGGGCACATAGCACATCGGGGCACGGGGCACATCAGGGCACACAGCACATCAGGGCACGGGGCACATCAGGGCATGGTGCACTTCAGGGCACGGAGCACATCAGGGCACATGGCATATTGGGGCACATCAGGGCACATGGCACATCAGGGCACGGGGCACATCAGGGCACATGGCACATCAGGGCACATAGCACATCAGGGCACGGGGCACATCAGGGCACATAGCACATCAGGGCACGGAGCACATCAGGGCATGGAGCACATCAGAGCACATGGCACATCAGGGCACATGGCACATCAGGGCACAGGGCACATCAGGGCACATGGCACATAAGGGCACGGGGCACATAAGGGCACATAGCACATCAGGGCACAGAGCACATCAGAGCACATGGCACATCAGGGGACAGGGCACATCAGGGCACATGGCACATCAGGGCACATGGCACATCAGGGCACGGAGCACATCAGAGCACAGAGCACATCAGAGCACATGGCACATCAGGGCACGGGGCATATCAGGGCACGGAGCACATCAGGGCACGGGGCACATCAGGGCACGGGACACATCAGGGCACATGGCACATCAGGGCACGGGGCACATCAGGGCACATAGCACATCAGGGCATGGAGCACATCAGGGCACGGAGCACATCAGAGCACATGGCACATCAGGGCACGGGGCACATCAGGGCACATGGCACATCAGGGCATGGAGCACATCAGGGCACAGAGCACATCAGAGCACATGGCACATCAGGGCATGGGGCACATCAGGGCACATGGCACATTGGGGCACAGGGCACATCAGGGCACATGGCACATCAGAGCATGGGGCACATCAGGGCACATAGCACATCAGGGCATGGAGCACATCAGGGCACATGGGGCATATGGCACATTAGGGCACATCAGGGCACATAATGGCACATGGGGCACGTGATGGGGCACATGGCACATTATGGGGCACATCAGGGCACATTATGGGGCACATCATGGGCCACATCAGGGCACATTATAGGGCACATCAGGGCATATTGTGGGACACATCAGGGCACATCATGGGGCACATCATAGGGCACATAGCACATTAAGGGGCACATTGTTTACTAGCCTGCATGCAGAGAAGCGCTGGAAGCATCTGTGATAAGTTCGCTCTCATGTCACGCTGCTCCCTGGCGGCCCCTCCTCTCTTCTGGTCCATCCAAGATGATGTCACAAGCAAATAGGGAAGGATGAGAAGAGAGGAGGGGCCACCGGGGAGCAGCGTGACATGTGAGCGAACTCATCCCAGATGCTTCCAGCGCTTCTCTGCATGCATCTCGATCTACCTGTCAGGCGCCAGCTGTCGGCGATTGACAGGTAGATCGCTGCGATCCTCCAATGCAGGACAGAAACTCCGCCTGATAGGGAAGTGAGAGGCAGTGCGGGGCTGGTTCCAGGCTTGTGCCGGGTGCAGGAGCGTACTCAGCACATGTTAAAAATTATCCATTTTCGCGCGGACGGTTCACTGGTGCTTCTATTGCGCCCCTCTTCCTCCAGTAAATGGTCCCACCCAGGGCATCTGCCCCTTCCGCCCCCCCCTTCTACCGGCCCTGGTCCCAATGACAAATGTTTTTTGAAAATTTGGGGTTTTTAGTTAAAAAAAGGATTGGTGATAAAGCATCAGTGTAAAAGATAAAATTTTTTCCCATATTAACTTTTATTTCATCTCACTTCCTGTTGTCTCCTTCCGTTTGCAAGTAGGAGTTATTTGTAAGTTGGATGTTTGAAAGTAGGGGCCTGCCCTATATACTCAGCAGAAATTTGGGCCTTAGGTGTTGTTGTGGCCACAACACTGTAAGCCCTCACAGGGCCCTGCTGTGAAAATATTAGATCAAGAATTGTAATTACATGCCCCTGTTGAACAGGGTCAGAAAAATTGGGCCTTTGGTGTCCTCACAGTTACTCTTGGTGGGCAAAGAAACGGGCCCTGCTGTGAAATATTAGATCAAGAATTCTAATTACATGTCCCTGTTGAACAGGGGCTGAAAAATTGGGCCTTAGGCACTGGTGCTGTTGCCACAACACTGCAACCCCTCACAGATACTCTAGTTGGAATGCAGGAATGAGCCCTGCTGCAAAGTTTTGCATCAAAAATTGTAATTACACGCCCCTGTTAAACAGGGGCTGAAAAATTGGGCTTTAGGCACTGGTGGCGGCGCCCAGAACCAAAATTGTCCTTACAAGCTATCAGCATGATCATTGAGGAGGAAGAGGATAATTACTCAGCATAACAGGATAGTCACTCAGCATCAGCATAGGCAGTCTTTGAAGGGATCTGACATTTCCAAAAAAAAATATTCGGTTACATCAGCATCAGGTGCTTGATATCTGGTGGTGATCCAAGACTGATTCATTTTTATGAAGGTCAGTCGGTCAACCGAGTCGGTGGACAGACGCACCCTGTGATCGGTTACAAAGCCTCCAGCAGCACTGAATGTGCGTTCCGAAAGAACGCTGGATGCAGGACAGGCCAGTAGCTCAATTGCATACTGTGCAAGCTCTGGCCAGTGATCTATCCTCAAGACCCAGTAACCCAGAGGATTTTTGGTGGGAAAGTCAGATCTTGCCCCTAGGTATTCCTGCACCATGTAAAACAGACGCTGGCGATGATTGCTGGAACCGATCATACCTTGGGGCTGCAGACTAAAAAATTGTCTGAACGCATCGGTCAGACGGCCACCTTCTCCACCACTCCTTCTTTGACTGACCGAAGCTCCAGCAACACGTCCAGAAACAGGAGTTTGTAACCTCCCAGTCTTTCACAGACTGGGAGGTTACAGACCTTTCTGCAAGGCCTCCCGAAGATGTTTCATCCTCTGCTCCCTCTGCGATGGCAAGATAAGATCCGCAACCTTACCCTTGTAACGTGGATCAAGGAGGGTTGCCAGCCAGTATTGGTCCTTCTCCTTGATACCACGAATACGAGGATCCTTCCGCAGGTTTTGCAGAATCAGGGAGGCCATGCAGCGTAGGTTTGCTGAGGCATTTGGTCCGGAGTCCTCTGGGTCACTAAGGACGACATGATCCACAGCCACCTCCTCCCAGCCACGTACAAGTCCATGTGTTTCTTGGGACTCTAAATGATCCCTTAAAGACTGCTGCTGATGCTGAGTGCCAGGCTCCACCTCCATACTGACACAATCCTCCTTCTCCTCGTCCTCTTCCTGTGTGATCGGCGGGCACGCAGGAACACTGTCTGGATAAAGGGGGCCTTGAGAGCTAAGGAAGTCCTCCTCTTCCTGCCTCTGTTCTGCCTCAAGTGCCCTGTCCATTATTCCACGCAGCGTGTGCTCCAACATGTGGACAAGGGGGACAGTGTCACTGATGCATGCACTTTCACTGCTCACCATCCTCGTGGCCTCCTCAAATGGTGACAGAACAGTGCATGCATCCCTGATCATGGCCCACTGGCGTGGGGAAAAAAAACAAGCTCACCTGACCCTGTCCTGGTGCCATAGTCACACAGGTACTCATTGATGGCCCTCTGCTGCATGTACAGCCGCTGCAGCATGGCCAATGTTGAGTTCCACCTGGTGGGCATGTCACAGATTAGGCGGTTCTTGGGCAGGTTAAATTCCTTTTGGAGGTCTGCCAGCCGAGCACTGGCATTATATGACCGGCGGAAATGCACACAGACTTTCCTGGCCTGCCTCAGGACATCCTGTAAGCCCGGGTACCTGCCCAAGAACCGCTGCACCACCAAGTTAAGGACACGAGCCAAACAGGGCACATGGGTCAGTTGTCCCTGTCGGAGGGCGGAGAGGAGGTTGGTGCCATTGTCGCAAACCACCATTCCTGCCTTAAGTTGGCATGGCGTCAACCACCTTCTAAACGCTGGGTATCCTCCTGGAGCATGTACCCAACACTGTGGTCAAACAGTTCAAGGGACTCCTCAGGAGGACATGGTGGGGCTAGGGAAGGAGTCACTGATGCCATTGAACCGAGGGAAGAGGCCGTGTTGGCAGCTGCTTTTCCAGACAAAGTACCCTGAGCATGGGTGAGGGAGGATGAGGAGGATGAGGATGGCTTGGTCATCCACTCGACCAAGTCTTCCGCATGTTGCGGCTCAACACAGTCAGCTGCCGAAAAAAAGGCCAAGCATGTCCCACAGCCACGTGCTGATGAGGATGCACCATCTCCACGACCAGCACCGTTGCCTCTAGACACAGAGCCTGCTTGCCCTTTTTTATTGGCTTGTGACTGTCTGCCTCTCCTTGTTGGCCTTCCAGACATACTAATGGCCTGTAGCTGCACTAAGCTGGGATATATATATATATGTCATGGTTATGCAATAGAGTTTGTCGATCAGCTCACCTGTCTCCATGTGTTCATCTCTAGAGACCAGCCGACCCTCACCTGACTGCTTTTGTAACCTCTCCTCTAGCATGGCCCCACCCCAGGCCCTATCAGTGAACCCTATATTAACCTGTGCACTGCAAGCCAGCAGTGCTGATCAACCATTGTGTGTTAGCCTCCGTGTGTACTTGCTGTGTTTCCTACATCTGATTCCTGTTACCGACTTTGGCCTGTTCTTAACTATTCCTGTCTGCTCATGACCCTGACCTTTGGCGTGTCCCCGACCATCCCTGTTTGCCTGTGACCCTGAACCTTGGTGTGAACTCTGTTGTCCTTGTCTGCTTGTGGCCCCGACCTTGGCTTGTCCCTTACTTCCTTGTGGTTCCAGCCTGCTGCCTCCTTCCCCTTCTCCTGTAGTCTACCGTGAGCGTGAGCTGTGAGACCCTGGGGGCCATGACCTGGAGCCAGACTGCAGCGCAGTCCATCCTTACCATTAAAGGCTCTGGTGAACACCTGCTGGCTCTTAGACTCCGCGCCCTGGGGAATTTATGCTCTAGCTCCCAGTGGGATCTGTGTCAGTGATCCAGTAGACCTGTTTCCTGAACCTCCCAGGGTTCAATCCGCAGCAGTCAGCCGTAGGGTCCACTACCTTGCGGTGCACTCCTGATCCCAATGAGGTGCATCTGTCACCCAGCCTCTAGGTGACCTGACAGTTTGATCAGCCATGGACCCGGCTGATGTGCTGCTACCCGCAAATGATCCGTTGCAGGGCTTAGTTCGCAGACTTGAGACGCAGGAATCGCATCAGACCCAAGTGATGCGATTTCTTAAGGATTTGGCATCCCGTTTTGAACAGGTTCAGGCCTCACTAGGACCCCCAGTTCAACAACCTCAACCGCTATCTGCTGCTGCACCTATCGCACCACCTGTCACAGCCACACATTTATTACAACTGCCAGCTCCGGCCCGTTTCTCTGGGGACTCCAAGGCTTGCAGGGGGTTCCTTAGCCAGTGCACAATTCATTTTGAAATTCAGCCCCAAAACTTCCTGTCCAATCGGGCGAAAGTAGCCTATATTATATCCCTTCTGTCTGGCGAGGCGCTAGCTTGGGCTGTCCCTCTGTGGGAACTGAATGATCCAGTGGTTTCTAGCCTGTCTGATTTCTTGAAACTTTTTCGGAATATCTTCGAGGAACCGGGTCGTGTCTCCTCAGTGGCTAGCGCTCTTTTACGTCTCCGTCAAGAGTCGGCTTCTGTGGGACAGTATGCTGTTCAGTTCTGTATTCTCACAGCTGAATTGAGCTGGAATGAGGCCAGTTCAATTCAGGGTATACACTCAATACAAGGTATAGACATGAAAAATAAAAAAATAAAAAAATATTTAGGAATAGCACAGTGATGTGTATTAAATAACCTATAACCCAAAAAATAGACCAAAATACAGAATCAGAAGTCCATCAGGGCAGTAAGTATAAAGAAATTTAGAGTCCACCACTATATAATGGGATAATTCTGGATCGCTAAATATTTTTTTCTTTTTCATGTCTATACCTTGTAGTTGAACCTTCAGGTAATTATTTGAGTTGTTTCATCCAATGCTGATATACTGGATATTAGCCCACCTTTTTCACTTACTCGTTATACCACTGTACATGTAATTCTATCATTGTTGATTTTGTTTACGAGATATTTTGGGTGGGGAGGTTATTATCTCTTTATACACTCTTAGGATCATCACCAGTGTATTTGGTATACATTTGGGGAGGTCATTATCTCCTTATACACCCTACAAAATTATTACTAACATTTTTTGTACTCACCTCAGGATTGTGCACGTCTATCTATGTAAATATCGTTATCAATATTTTTTAGATGATATTACTTTTAGCGCCACACTCTATATATTCTTTCACACATTTACACTGGTCAGGTTGTTGTGTTGGCTGCTTCACTTTGTAGGAGTTGGCGCAAATTTTTTAACACATAATTTAGCTGAACACTGTTCAGAGGACGGACTACACTAACTTGTAGCTTTAGCTGAACACTGTGCAGAGGTCACACTACACCAACTTGTAGCTTTAGCTGAAAACTGTGAGGAGGACGCACTACACTAACTTGTAGCTTTAGATGAACACTGTTCAGAGGACGCACTACACTAACTTGTAGCTTTAGCTGAACACTGTGCAGAGGTCGCACTACACTAACTTGTAGTTTTAGCTGAACAGTGTGAGGAGGATGCACTACGCTAACTTGTAGCTTTAGCTGAACACTGTGCAGAGGTCACATTAAACTAACCTGTAGCTTTAGCTGAACACTGTGAGGAAGACACACTACACTAACTTGTAGCTTTAGCTGAACACTGTGAGGAGGAAGTACTACACTAACTTGTAGCTTTAGCTGAACACTGTTCAGAGCACGCACTACACTAACTTGTAGCTTTAGCTGAACACTGTGCAGAGGTCGCACTAAACTAATTTGTAGCTTTAGCTGAACACTGTGCAGAGGTCGCACTACACTAACTTGTAGTTTTAGCTGAACACTGTGCAGAGGTCACACTAAACTAACCTTTAGCTTTAGCTGAACACTGTGAGGAGGACACACTACACTAACTTGTAGCTTTAGCTGAACACTGTGCAGAGGTCACACTAAACTAACTTGTAGCTTTAGCTGAACACTGTGAGAAGGACGCGCTATACTAACTGTAAATAGTCTAGCTGCCTGACTGTGGTACTAATAGGATCAAAAGAACACCAGCAATTTTCTTCAGGTAGCTGTAAATACTGTAACAAGACAAGCCTACCTGTCAGTAGGAAGATAACAGGAACGGATCTAGCTAAACTGAATACAGTGTATATATATATATATATATATATATATATATATATATATATATATATATACACAACACCTGGGATGCATATATATATTCGATACACTGTAAGTGCAGCTAACTGACTGACTGTTCTGCCTAATCTAGCTAACTCAAATGAAATGACACTGTCTCTCTCTCTCTATCTCTCAGTATGCCGGAACACACTACACAGGGCCGCCATGCAGGTGGCCTTATATAGTGTGCGGCGTGTTCTAAACTCCCTGAGCCATAATTGGCCAAAGCCACCCTGGCTTTGGCCAATTACAGCTCTCTCTACTGGCGGCGCTGTGATTGGCCAAGCATGCGGGTTATAGTGCATGCTTAGCCAATCATCAGCCAGCAATGCACTGCGATGCCGCAGTGAATTATGGGCCGTGACGCACCACACGAATTTGGCGCGAATAGCCCATATCGTTCGCAATTCGGCGAACAGTTGAACAGACGATGTTCGAGTTGAACATGGGTTCGACTCGAACACGAAGCTCATCCCTATCTGCCACCATCAAAAACCAAAGACACCGCCGTTACACAGCTACTATGACGACCCAAATCCATTGATCCTGAAATAAAAGAAAACAAACGAACAACACACAAAGACAAAAAAACAGGGAGGGTGAGTGTGAAACCGCTTCCTTCTGTCTCCCTCACCAACTGAACTTCTCCCGGAAGTCCCCGCCTCCCCTTTTATACCGCTCCTCCCCCTTTCAACAATTCTACTTCGGCAACCTCCTCTTCAAACCTCCTCCACCTTAACCCCTTGTTGACTCCCTTTCCACCTTGTCATGCCCGGTCCTCCACTACTTACTTCTTTGTTTTTCTCTGTTCCGGGCCTCACTTGACCAGTGTAGTCAAGATATCCCCAACTTTTCTCTTATTCCCTTTTTTACCCTCAAACTCCCCACACACCATTCCCATACCCTACCAATGATAAGACCACACATGAGTTTGGAGTATAAATGGCCATAGCAGCCTTTTTATTACCCAAATAATTAAATAATTTCCAAATAACATTTGTAACGACAACTTTTTAAACACACACACACAGCCTGTTGGTCTTTGACAGCACCCAGAACTTAACATTTTCCACCACTACACTGCGGGACCTTTTTACCATACCAGGCCTCCAGCCGTATCACCAGCTCGGAAACAACCCCTTTTCCCGCAGTGCAACCATAACCATATTCCAGCATACCGTTCCACTGGAATACCCCAGAGGGGCCCATAACACAGATGAGCCCCTCACCACTTCCATCACATTTGTTATCTGCCACCATCCGCAAGGATAACACCTTACCCTTAAGGGCCCCTCCACACCCGCAGGGCCCGCCAAATCCCATCCTGAAGACCCAGCGCCCCATGGATCTATACCCACAGTTGAAAAGTGAACCCCATCACTACGCAGGTACAATCCCACAGTAATCTCCAATTCATGTGTCTGATAACCAAACCCTCATTACTTGAAAAATTCTATACACCACCATGTTCACCTTAATGCAAGCTTTATTAATCCTCGCCACCGATCTCGCCATGCGCCAAGTAGTCCACGCAACTATGTCAGACCACACCGGCAACATGCCAGGGATAGCCGAACGGAGCGTCAGGAATTCCGACTTAACGGCCAAAATCAGTTCCCTGACTGATCTGACCCCCGAGCATAGTAATAGTAACTTCCAGTCAGCAGTAATACACTACTTACTGGGCAGAAGAATCCCCAGAGTCACTACACCAGGATAAGGGTTAATAACCAGTATGCCATGTTTTATCAAGTCTGGATAGTTGTCCAACCAACTCCTATATAAAAGTATAACAAACATAAAATGAACGGTATGTCAGATGTAACATATTCTATCTAACCATAGGGATCACTAAATAAAGTAACAAGCAAGCAAAATCAAATACCTTAATGGTCTACAGGTAGGAGAAAGTGGTGGTTTATGGGGACTATAGTTCTCTTCCACAGACCAAACAGTGAATAGTCTGAGATAAAAAGTAATAATATATTGTCAGAAAGTTAACCACCAATGAGCTGAATGAAAGTTAGAATAGATGTTCAAATTATGAACAACATTCAAATGCAGACTTACCAATAGACCAGTGTGAGGATTAACATCAGTTACCATGCGATTGCACAGCGCAGATATAATCAACATACACTGGAGACAGTGTCAGTAAAATGTCTAAAAATTAAAAATAATTATAAACATTCTGTAGTTCCATAGCACACAATAACACTGACAGGGATAATCAGTTAACTTACCTAGCAGTGTTACCCTAGATCAGGGATCCTCAAACTACGGCCCACCAGCTGTTACAGAATTACGCATCCCATGAGGCATTGTAAAACTCTGACATTCACAGACATGACATGATGGGAATTGCAGTTTCTGAACAACTGGAGGGCCATAGTTTTAAGACCCCTGCCCTAGATCAAGCCACAACAACACTAACTGCTAACACCATCAGTCTTAAATAGAGACTGCCAAATAATTGCTGACTTCAATCAGCTGTGAAGGCACACACCCAGGGGGCCAGAGTGGAAGACTAGACATCTACCAACAAGGGCCTATTTCTAGTGCAAAATAAACACATTGTCTGTATGATCCATGCCTCTAGGGGGATACCCCCCACTCCAACCACCGCAACACCACCACCATGGAACTTCAGGGGCTATAAAAAAGCCACCATGCTGCCAGATATTTTACATGCAGGGGGTCCCCTCAGGCATAAAGGTGGAATACAATCCCTAGTTCAGACCCCATTCAGGAAGCACAACAGCATGCTTCAACACTGTACACTTACCAAATGTCTTCCAGACCCTTATAAGAAATTGCTGCATTTATTATCCAAACCTCCAAAAATTGTTGTTTGCATATTATTGAATTCCTTATAGTACAGTATTAATTCTCAAAATAGTATTTTATAACATACGAATCAGTTTAATGATTTGACAACCAACCTGATGGGACATACACAGGCAGATGGGGGCAACAGCATTCTATCACTAATTTAAAGTAATAATTTCCAATTTGGAGAGATTCCAATCCATGATCATCCCCACATTCCTAGTAAATTTTGAACATTAGTCCCCCCCCCCAATTCAATGCCGGTAGTGACAACCAACCTATTGGGACATACAGAGGCAGATGGGGGTAACATCATTCCATCATTAATGCAATATAATTAACATGGAGAGATTCGATTAGATGATCATCCCCACATGTAAGGAATTGTGAACATTAGTCTCTCTCATTCTATGCCTGTATAGTCCGTTATAGCGTCCAAAAATGTCAAATCAGATAATTGTATGTATTAATAATATAATATCTCCTTTTAACCTCACCTCAAATGACTGAGGATTAACCTTACTGACACTGTCTCCAGTGAATGTTGATTATATCTGCGCTGTGCAATCGCATAATAACTGATGTTAATCCTCACACTGGTCTATTGGTAAGTCTGCATTTGAATGTTGTTCATAATTTGAACAGCTATTCTAACAACTATTCTAACTTTCATTCAGCTGGTTGGTGGTTAACTTTCTGACAATATATTATGACTTTTTATCTCAGACTATTCACTGTTTGGTCTGTGGAAGAGATCTATGGTCCCAATAAGCCACTTCACCACTTTCTCGTACTTGTAGACCATTAAGGTATTTGATTTTGCTTGTTACTTTATTTAGTGATCCCTATGGTTAGATAGACTATGTTACATCTGACATACCGTTCATTTTATGTTTGTTATACTTTTATATAGGAGTTGGTTGGATAACTAGCCAGATTGATAAAACACAGCATACTGGTTATTAACCCTTATCCTGGTGTAGTGATTCATCTGCCCAGTAAGTAGTGTATTACCGCTGACTGGAAGTTACTATTACTATGCTTATTTTCTGTAGGCTGATTTTCCTTTCTGTCCCTTTTAATGGAAGGAGGGCATTTAGATTTATTGGCCGATTGATCTTGGGAGGCTATCGCTAATCCAGACGCCCTTGGACAGCACATGGCATGTTACATGTATGAGTGTCCTCTGACATGTGAGTGGCACTTGTATCACACTGTTCTCCATATTATATATGGGGACAATATTATTAAATGTTTTGCTGCATTTTATATCCATTGCTGAAACGTGATGTTTCCCTCCTTTGTCTACCATACAGAATCCCTCTGCTTACAGTCAAGGAATGAAGGTCCTGAGGAAGCAGAGGTCGACCTCCCTGATCTAGCAGCAATAGGAATCTAATATGTTTTACATACACTATGTGGTTATATCAATGAGAGCTCCTATTTTCTTGTTTTTATTTTGTAAATATCTTTTTCTTGTAATAGGTTTTTAATAAATTGTATTTTATAAGATTATATAATGTTCCTTTTCTGGTATCGTTAAAGTCTGCTCAATGGTCCTATACTCTTTAAACAGTCTATATATGGATGTGGAACCCTCTTAGCTAAAATATATTAAATATAACATGATATCTTATAAACCCTCCGAAAAAACCCTGAGGCCAACAACCTAGCAGCTTCCCTATCCGGGTACCTATTAGGAAAGGCTGCATCCTTTCCCCTTTCACCGGAGTCATCCATCTTGTTTGCAAACTCCCCGGCACGCTTCCCTGAAAAGCGGGACAGGGGATGATTGCCCCCGCATCCAAAGCACTTGTGCTGAAAGCGGCAGGACCCCCCAAACTTACATGAGCCCTCTTTAAATTGCCAGCACACCCCCCACTTCTTTTGGCCGACAGTCCAGAGGCGGGTGTTCCCCCAGCCCCCCCCCCCCAAAAAAAACTGATTCGGGGCCCGCGGCGAAGACATAAAACGCATCCCAAAGCTGATGTCCTTGTGATCCCCCCAGAGCGATGGTCGAACTGCCCTACGCTGCCTAAACTGCTCATCATACCGCAGCCACGCGGTCCCCCCTTACACCCTATAAGCCTCACCTATAGCATCCATATAACATAACAGAGCTGAGCAGTGTTCTGGGTTTTTCTCACCTATGATGCTGGCCATAATAGCGAACACCTGCAGCCTATTCCTGAATGTCCGCGGGATCAAACGGTACCTCCTCTTCTCCTCATCCTCCTTCTTTGAGCCATTGGGCTTGACCCTATCCAAATTAAATTTTTCCAGGGGCAGTAACGAAAAGATTTCCACATACTCACCCTTAACGCTCTTGTCCAGCACCCCCTGCTTTAGGTGAGCCCCCAACGGCCCCTCAGAGCAAACATAAACTTCACATTTTGCGGCATCCACAATTCTTACCACGTCCGTCCTGGCAGCACCCGCCGGTTCCCCACCTTTGTCTCCTGCCGCCATACTCACCATCACCCAAAGTATTGGGCCAGCTCCTGCAACCCCCCAGTAACTCCTGCAGTTGCCCAGTTTGTCCCAGGGTCGCCAGGCGGACTGCCTGGCACCTGCGGGTCAACCCTCCGTCTGCCACGCCCTTTGGCGCAGCTACCCCCCTTACCGTGGACCCCCCACCCCCAACCACCTGCACAGTGCATCATTTACATCAACATGAGACACAGAGACAGACTTACCAGGCTGACCGGGCATGTCCCCCACAGCTTCTGCTCCTGCTTCCCCCGCTGGTGTGTCTCCTCCTCTGATCCTGAGACTTCTCCCTCTGAGGATGGCCCGACTGCTGTACCGCTGCTCCTCCCCAGCCGGATCTCCCCTAGTTGGCACAGGTGAGGTGGGGGGATCGTTCCCTCCTCCAACTCCCGCCGCGTGGGACGAGGAAAGGGCACCATTACGGCCCGTAGCTCCGCCCCCTGAGCTTCTACAGACACGAGGACTCCACCCGGTCCCCCCCGGCTGATGCTTGTGTCCGCTTCGCCATCGGGGCTGACGGGTCCACAAGTGGCACCTGGGATGGCGCTGATGAGCTCTGCTGGATGGGCCGGGTGCGAAACGCTCTGGATGCCAAGATCTCCAAGCGTGTGGCGACACCTCATCTCTGGTGGTCGACCCCCCAGCCTGTTCCTGGATCAGCGTAGCCACCTGGCTCTGAAGCCATATGGTTCCCCTCATTGCTGCCACACCAGGATGCTCAATATCGGTCATGACAGAGGAGCAGCATGGCACAAACCGCTTCCTTCTGTCTCCCTCACCAACTGAAGTCCCCGCCTCCCCTTTTATACCCCTCTTCCCCCTTCCAACAAATCTACTCCTGCAACCTCCCCTTCAAACCTCCTCCACCTCAACCCCTTGTTGACTCCCTTTCCACCTTGTCAGGCCTGGCACTTCACTACTTGCTTCTTTGTTTTTCTCCGTTCCGGGCCTCACTGAATTAAAATTAATCTTGGGAAACTTAACATTAATAAATCACCGGGACCAGATGGCTTGCACCCGAGGGTACTTATTTGCGGACGATACTAAGCTAAGCGGGGCAATAACTTCTCCGCAGGATGTGGAAACCTTGCAAAAAGATCTGGACAAATGAATGGGGTGGGCAACTACATGGCAAATGAGGTTCAATGTAGAAAAATGTAAAATAATGCATTTAGGTGGCAAAAATATGAATGCAATCTATACACTAGTGGGAAAACCTCTGGGGGAAATCTAGGATGGAAAAGGACCTGGGGTCCTAGTAGATGATAGGCTCAGCAATTGCATGCAATGCCAAGCTGCTGCTAGCAAAGCAAACAGAATATTAGCATGCATTAAAAAGGGGATTCATTCCAGAGATAAAAAGATAATTCTCCCGCTCTACAAGACTCTGGTCCGGCCGCACCTAGAGTATGCTGTCCAGTTCTGGGAACCAGTCCTCAGGAAGGATGTACTGGAAATGGAGCGAGTACAAAGAGGGCCAACAAAGCTAATAAAGGGTCTGGAGGATAATAATTATGAGGAAAGGTTGCGAGCACTGAACTTATTCTCTCTGGAGAAGAGACGCTTGAGAGAGGATATGATTTCAATATACAAATATCATACTGGTGACCCCACAATGGGGATAAACTTTTTTGCAGAAGGGAGTTTAACAAGACTAGTGGTCACTCATTAAAATTAGAAGAAAAGAGGTTTAACCTTAAACTACGTAGAGGGTTCTTTATCGTAAGAGCGGCAAGGATGTGGAATTCCCTTCCACAGGCGGTGGTCTCAGCGGGGGGCATCAATAGTTTCAAGAAACTATTAGATAAGCACCTGAATAACCGCAACATACAGGGATATACAATGTAATACTGACATATAATCACACACATAGGTTGGACTTGTGCCTTTTTCAACCTCACCTACTATGTAAGTGATAGTACTTACTATCCGCTATTGCTTTATCTTCATTTCTTTGCATGTATACATGCAGATGTAGATGTGGGTATTTTTGCTTGCGTGTATGTGTACACACATGTATATGTATGTTATCCATTTACATTTTATGTTTTATTGTAGCCCTGAAGAAGGGGGAGTTCATTTGACCCCCAAATGCATTGGCTGCCTTTTAGCACAATACCAATCAATTAAAATGGACTCTTTTATCTTTTGGTCTTGCACTCCATCCAAGTATGCACATTTTAGTCTTGTATAAGGACTAGTTTAACAGACCAAATTAAAGTAAATAAGAACTGATCATTGTTAGGGTTTAATACACCTTATAATAAACACAAGCACCAGTTAGACTTTTAGTCTTTGAAACAAATACTCACTTGTTATGGTTGACATATATACCTGTTTGGTTTGCCACAACCCATTGATAAAACAACCGCATGGTAATACAATTGACATGAGATTCATTGCCTATTATTGTACGGTGGATGAGGATTCTAAAGTCTTCTTCAAGTAAATTGCAATCTCGAGCAAAAACATATGTACAGTTGCCAGTAGTGGAAAAATGATGTCCATCAAATGTTTGATAGTGTCCATTTCCCCAAGTGCTGCAGACATTTTCATTATTCGCTGTCACTGAAAAAGAACCAGATTAGTGACCATGTTTTGTAGTGTTGTATTAGGTTCTGTATCCCTACCTACCACCTTTCGAGCTGCTGTGTGTACTGGGGGTCAGATGCTAGCTTAATTTATTGCAGCTTGCTGTGCACACATTGGGTACAGTTAATTTTGGAAATACATCCTGGATAGTCATGAAACATATACATGTGGAGCAAGCAGAGAGCTCAGAGGGCTGATCAGTATTATAAACAATTAATTGTAGGAATAACAAATTGGAAAGTAATGTAAATGTGTCACAAACATTAGACTGATAAACAAAGATGATTAATAATGTCAGGTTTTCGAAAGTCAATTTAGCAAGTCTGTGGAAAGCGAATTATGATATGGTAAAGCGGAACTTCACCCAAAAGGGGAAGTTCCGCTTGTTTATAACCCCCCCTCCACTGCCATATATGGCTCTTTTTGGGGAGGTGCGGTTACCTGGTTTTGACAGGTACCCGGTCCCACTTCTGGTCAGATCATTGCAGCGATCTGAGTGGAAGTTTGCTCCTCTTCCCCCCCCCCCCAGTCTTCTGGGAAACATCACAGGTCCCGGAAGACTGTAGGACCATTCCGAAAGTAGGAAACCAGCTGGGTAGCCGCAAGGCTTTACTGCTAGTTTCCCTTAGTTAAGGTGCTGGAGCCTGGACCCGAAGCCGACTGAAGAATCAGCTCGGGTGAGGACATCCCTGGATCCCTGGACATGCAAGTGTCCTTATATTAAACCCACTTGACCGCTCTGCGCTAGATCACGTATCTGATATGTGGAGCGCACTCGCCGCCCCGGCTGTGCTGTGATTTTTCACAGCACAAGCCGATCAGCTGATCGGCTTCGTCAATTCGAACACTGACAGGTGATCTTGCTGATTTTTATTCTCTACAAAACAGAGGAAAAAAACAGCAAGATCTCTTATTAAAAGCACCACAGAACACACACACATCACACATAGTTAGGCACATATTTAACCCTTTGATTACCCCTAGATGTTAACCCCTTCCCAGCCAGTGTCATTAGTACAGTGACAGTGTTTAGTATTAGCACTGATCACTGTATTAGCGTCACTATTGATGTCAGTGTCAGTTAGTGTACAACCCCCAAGCCAACATCAGTCCCTGATCAGCCCTAATACTAGTATAAAAAATATATATACAGTATCTCACAAAAGTGAGTACACCCCTCACATTTTTGTAAATATTTTATTATATCTTTTCATGTGACAACACTGAAGAAATTACACTTTGCTACAATGTAAAGTAATGAGTGTACAGCTTGTATAACAGTGGAAATTTGCTGTCCCCTCGAAATAACTCAACACACAGCCATTATTGTCTAAACCGCTTGCAATAAAAGTGAGTACACCCCAAAGTGAAAATGTCCAAATTGGGCCCGGTTAGCCATTTTCCCTCCCGGTGTCATGTGACTCATTAGTGTTACAAGGTCTCAGGTGTGAATGGGGAGCGGGTGTGTTAAATTTGGTGTTATCGCTCTCACTCTCTCATAATGGTCACTGGAGGTTCAACATGGCACCTCATGGCAAAGAACTTTCTGAGGATCTGAAATGCTCTACATTCAGATAGTCTAGAAGCCTAGACTAGAAGATTAGGTAGAAAAAAAAACTCTGCGCTATGAGTGAATGTGTATTAAAAATTGCCTTTGGCGGTGGTGATTTTGTAACAGATCAGAAAACTTCACACAATTTATAGACGTTTTTTTGATATATCTGCTGGCTGTTTATTGATGCATATTGCACTTTATTTTTTGCCTTCATTGCTCACCTATGATTATGAAATGATGCATTTTGTACATTTGTAATTAATTTGTTCACATTGATCATGAATTATTGAGCACTAGTACTTTATTGGTACATATATTTATCACTAGCACCCCCTCATCATTATACACCCCCCCATCGACTAGAAGATTGCCAAGACCCTGAAACTGAGCTGCAGCACGGTGGCCAAGACCATACAGTGGTTTAACAGGACAGGTTCCACTCAGAACAGGCCTCGCCATGGTCGACCAAAGGGATTGAGTGTATAAGTTCAGCATCATGTCTTTGGGAAATAGACGGTTGAGTGCTGCCAGCATTGCTGCAGAGGCTGAAGGGGTGGGGGTCAGCCTGTCAGTGCTCAGACCATACGCTGCACGCTGCATCAAATTGGTCTGCATGGCTGTTGTCCCAGAAGGAAGCCTCTTCTAAAGATGATGCACAAGAAAGCCCGCAAACAGTTTGCTGAAGACAAGCAGACTAAGGACATGAATTACTGGAACCATGTCCTGTGGTCTGATGAGACCAAGATAAACTTATTTGGTTCAGATGTTGTCAAGCGTGTGTGGCGGCAACCAGCTGAGGAGTACAAAGACAAGTGTGTCTTGTCTACAGTCAAGCATGGTGGTGGGAGAGTCATGGTCTGGGTCTGCATGAGTGCTGCCTGTACTGGGGAGCTACAGTTCATTGAGGGAACCATGAATGCCAACATGTACTATGACATACTTTAGCCGAGCATGATCCTCTCCCTTCGGAGACTGGGCTGCAGGGCAGTATTCCAACATGATAATGACCCCAAACACACCTCCAAGACAATCATTGTCCTGCTAAAGAAGCTGAGGGTAAAGGTGGACTGGCTAAGCATGTCTCCAGACCTAAACCCTATTGAGCATCTTTGGGGCATCTGGGGCATCTGAGGGTTAAGGCAGTGCTGGAAAATGATGGTGGCCATACAAAATATTGACACTTTGAGCCCAGTTTGGACATTTTCATTTAGGGTTTTAGTTTTAAGTGGCAAAGTCAGTACAGGAAACACACCACATCAACACTCAACGCTCTTTGTTTGTTCGCCCACTCATTATATTCTCTGGTTTTGGTTTATGTGGTTCTGGTACATTGGAGGTGCGTTTATATTGTTGTTTATTAAATGTATTCTTAATAAATTACATTATTTTATATCATATTTGTGCCTGGTGTTCTCAGTGCAAGTCCACACATTTCTGGTTATTTATGTTTCAAAGGATACCAGCACTTGATATCCTTGACAGGAAGTCATGAGTAAGCTCTGAGATCACGCAAAACTTTTTCCCTGTCTCCATGTTGTCTCATTGATGTATTGGAGTGCTCTTTATGTTTCAAAAAAGATGGATGTGTTTTTTTTTTTTTTTGGAATGCAGCTCTCTAGATCATTGTATGCTTTACTGTGTGCAGCTAAGACAAGCTGAGCTGGCAGCTCAACACACAAGGGGTGTGGAGGATTGGGATGACAGGCTCACCTGGAGCAGCAGCATATTTATTTATTTATGCTTTCAATTGAATAGGCCTCAAATTTAGAGACACAAGGCCAGAGTCTGCTTGCAAGTTAAAGGAGAAAAAAGTAAGAGATGCCAGAAAATAGTCATGCGGGTAATTAATTGAATTGAAATTTAAGGACAATCTATTTCCAGAAGAAACAAACTTAATAAATACCCCAGGGGATCCTGTGCACACAGCACTAGTCCCCAACAAAATCCTTGCTGCCTGCAAGCAGTGATGGTGTGGTGTATTTCCTGTACTGATCCTGCCTCCTGATACTCCTCTTCTGGGTAGTGCAGACAGCATAGTCTGTGAAGCCTGTGACACAGCAGTACGTATTCACAGGGGATCGTGAACGTGTGTCACTGCATTCAAGGAAGTAAGTGTGTGGGAGTCTTAAAAATAAGCTTTTTCTTTTTTTAAGATTGCTCAAATTATTAGGAGTAGGCTAGAAATAATTAAAACTCATTGTGGAATTGAATATATGATTTGAGGGGGGCAGGAGGCGGAGCCTAGCGGAGCAGACATGCATTGTTAGAGCTCCACACCGCTGAGGAGAGAAGAGAAGGACAAAGCGGAGCCTGCAGACTCAAAAGGTATCCATTTGAACCTTTTTGCCCCTGGGAACAAACTGTGAAAGTTTGGGCAGGAAATATGGTACTGGGAGGAAACCGTGGCAGAAATAAAAATCACCTCACAAAGAGCTCACAGGCACTCACTGCAGCTGAAGCAGCTCCAGTCACCTCACAAGATACAGCATCAGGGCGCTCTCACAGACAGAAAATGTCACAGCAAGACTCTCCATTTGAGTCAGATACAGAACAAATCCTCTCACAAACTTCTCCACAAGCCTCCTCAGCATCCCCAGTAATATTATTACAATTTGAAAAGATGCTTCATAAGGCTTTAAAACAAACCTCAGACCAAATAACAAAAAGCCTAACCAAAGAAATAAGAGAGCTGGGAAACCGCACCGCAGCCTTAGAAATAAAAATGGATGAAATTGAAATTACAACCCAAGAAAATATAACAGAATTGGAACAATTAAAAAAAGAGAATTTAATACTTCAAACTAAGCTCGAAGATTACGAAAATAGAGCCAGACGTTCAAACTTGCGCATAAGGGGAATACCTGAAACTGTGACAGACCTGCAATCTACTATTACTGCTCTATTACAAGAACTAAAGCCAGATATCCCTATTGAACGTTTAGAACTGGACAGAGTACACAGAGCCCTCACAGCCAAAAAGAAAGATGGACCCCCACGTGATATAATCACAAAATTTCATTATTACAGAACGAAAGAACAAATACTAATTGCTGCAAGAGAAAAAAAGGAACTTAATTTTCAAGGACACAATTATCAAATTTTTGCTGACCTATCCCAACTTACTATTACTAAAAGACGATCCATGAAACCAACTAATGGAACTGCAACGCCACAACATTATGTATCAATGGGGCTTCCCCTTTTCAGTCAGATTTAACTACCAAGGTACAATTTACAGAAGCAGATCAGCAGATGAACTACAACAAACCCTTTTAAAATTAAATCTGACAGAACCCACAAACAGCAACACTCCCACACGCAGAAGAATGGCATCATCTTCACCTTCAGGCAGCACCCAGAAAATTTCAGAACAAAATGGGAATCATCATTCTTACAAAAGAGGCCGTTATGCCACATCATCCATGGACCAAGAAGATTCAATGGACTGACATCCTAATTCCTGATATCTCTTCATTTATTATACTAAGAGATGGTTCTCTATAAAAAACCTGTATTTATAACTGAATGTAACTGCATTCTGATAGTCACACACTGTGTGGGATTATGTTACATTCCAGTTATATTTCTTATTACTTCTGATTCATATAGCCTTAGAATATATAAGTGAAATAAGGAAATTCTTGTTCAGTTATATATTATCAGGTAATAACAATAGATTTATTACTTTTTAGGACAAATATGTTCAATAATCCAGAAGTAATGGAAGCTTTTTCTTTCTTTTCTTAAAACAAATATATTATTACCTAACTAGTTCCTAGAATTATGTTTTTGTTTATTCTAATCTGAAGCAATACAACCTCAATTTTATGAGTTAACATATCTAAACAGTTACATATGAATAAAATATGTAATTGTTTACTCTAAAAGGGTTAAAATCCCAAAATAATTCAAACTATCTTCATCAATACCAAAGTTATTAACAGTACCTTTCTAACTGAATTATTTAGCCTAGGGCAAGACTAACCATATACAACCACCCTGGAATAAATAATTTCAACAAAAACTATATTCTGCACTCCAATTAATGAAACATCATTTTGATGTCTTTTGACATAGCACTTCTCTCCTGTAAGCGGAAGATCCGTGTACCCCCATTAGCCCTCCTCATTCTCCCAACCATATTATGTGGGAGTGTGACGAAGGCACTTATTCCCCAGAGAGAGATATTTATTCTCTTTCACGGGTAAATTGTGATTACTTGCAAAAAATAATTTATACAATGTATCATCTAATCTCATATGTTTTTTGTTTACTCTTTACTCCAGAATTCACTGGTTTCTTTTCTATCTATTCATCTCTTCAGTCCACACAGGTTGATCTGCGCAGTCAGCTCTGCATAACAAAAAGTAAGTCAAAACTATTTGATCTATTGCCATGGCACCACTGAATATACTTTCCCTGAATGTTCAGGGAATAAATGTCCCTCAAAAAAGGACCAAAGCCTTCCGTACTTTCCATAACAAGAAGGCTCACATAGTATGCCTCCAAGAAACACACTTCACCAAAGATTCTACTCCAAAATATATTTCTCCTTTTTATCAACAAATTTACACGGCTTCTGCCTGTACCAAGCAAAGGGGAACTCTAATTGCATTTCACCGATCCACACCATTCACCTTATCATCAGAAATTAAAGACCCAGAAGGTAGATACCTGATACTCATGGGTTATATAATGGATACAGCAATCACGGTGATTTCCTACTACGCTCCTAACAAACAACCTACACCATTCCTCTCACATATATTACAAGTGATTAATACACACAAAATAGGAACAGTGATAATGTGTGGGGATTCGAACCAGGTCCTCCTCCCATTTCTAGATAAATCACCTTTTACACCATCCAAAATAACCTCTAGATTACCTTTTTCTCAACTTCTTTCCAAATACAATCTGGTAGACTCATGGAGAGAAAGTAACCCAATGAAAAAGAAATTCACTTATTTCTCGCACCCTCATCAAACCTTCACCAGAATAGATCATATTTTTCTAACAATAGGAATGATACCAGAAATTATTGCATCAGATATAATTCCGATTCCGTGGTCTGACCATAATGCAGTATACACTACTATAGCCTCAGCCATACCAAAAGCGCATGACCCTACGTGGTACTTACCGGACATAATGCTCAAACACCCACTACATCAGATGGCCATTGAACAAGCTTTAAAGGAATACATATCAATTAATAATACAACAGACATCTCCCCAATAACACTGTGGGAAGCTCATAAGCCTGTCTTGCGTGGTACAATACAAAGACAAATGGCACTATTTAAACGGGAACGCAAAAATCTAGCAAAAAAACTAGAACTCAATTTTAATGCAGCCTACATATCATTTCAAGATAATCCATCTCAGAGTACAAAATCTCATCTGGAAAAATCTAGATTGGAATACGATCTATTTCTCACTGAGTCAGTTGATAAATCCCTCAAACGCTCCAAACACAATTTCTACATGAATACAAACAAACCAGGTACATATTTGGCTCGGGCATTAAATTCAACTAACAAATCTTTCAAACCAATACGTTTGAAATTATCAAAAAATGTTTACACTTGTAATCCAGTTAAAATAGTCCATAAATTTCACTCACATCTCGCAACTTTATACAAGACAAACAATGAATTTAATCCTACAGAGGCTGAATCCTTCTTCTCAAAAATAACCTTACCTGAGTTATCTCAGAATCAAAAAAGCAGTTTGGATGAGCCTATAACTATAGATGAAGTTGCTAACGCCATAAAAGACCTAAAACTTAACAAAAGACCAGGCCCAGACGGCTACTCGGCTTTATACTATAAAACATTCTCAGAAATACTCTCTCCCATTCTCACTGAAACTTTTAACAAACTTCTAGATGGACATTCTTTTCGGCAAGAAACACTAATGGCAATTGTTTGTATGATCCCAAAACCCCTTTCTGATGATACTTCCTGTGTGAATTATCGGCCTATCTCTCTGTTAAACCTCGATATTAAATTATTAGCAAAAATAATAGCAAAACGCCTCAATAGCATTATAGGAAAATTAATACATAGAGATCAAGTAGGCTTCATGCCAAATAGACAGGCAGGCGATAATATACGCAGGGCAGTGTTATTGGCACATATTGCTAAAAAACGGAAAATCCCTTTATGTTTTCTATCTCTCGATATTAAGAGGGCATTTGACACAGTATCCTGGCAATATATGCAATATTCATTACAAAAATGGGGTTTTGGACCCCACTTTTTAACATGGATCAAAGCATTATATAATAAACCCAAAGCCTATATAAAATATGCTGGATACAAATCTGAAGCCTTTAATATCGAAAGAGGTACCTGACAGGGTTGCCCATTATCTCCCTTATTATTTGCCCTTATACTCGAACCCATGGCCCAATACATCAGAACAAACCAAACTATAACTGGCATTGAAGACGGAGGTATTACACACAAATTATGTATATTTGCAGACGATATATTACTTTTTCTATCATCACCACAGGTCTCTGGTCCTAACTTAATACCAGCTCTTGATGGATTTGCAGCCCTATCTGGCCTTATGATTAATCCTAAGAAATGCCTAGTGCTTAATATTTCACTCACAAACATGGAATTGATCCCGGCTAGGGCTGCACTCCCATTCACATGGGCAGAAAAATCAATCCCATATCTTGGAATTCATTTAACAGCATCTCATTCTGACTTATTCTCAACCAATTATCCTCCTGTATTAAGACAGATCACAAATCTAATAAAACAATGGTCGCAACTTCCTTTATCCTGGATGGGGAAGATTAATGCAATCAAAATGACTATTCTACCCAAATTGCTTTATCTATTCAGAGTCCTCCCTATTCCAATTCCTTCCTATTTTTTGAGAATAGTACAAAAAAGAGCAACTTCGTTTATATGGGGCTCTTCTAAACCACGTATACCTATACACACACTACATCTTCCCAAAAATAAAGGAGGCCTGGGATACCCTAATTTTACTAACTACTACAGAGCAGCACATTTGGCCAGTCTGTCCAAATACCATGCAAAACAGGAAATCCCATTATGGGTATTTATAGAGGCTTCAGAAAATGACCCTCTATTAATATCAAATTTATTATGGCTTGATCCTAAAGACCGCTTTAAAATTCATAATCCCATAACTAAACACTTCTTATCTCTCTGGGATAAACTAAAAACCAAATATCAGTTACAATCTCCACACAATCCTCTCCTTTCTTTTATCAGAAATCCGGCCTTTTATCCGGCATGGATCTACCCAAATTCTTTTAAAGCTTGGACAACATCAGGCATTCAGACACTAACTGACTTCATAGCATCTAAATCATTCCTTTCATTCCCATCGCTTAGAGAAAAATATGATCTACCAAACTCTGAGATATTTAGATATCTCCAAATCAAAAATTTCTATACACCATTCCTAAAGGGGGATACACCATTATCCCAATTATCCATTTTTGAATCAATCTGTACAAAAGATCCATTTGCTAAAGGTACAATTTCATCACTTTATAATCAATTATATGGAGTAGCAAATCTTAATAGACCCTCTTACGTTCAGAGGTGGGAGGAGGACCTGGGACGAACTTTAGAAGACACGGACTGGTCTAACATATGGCTCACATCTAAGTCATCTTAACCCAACATCTTAGCACTGGAGACAAATTATAAAGTCCTAACTCGCTGGTACCTTGTACCCGCTAGAGTGGCAAAATATTCACCTAATACCTCAGCTCTTTGTTTTCGAGGATGCCCAGAAATAGGCACATATTTACACATATGGTGGACGTGCCCAGTAATCCAAACCTTCTGGAAGGAAGTCTTCGTGATTGCATCTAAAATATTTAAAAAAATAATACAACCAGATCCATATTTAACTTTACTTAATCTAAAACCGGAATGGTTAACACTCTCTCAATTCAAACTAATGATCCAACTAATAACGGCTGCAAAACAAACAGTGGCCAAGGCATGGAAATCTCCTACATTGGTACTAGCAGAAACAATTCACAGAATGAATAATACAATGTCCCATGCTAAGATGGTAGCCATCGATCAAAATCAAATTCCAAAATTTGAAAAACTTTGGCATCCTTGGATAAAACAACAGTTCCTGTCAAACTTCAATGACTCTGTCCTGTTGCCATGGTAACAGATTAATTGACTTACAGAGACACCCATTCTAAGGCTTCAAAGAGAACTAAAAAGAATAATAAACTGACGAGCGGGACAACCTTGTGGACCATACCTCTACCTTTCAACCCTTTTTCTTCTTTCTCTTTCCTTTTCTCCACCTTACGATTAAAGCTCATTATCAGAATTTATTTGACCTATATACACTCTACTTGTAAACAATATGTATAGTAGGTATAAATCATTTAAATATCTACAAAAGTAACTAAGGAAATTATATATATCTTTAATTTAGGTTTACGTGAACCCAATGTTTAATATTTGAAATTTCATGATATTTACCTATATAAACCCTACTGTAAAACAATGAGTTTACTTTATAGATCCTTGTAAACTTACTTTATGTATCTTTATAACATTGTATACTCAATAAACTTCTTTTGACAAGGATTATATGATTTGAAATCTTGACAGTAGATTCACTTTAATGAAGTTCCTCCTCAAGGTGAGTTGTGTAATGGAAAAGTTCATTTTTTACAAACATTTGTATTGAGGTGTGTAAGTGGCACAGTAATCAAAGCATATTTTGTAAGTATATGGACTGCGGCTTATGTTACCATGTACACAGCGAGTAGGTTCACCTTTTAGGCCTCTCCCACTGTCCCACTGCAATTTTGCAAAACCCACAATTCACCACAGTGCACTCTGTGTGCCACCTCATTCTTCTTCTATGGCTGCCCACACCAGGTTCTTGGTTTAGTATATATATATATATATATATATATTGTGTCCACAATGTATACAGATATAGTTACGTACATTGTATGCATCATATCCATCTAAGGTCCCATTCACATTGGCCCTCACAGTAAAACACAAGAGGGTTGATTTACTAAAACTGGAGAGTGCAAAATCTGGTGCAGCTCTGCAGAGAAACCAATCAGCTTCCAGTTTTCTTTTTTTTTTTTTTTGGCAAAGCTTAATTGAACAATTTGAAGTTAGAAGCTGATTTGCTACCATGTACATCTGCACCAGATTATGCACTTTCTAGTTTTAGTAAATCAGCCCCAAGGTTTTACTGTGCAGGCAGCTGTCAGTTGAAGATCTGGGAAGTGATGTGTGATTGAGCTATGGTGAGTCATTGTGTGTGGAGAAAAGCATACACATTTTTCCGCACCACACTGCTCAGTGCTATTTGTTTTCTGTATGCCCTTGCAGTGATTGGTATTTATGGGGAGGTGCATCGTGTAAAAATGTCATTAAACACTCAGAGTCCAGTTGAAGAAAACAGACCTGTATTGAAATTGAAGTTCAGTAATGCACAGCTAGCCTGGCGGGAAGACACCCTGACCAGGCACACTAACAGAATGTGCAGCGATGAGTCGTAGCAGTAGGTCTCAGGTGTTTTTCCAACAGTGTCTGTCTCAAGGGGCGGAATGCAGCCTGGCAGGTTCTTACCCAAGTGGGGAGGCTTCCAAGAAGGATGGTATGTCCCTGCACTTTCCTTATCCATTTGGAACCTCTCCCTAAATCTAAGTACTGTTCCAGACAGGCGCGTGACCTGTCTCTACCCTATCCACACGTGAAATGCATGCCAAACCAGGGAGTCAGGGTCTTAGATAGACTCTACCTGACCCTAGATGGCCACCAAGCTCATATGAGATGCCAGCATCCAACCGGATGCTGCCTCTCTGTGACCAAAGAGATCATAGAGGAACATGGCTCCTCTCGACTTCCTCTTCCACCTGCATTGCAGCTACAGATGTGTCCTATCTGCAGTGGAGAAAATAGATTGCACCTGCATACATGTTGATCTCATGGAAGAAAACGCCAGTCACCACACTAGTGTGAACAAGCCCTAAATCAATTCCAAGATCATTTTGTCCCTTGAGTGAAATATTTTTTTTAAATGTTACTATTAAAGTCAGGAATGGCTATCACTAACAACTGTATCATTACTTTTGAAGAAAATCTGTGCTTTGCCCAAGCAAAGGGAAGAACCAGGTTCCTTTAATGTCCCAGTGCACCCTAGCAGCACACATCCATCTTTCTTATGCTACCCCAATGTTCTATTCTGCCCAAGGAGGAGGAGACTGTGGGACCATTCAAAGACAGCAGCATACCTTGTGCATTGGGAGGCTGCAGGGAGTCACAGCAGTCACAGTTCCCACAGCTAACATGACGGGGTCAGGGACCTAAAGACCGGTAATGAACCAGCCACGATGAGGACATTGCTGGATCCCTGGACAGGTAAGTCTCTCTTTATTAAATGTCAGCAGCTACAGTATTTGTGTGACTTTTTATTAAAAAATAAATAGCTGAAGAACCTTTTAAGTTCTAAATTGACACAGTTATGTGAAAAAACAAAGAAACTGACAGTACCTTGAGTTTTGTCTCCAATTCTGAAGTAATTTCTCCCATCACTGCTGGTACGTAAACAGTGATGTTTACTGTAAACTGTAAAAAGAAAGTGAAAAATTATTAGTGTTCCAAGCTCAAATTATGACTTCTTCAGATCCACAACTTTTTTGTTACTTACACTATAGTACAGTAATTAGAGAAAGCTAAGTAATAAAGAACAAAATGGATTATGAAAAGCACCATAGCAGTTAATATTCTCACTGTTTATAAAAGGAAAATGAAAGTAGCCTGTAAAGATGAGAAGGAAAAAACTGGTGCCAGAGTAGCAGAGTAAAAGCAGAACTTCACCCATAAGGTTCCACTTTTCTACCTCCTCCCTCATCTACCACTTTTGGACCATTTTTTTGGGAGGAGTGGGTACCTAGTTTGACAGATACCAGCTCCCACTTCCTCCCAGATCACTAGGTGATCCAAGCAGAAGTTTGGCCCCTCTCCCTCTTTGCCCACAGCCTTCTGGGACATATCACAGGTGCCAGAAGGATGTGGGACCATTCACAAAGCGCAGCACAGACAAAGCCACTAGGAATTACAGCTGGCTTCCTTTAGTAAATATACTGGAGCCAGGGAACAGAAGACCCTTAAAGAATCAGCCCAGGTGAGGACAGCACTGGATCCCTTGACAGATAAGTGTCCTTTTAAAAAAAGTCCAACAAGGGGGAAAAGTCGCCCTATGGATCTTCCGACTGGATATGTAGGTGGTGTGAAAGAAAATCTGTAATATCACCCTGAAAGGTGAATGTGTGGTGGTGCTGTGTGATGTGCTGAATGTGAAATAATGTGCAATGGGGGGGGGGAAGCAATCAAATCAAACGTGAACACACTGAAGTAAAACAAACTAGAAAGGAAGTGATGTGAAGGATGGGTGAATGTGTGAATACTGGAAGACGTGAGCAGTGATAGAGTGATTACCTGGTGTGTAATGGGGGAAGAACTTCCAACAAGGGGGAGAAGTCGCCCTGTGGATCTTCCGACTGGATATGTAGGTGGTGTGAAAGAAAATCTGTAATATCAAAAATATGGCAATGGGATAATGGGAACATCCCTGGTATAAAGATGGGGGGCCATGCATATCGCGCCCCCTAAAAAGCAACTAAAAAATGTTCTTACCGGTCTTCAGTCAGTGCTTCAGCTGTGTGGCCGCCTAAATGGAGCATTAGGGATCAAGACAAGATCCACAAAATGCTCCATTCCCTTTATATAGAAAGTATTTTACCTTTGATGTATCATCCCAATAATGTGCAGGTGCTAAAGATCCGCCTATCCCATTGTCCTCACTGGTGGGGATAGTGTCGCATGGCGGCACCCCATGTGGGGCTCCCCCAGCGTTCCGTAAGATGGGTATCCCGGCGTTGCCGTAATTTCCGCCGCAATTGCGTAACGGTGTGCCGCCACGCGCACGTGCATGCGTAAAAGTGCACATGCGCGTGGGTATGCCGCGGCATTCGGGAATGACCTGGAATGCCGCTGGCAGGAAATGATTGCGCCACAGGTGGTGCTGCCACCAGGTGGGTGCATAGGGGGGGCACTGGGCCCTTTGTACCTCCCCACCCTGCCAGAAAGACACGTAGTGGGAGAGGCCACCACACCAGATGGGCCAATAACCAAGGGTCAAGGATCAAGCTATTAGGGGGAAAATAACAAGTGGGGAGAAGAAAAAGAAAAAAGAAACCGACAACTAAGCGTAAATAGACATGGGTACCATTCTGATATACATAAATGTCTATCACATAAATATTGATAATACAATGTTTTAAATAAAAATTACAGTAACAACGAATTTGTCAAGTTCGAAAAAAGGAGAAGGTCTGTTATGAGCAATGAGCTGCTGTGGTGCAACCGGGCATCCACATACTATCTCAACAGAGACAATGAGGCATATATGGAAGATAGTATAGGCTAAATTGGTACCATAACATCAAAAGAATGAGACAACAACTGTCTAGGACATTGTCTTATCAAAGTGCCCATCCACTATAGAGTATTATATTGTCAACTAGGCATGAGCATATGTCAGGAAGGCATAGCCCAAACAGTATAAAATAAATGAAGGAAAAAATTTTAAAATAAAATAAATTAAAATAAAATGATATACAGGGGGTCCCCGGGTTACAAACAAGTTAGGGACTGCAGGTTTGTTCTTAAGTTGAATCTGTTTGTAAGTCGAAACAGGTACATTTTTTAAGTGTAGCTCCAGACTAAAAAAAATATTTTTAAGCTTTTTGGATAACATAGGGAAGGGTTAACACCCCTGTAACATTTGTTTTGCTGTCTGTGCTCCTCTTCAGAACATTTCACCTCACTTTCTGTCCCAATGACAATTGGATTTTGAAAATTTTGGGTTGTTGTGGAAACAAGCCTTGGTGATAAAGCATCAGTGGAGGTACCTTTTCCCCATAATAGGTCTTACAGGAGTGAATTTCCCTTCCTAGGGGTAGATTTCCTCTCACTTCCTGTTGTCTCCCTCCGTTTGTAAGTAGGAGTCGTTTGTAAGTCGGATGTTTGTAACTAGGGGACCCCCTGTACAAGGAATAAACAAAAGATAATGAAAAACAACATAATAGATTGCATTATTGTTTGCATTGGTTAGGCTAACATATCCGTACCTGGGTAAAGAACCCTGATACAGATATACATAAGTGTCAATTTCAATGTGTTTTGCCTGAGGAAAATCCTTGTAAGAAAGGAGCAAACGAGATGGATTTGTTAAGGCCAGGGGGCGACGTGGCCTGTAACTGGAAGATCCATTTCTGTTCTTTTTGTAGTAGGACTTTGTTCCAATCGCCTCCTCTATCTTGTATATGCATCCTGAACAGGGCTGTAAAGGTTACTTTGGGCGCAGTATAACCGTGTGCAACAACAACATGTCTCCCAACGGGGAGATATGGATTGCCTATTTGCATACTGTACATATGCTTGGATATACGTTTCCAAAATTCTTGCTTCGTTTTGCCTACGTAGTAGGCACTGCACTCACACTCCATAAAGTATACCACACCTCGAGTCTGGCAATTCCTGAAGTGTGAGGGCGTGAAAGTTTCTCCATTGGGAAGACGAAAGGTCATTTCTTTCCTTATTAGTGGACAATGAGAACAATGTCCACATGGGAAAGAACCAGCAATGGGACAGTGTTGAGATCTTTTACGTTCATTTCTGTATTCGCTTTGGACAAGTCTGTCCTTGATAGAAGTCGCTCGCTTGAAAGTTATGGCTGGATGGTTGGGAACAAAGTGCTCTAATTTGGGGTCATCGGTTAGGATGTTCCAGTGTCGTTTTAAGATGTTTTTAATAGCCACATGTTGACGTGAATATCTCCTAACAATGGGAGTAAGGTTGGGGTCGAAGTTTTTGGAAGATTTTGGTTTGGACAGCAATTCAGATCGGGACTGTCCTATAGTCTTATTATATGCTTACCTCAGACATGATCGACTATATCCACGTGCCAAGAGTCGGTCTTGGAGGTTTGCAGCTTCCCTGATGAAGAGGCTATCGTCAGAGCAATTGCGACAAAGTCGCAAGTACTGTCCATACGGTATGGAATCCTTAAGAGGTACAGACTGGAAACTATCCGCATGAAGTACCGTGTTGCCAGCGGTACTTTTTCGGTAAAGGGTACTGGATAGTTTTCCTTCAGGGGTTGTTGTAATCAAAACATCCAGGAATGTCACACTGTCTCGATTGTAAGTCATAGTAAATTTCAAATTCCGGTCATTTGTATTGATCAGATTGAAGAATTTCAAAAGTTTGGCCTCTGGTCCTTCCCAGATGACGAAGACATCGTCGATATACCTAAGCCACTTAACAATGTGGCTAGTGTATTCGACGAGGCCTTCGCCACTAAGGAGGGACTTCTCCCACTCCCCCAGGTACAAATTGGCGTAGGATGGGGCACAGCAAGTCCCCATCGCTACGCCTTGTACTGGAGGTAGTGGGAGTTGTCAAATAATTGTGATGCAATATGTACTGCAGACCATTCAGGATAAACGCATTTAATGCTGGATCGTAGCGTGAACTTTGTTGAAGGACCTTCTGCACGGCAGAGAGGTCTAAAGTATGTGGAAGGATGGAGTGATCTGTGGTAACATAAGGTTATCAATCAATTGTAAAAATTGTATGGTATCTCTGACAAAGGATGGGAGAGAGAGAACAAAAGGTTGAAGATGGGCATCTATGACTCGACTCAAGTTCTCAGATATAGCCCCATTGCCGGAGACAATGGGGCGTCCTGGAGGGTTTGTGGGACTCTTATGAATTTTAGGTAAGCTATAGAATGTAGCTACTTTAGGATGTCGGGTCCTGACAAACTCATAGAGGTCCTTGGTGATGGCGCCAGTAAGAAAGGCGCGATCTACCATATCATAGAACGTAATAGTGTACTGGTTGATATTTAGAATGGAGATCTGTTTGTACCATTATTTATTTTTTTAAATGTTTAAACACATTGCGGTGTAGTTTTTATTATCCATAACAAGTACGTTACCACCCTAGTCAGTTTTATTACAATTTTAGTGTTTGTACTCAAAAGTTTAAGGGCTTGATTTTCTTCAGTAGACAAATTGTGTGGATTAGATTTGGTTCAAGATAGTTTGCATATATCCCGAATGGTCTGTTTAAGAAAAATAGTTACATTGGGATTGGTGTTGGAAACTGGAAATGTGGTAGAGGCCTTTTTGAACATAGTGGTTGGATTAGGTGTTGACTTATCGACCTCGTTTAACAGGGCGTCCAAGTCAATCTGATCTATCAAATCGATTGTGTTATTCTCTTGATAGAGAAGAGTCAAGTCACGTAAGGCTTTAAATTCCTTCATGCTATATGTTGACCAGTTTGTGGTGTCCTCATTGGAATCATCCTTCACATGGAGGTATTTCAATAGTAACTTACGTGCAAAAAGTTGTATGTCTGTGATGGCTTCAAAGACATCAAAATTCTGTTCAGGCAAAAAAGTTAATCCCTGAGATAGGACCTGGATTTGTGCTGGTGATGATTTAAACAAAGATAAATTAATAACACTTAAGTGGTGGATTGAATCCGGACAACAAAGGGGTCCAGGCCTTTGCCTCCCCTGTTTGTTGATGGGGACCCAAGTCCCCGTGTCGGGTTTAAAGGTTTCTGTGAGGTTGGTTTGGTTTGACCTAACGAGGGGGTGGTATTGATAATTATGTTGGTATCTTGTGGTAAAGGAGTAGATTCACTAGTCCCACTGAAGACAGGATGACTGTCTTCAGTGGTGTTCATTCTGATCCATCCATGGATATGGATCCATCCGCGGTTTTGGATCGGATGCCCACCACTGGGACTAGTGAATCTACTCCTTTACCACAAGATAACAACATAATTATCAATACCAGCCCCTCGTTAGGTCAAACCAAACGCCCATCTTCAACCTTTTGTTCTCTCTCTCCCATCCTTTGTCAGAGATACCATACAATTTTTACAATTGATTGATAACCTTATGTCACCAGATCACTCCATCATTGTCACCATTGATGTAGAGGCTCTATACAGTAGCATTCCACATACTTTAGGCCTCTCTGCCGTGCAGAAGGTCCTTCAACAAAGTTCATGCTACAATCCAGCTTTAAATGCGTTTATCCTGAATGGTCTGCAGTACATATTGTATCACAACTCCCACTACCTCCAGGTACAAGGCGTAGCGATGGGGACTTGCTGTGCCCCATCTTACGCCAATTTGTACCTGGGGGAGTGGGAGAAGTCCCTCCTGGGTGGCGAAGGCCTCGTCGAATACACTAGCCACATTGTTAAGTGGCTTAGGTGTATCGACAATGTCTTTGTCAACTGGGATGGACCAGAGGCCAAACTTTTGAAATTCTTCAATCTGATCAATACAAAAGACCGGAATGTGAAATTTACCATGACTTACAATCGAGACAGTGTGACATTCCTGGATGTTTTGATTACAACCCCTGAAGGAAAACTATCCAGTACCCTTTACCGAAAAAGTGCCGCTGGCAACACGGTACTTCATGCGGATAGTTTCCACCCTGTACCTCTTAAGGATTCCATCCTGTATGGACAGTACTTGCGACTTTGTCGCAATTGCTCTGATGATAGCCTCTTCATCAGGGAAGCTGCAAACCTCCAAGACCGACTCTTGGCACGTGGATATAGTCGATCATGTCTGAGGAAAGCATATAATAAGACCATAAGACAGTCCCGATCCGAATTGCTGTCCAAACCAAAATCTTCCAAAAACTTCGACCCCAACCTTATTTGCATTGTTATGCAATATTCACATCAACATGTGGCTATTAAAAACATCTTAAAACGACACTGGAACATCCTAGCCGATGATCCCAAATTAAAACACTTTGTTCCCAACCATCCAGCTGTAACTTTCAAGCGAGCAACTTCTATCAAGGACAGACTTGTCCAAAGTGAATACAGAAATGAACATAAAAGATCTCGACACTGTCCCATTACTGGTTCTTTCCCATGCGGACATTGTTCTCATTGTCCACTAATAAGGAATGAAAGGACCTTTCGTCTTCCCAATGGAGAAACTTTCACGCCCTCACACTTCGTGAATTGCCAGACTCGAGGTGTGGTATATTTCATGGAGTGTGAGTGCGGTGCCTACTACGTAGGCAAAACGAAGCAAGAATTTTGGAAACGTATATCCAAGCATATGTACAGTATGCAAATAGGCAATCCATATCTCCCCATTGGGAGACATGTTGTTGTTGCACACGGTTATACTGTGCCCAAAGTAACCTTTACAGCCCTATACAGGATGCATATACCAGATAGAGGAGGCGACTGGAACAAGGTCCTACTACAAAAAGAAAAGAAATGGATCTTCCAGTTACAGGCCACGTCGCCCCCTGGACTTAACAAATCCATCCCGTTTTCTCCTTTTTTACAAGGATTCTCCTCAGGCAAAACACATTGAAATTGACACTTATATATATCTGTATCAGGGTTCCTTACCCAGGTACGGATATGTTAGCCTAACCAATGCAAACAATAATGCAATCTATTATGTTGTTTTTCATTATCTTTTGTTTATTCCTTGTATATCATTTTATTTTAATTTAATTTATTTTATTATTTTTTCCTTCATTTATTTTATACTGTTTGGGCTATGCCTTCCTGACATATGCTCGTGCCTAGTTGACGATATAATACTCTATAGTGGATGGGCACTTTGATAAGACAATGTCCTAGACAGTTCAACCAATGTTGTCTCATTCTTTTGATGTTATGGTATCAATTTAGCCTATACTATCTTCCATATATGCCTCATTGTCTCTCTTGAGATAGTATGTGGATGCCCAGTTGCACCACAGCAGCTCATTGCTCATAACAGACCTTCTCCTTTTTTCGAACTTGACAGATTCGTTGTTACTGTAATTTTTATTTAAAACATTGTATTATCAATATTTATGTGATAGACATTTATGTTATCAGAATGGTACCCATGTCTATTTATGCTTAGTTGTTGGTTTCTTTTTTCTTTTTCTTCTCCCCACTTGTTATTTTCCCCCTAATAGCTTGATCCTTGACCCTTGGTTATTGGCCCATCCGGTGTGGTGGCCTCTCCCACTACGTGTCTTTCTGGCAGGGTGGGGAGGTACAAAGGGCCCTGTGCCCCCCTATGCACCCACCAGGTGGCAACACCACCTGTGGCACAATCATTTCCTGCCAGCGGCATTCCGGGTCATTCCCGAACGCCGCGGCATACCCACGCATGCGCGTGCGCACTTTTGCGCATGCACATGCGCATGGCGGCACATCGTTACGCAACTACAGCAGAAATGACGGCAATGCCGGGATACCCATCTTCCGGAACGCCGGGGGAGCCCCACATGAAGTGCCGCCATGCAACACTATCCCCACCAGTGAGGACAATGGGATAGGCGGATCTTTAGCACCTGCACATTATTGGGATGATACATCAAAGGTAGGATACTTTCTATATAAAGGGATGGAGCATTTTGTGGATCTTGTCTTGATCCCTAATGCTCCATTTAGGCACCCACACAGCTGAAGCGCTGACTGAAGACCGGTAAGAACATTTTTTAGTTGCTTTTTAGGGGTGCGATATGCATGCCCCCCCATCTTTATACCAGGGATGTTCCCATTATCCCATTGGCATATTTTTGATATTACAGATTTTCTTTCACACCACCTACATATCCAGTCGGAAGATCCACAGGGCGACTTTTCCCCCTTGTTGGAAGTTCTTCCCCCATTACACGCCAGGTAATCACTTTATCACTGCTCATGTCTTCCAGTATTCACACATTTTCTCATCCTTCACATCACTTCCTTTCTAGTTTGTTTTACTTCAGTGTGTTCACGTTTGATTTGATTGCTTCCCCCCCATTGCACATTATTTCACATTCAGCACATAACACGGCACCACCACACATTCACCTTTCAGGGTTTTTTTTTTCTTTTTTTTAATATATATTTTTTCATCCCCCATCTCCCCCTTCCCCTCCCCCCTCCCTTTGTTCCATTCCCTTTATTCCCCACTCACTCTCTCCTCACTCCCCCATCTCTTCTCCTCCCTTCCCTCTCTTTCCCTTACCTATTCACCTCATCCCGGTCTTCCCTCCCCTTTCCCCCCCTTCTTTTCCCTTCCCCCTCCTTTTTTTTTTTCTCACTCACTTTCTCAATAATGACTAACATTAGAGATAAGGTATCATAACATTCAAGTTAAATAGCTTTACTATATTTATACCCTTCAGCCGCCTTCCTTTTCTACTGCTCTTCTTTTACCCTTTTATATTTTTTTATATTATTTAATACTGAATATTGAAAGCACAATATCGCTACTGCAGGCACTGCTTATCCACCCCTATTGGCTCCTCCCAGGGGCATTTGGGATTGCCTGCTGTGTGACTCTTCGCAAGACATGCACGGATAGTTGGCTTCATCTTGTGACTGCACGGGCCACCCGGGTAATCTCGGTTCAAGCTAAGGGGCTCTCTTTTAGAGGTTCTAATAAAACATCGCTCAATATAATGTGATCGGTAACTACATATTATAATGTTTATCACTGTTGCTCTCTTTTTGTATCTTCTGATTGCAACTATGAATTTTAATATATGTTAACATTTCTGCAGCTCAAAATTCTCTGAAGAAGACCTGGTGGGGTCGAAATGCGTCAGTATTCATATATAGGAATCACGCGCCATCTTATCCTTATACTTGAGCATTGTAAAGTACTGTGTATTTTTATGTTGGCGATGTCATTATTATTTTTATAATAGATTACAGCTCATGCTCTGATCTCTTATGTCCAACATTTATTTATTTTTTTTTTGATATTTTGTTACAGTAAAAACTATTTCTATCATTCATATTTGTTCTATAGTATTTTTTTTGCTGCCTAGAAAACCCCTCATGGGGGACAATTCCTTTTTTTTTTTTTTTTTTTTTTTTTTTTAGTATTACCCGGGTTATGCAGCTATCCCCTTTTCTCATAGGAGTGTGATGTACAAAACACAAACAGTACATAAACAATTTACATATATCAAACCTATGGTTAGAGTTGTTGTATGCTGGGGTCGGTATGCATTGCATCTACTTGGTGACAATTACCTATCAAACTAAAGGTTACTTTAATATTGAAGTTTAAAGTGATACTACAAAATATCCTTATTCTTCAAAAATAATCCATACATATCTCCTACTTAGTGGTCCTGTAACCTATTTTTCATAAAATTGTTTCTGTTTTTCTGCCTCCTTGTAATATTCTCTGTGAATTCCTGAACCTTTCCTTTCCTCTCACTTACCTTTGTTTGGAGAAAGCAGTGCACATTAGTTGCCAATGACATTGTGTGCACTTCTCTATGCACATTACAGATCCCACAGTCCATCATCCATAGTCTATCTTTGGAGCAAGCAAGCTAGAGTCTCTACTACTACTACTACTTCTACAGGCAGTGAAAATATGGAGAACAAACGTTGCGTCCCTCTAACAGGAAATCACAGCAGATTTGGAGGAGGCTGAGAACAATAGACGCTATTTTTAGAGTGAGGAAAGCAACATACTTGACTAGAATTTTTTTTTTTTGTAAACCAGGAGTTTAGTGACACTTTAAATTGGATATGCAAGATTTCCCCAACTGATTTGTTGTGGTGGTGGGGGGGATCTAAGGAGGGGGGAGAAAAGTCTAAGGGTAAGAAATAGGGATGGGAGGAAGAAGGAAATAAACTGAAAAGAGAGAAAAGAGGCATAGGTGATGAGTAGTACCCAAGTATGTTGAGGGTGCGGATCTCCAGACAGTAAATAGATGCCAGCCTTGAGTAAATAGATTGCATTTGGAGTTTGGCTGAAGGTAGGTCTACTACTCCCCCAGCCCCAAATCTGAAGGGCCCTATGCTCTCACTGATGAAAAACTGTCCTGCTTCTGGGCAATTTCTAGCAAACTCTCAGACGCAGCTTTGAAAAACAGGCTAGTGGCAAGACAGGTTAATTTAGCAAGAATACACGGGAAGGTGTTTTCGTATAAGAGTAAGGGCTCCTTTACTTGGGCAGCCAGAGTACTGTAAAACAAGTAGTAGAACCGCTGTTTTACCACCTCCTGATTGCCCAGCTAGATTCTACTATTGTAGCTGAACAGAGATGTACACATGCTGTGGCCACCATGCTCTACTTTACAGCCGTGGCAATTTTAACCTGACTTGCAGAGACAATAAGCGCTAGTAGCAACCACGAGCCAAATGCTTGGCTTGTAGTAGTAGTTAGGTATTTTAATACAAAATAAATACATAATTATACAAAATAAAATCCCCTATTGAAAAAAGCAGGTGGCTGGTGGCCCGCCAGCTGTTTAGGAAGTGATCACGCCAACTTCTGAATATCTGATGTTTTTGATCCAATGGTATTCACCTCCTTCTGAAAAGCATTCAACCACAGATCGCTTTAAAGAGGGTGTTATAAGGTAGTTACATCTGATTACAGACAGAAGAGTGGCCCTGGATGCAGACATTACCACAGACAACACGCTGTCGATCCCTGTATCAGATTTACGCTGATTATTGGCAGTGTACAGCTCTGATCAGCCGTGTGAATGAGAACCTAAGAGTATCAGCCTACAGGTTATACAGCTGTGTAAAATGTATGCTATGACACAATGCTCCTAAATGTTACCCAAAAACCTATGCACAAGGACAGCTATAAGAGCAAATGAACAGAAAAATGATAATGCACATAGATGTGGAGGAGATGATGCAATTCGTGAGGACAATTGTACAGATATCTTTCTCACTTAACATACTCTGTCTAACAAAAATAAACAAAAATGCAGCGCTCAATGGGACCAGTAGTAAAGAACTATTGCTGATGGTATAATCAATAAAGTTCATTTATTAGATGCATGCAGAGATTTGAAATTAAAAACAACTGTCAATGAAAAAATGAGATGATAAAATTATTAGACTTCATAAGCACAACTCATTATCATGGTTGAAGTAATCCGAAAATGAGTATAAACGATATCACCATGACTTCCAGATGACAAGGGGTTAATGTCAGCAAGTCTGCTCCAAGCTCCGATCCCAATTGTCAGACCCAATGGCTCAATGTGTAGGGAGAAAAATAGAGGTGGAGAGACACCGCTCTTTAAGGTGCACTTAGTGGCTGTATTCCGGATATCAGACTCGCTGTGATCCAGGAGGTGTATTGTAGATCACGCCTCTGAACGACCAAGCTGGCTGATCAGGCTGGCTGGAACCTGGCCTGCTGGAGGGCGCTCTGGATGGCGCGCACTGAATCCGGAAGCCGGGAGGCAGGGTCAGGGCCGGAAACGAGGATTACCAGGAAGCTAGGCAGATCGCAAGCTCAAAGTAGCCGTGGCGACCGTGACTTACATGTTTCATGCTCCTGCGCGTTATCAAAGTCAAGGGAGCCAATGGCAGCAGGCAGATATACAGTATCTCACAAAAGTGAGTACACCCCTCACATTTTTGTAAATATTTTATTATATCTTTTCATGTGACAACACTGAATAAATGACACTTTGCTACAATGTAAAGTAGTGGGGGTACAGCTTATACAACAGTGTAAATTTGCTGTTCCCTCAAAATAACTCAACACACAGCCATTAATGTCTAAACTGCTGGCAACAAAAGTGAGTACACCCCTAACTGAAAATGTCCAAATTGGGCACAATTAACCATTTTCCCTCCCCGGTGTTATGTGACTTGTTAGTGTTACAAGGTCTCAGGTGTGAATGGGGAGCAGGTATGTTAAATTTGGTGTTATCGCTCAACCAAAGAAGTTGAGTTCACATGCTCAGCGTCATATTCAGAGGTTGTCTTTGGGAAAAAGACGTATGAGTGCTGCCAGCATTGCTGCAGAGGTTGAAGGGGTGGGGGGTCAGCCTGTCAGTGCTCAGACCATACGCCACACAATACATAAAATTGGTCTGCATAGCTGTTGTCCCTGAAGGAAGCCTCTTCTAAAGATGATGCACAAGAAAGCCTGCAACAGTTTGCTGAAAACAAGCAGACTAAGGACAGGGATTACTGGAACCATGTCCCGTGGTCTGATGAGACCAAGATAAACTTATTTGGTTCAGATGGTGTCAAGCGTGTGTGGTGGCAACCAGCTGAGGAGTACAAAGACAAGTGTGTCTTGTCTACAGTTAAGCATGGTGGTGGGAGTGTCATGGTCTGGGGCTGCATGAGTGCTGTTGCCACTGGGGAGCTACAGTTTATTGAGGGAACCATGAATGCCAACATGTACTGTGACATACTTAAGCAGAGCATGATCCCCTCCCTTCGGAGACTGGGCCACAGGGCAGTATTCCAGCTAAAGAAGCTGAGGGTAATGGCGATGGACTGGCCAGGCATGTCTCCAGACCTCCATGTCTTCCTACAGAATCACAGTTGCACGCTAAGAGGGCAGAGGCTATCACTAGGGGAGTTAAAGAGAGGGGGCGGGCATTTACTGAAGCCGAGTCGGACATATTTACTACAGGATCGGAGGAAACCATGGGCGAGTTTAGGCCGGCTACGTCACCCACCGATGTCATCAGTGTAAGAAAAACAAACGCCATGTGTCACTGACAGTGAAGAGAGCCTAGGTGGAAAAATCCCTTCTTTGTTTACAGGTGGCTGTCAGATTGAGAGAATAATTTGGCCATCATCATACCAGCATGCTGTAACGCACAACACCATTTTAAAGCCATACATTGATGCCTGAATCCTCTTCTCTTAAGGTGAGAGTTTAGAGAGCCTGTTTAGGCCGGCAATCTTTACATGAAGATTATTACCAGCATTACCACCGTATATGTTTCTCCCTATCTATCTGATCCCAGCGGATATAATTCACTATTTATGAACTTTTAATCCCAATATTTATTCACTTGGACTTTTTTGGGGTCAATCACTTTGTTTTTGCACATGTATGCATATTATTATATACAATATTGGATGTGAGGAATTTTCCTGATTTATGAACTTTTCATTCCAATATTTATTTACTTTGGTTTTTTTGGAGTTAATGATTTTGTTTTCGCACATTTATGCACAAATATTATACACAATATCTAATGTGAGGATTTTTATGTGGGTTATTTGATTTAGTTTTATATGATAGATTTGATGCGCGAAATCTTTTTACTTTTATGTATTAAAATGAATGTAATACAAAACAAATTCAACTGTAGAAAATCGCTATAATCACTGGAGGGACTATAAAGACCCTCCAGTGGTAAACCACATTTATAACAACTTTATAAAAACTTTGTAAAAAGCTAGTAAAATTTATACTGTATATAGAGAGAAAAGTTGCCACATCTCAAAATTATTAAAAGGACAGGAACTAAAATACATTATATATATATCTATATATAGATATAGATATATATATCTATATCTATATAGATATATATCTATATAGATATAGATATACATATATCTATATCTATATATATATATATATAGATATGGATATATATATATCTATATCTATATATATAGATATATATATCTATATATCTATATATATAAAGATATATATATAGATATATAGATATATATATAGATATATATATCTATATATCTATATATCTATATATATATATATATATATATATATATATATATATATATATATAGATATATAGATATATATATATACTGTATATATATGTAAAAAGCTTTAATAATATGTGGCTTCTTAGGCAGCTATTTGTTAAGTCCTATAGAGAGACCCCACAAAAAAACATGTGGATATTGATAATATCATCCAGCTGACTTAATTGCGCACATCAATGTGTTATCACATTGTGTACGGCCGCCCTTAAATGTTTGAATAAAGTTATGAAACTTAAATTAAAAGTTAAAAATTAAAAATTGCATATACAATAAAGATTAACTATTGAATCACACTAAGAACATCGATCTCTACGTTGAGGCCCTCAGGCGAAAGAGACCCCAATAAATAGATCCAAAAAGTCTCCCTTTGACAAAGAGTTTTAATTAAGTGTCCGCGTCTGATAATAGCCGATGGGCCTCTCGAAGGTAGTCTGGTCTGTCTTGAACCACCAAACTGCCTCCTTTGTCAGCCTGTTTAACTATAATATTTCTATTTATTGTTAGTTCTCTAAGAGTTTGCTGTTCGGCTGAACTAAGATTACAAGACTTCTTACTCATTGGGGCATCATGCAACTCAATAAAATCTTTGTAGATGGCTTGATAAAATGTTTCAATGTGTGGACCTTTAGAGTTTGTTGTATTAAATATAGATGGAAGTTTTAAACTGGTATGTATAATATCTGGTTCTTGGAAAGGGCCTTGTGTTTCACTTTCTATATTGCCTTCTGCCCATAACTCCTCTAGAACCTGTAAAACCTCATTGTGAGAATGGAGGGTGACATCATCATCTATAACTTCAGGTGTTAAATTTACACTCTTGGTGTTGAGAGCACCAAGCTTGGCATAATGTCATTTTAAGGTGAGATTTGTTAGATTATGAGTGGATAGATTGAATATTTTTATGGTGCTATCATCTCCTCGGTGTCTGTCCTCTCTCCCTGCTCTTCCTCCAAAACCACAAATAACCTTTAGATATTCGCATACAGTAAAAAACATTATTGCCCCCAGTAAGTTAACAAAACCCCATAGTGGACCCTTGTTTGACATCAGAACCTATTTTGACAATATGACCGGGATTTTCCAATGTCGGAAGAGAGGATGTCTCACTTGCCAGTCAGTCCCCCATGGTTGTTCAGAGATAACTACCAATAGAGGCAGGTCTTTCAAGATCAAACAATTTATCACCCGCTCTACTGAATATGTAATTTATGTCTTACGTTGCTCATGCGGTCTTCTATATGTGGGTCGCACAACACGCACTTTGCGTACTAGAATATGTGAGCATCGCAGACTAACCAAGAAGGGTTGTGTCAAACAGTGTTCCACATCACTTTCGTCAGGTGCATAATAAAGATTTTGGACAAATATAAGTACGCGCAATTGAGACCATCCCTAGGGGCACCCTAACGGATAATGAAAGGTTCTTCCTTCTTTGTCAAAGGGAGACTTTTTGGATTTATTTATTGGGGTCTCTTTCACCTGAGGGCCTAAACAAAGAGATTGATGTCTTTAGTGTGATTCAATAGCTCATCTTTGTTGTATATGCAATTTTTAATTTTTAACTTTAATTTCAGTGTCATAACTTTATTCAAACATTTAAGGGCGGCCATACACACTGTGATAACACATTGATGTGCGCCATTAAGTCAGCTGGATAATATTATCAATATCCACATGTTTTTTTCATGGGGTCTTCCTGTAGGACTTAACACATTGCTGCCTAAGAAGCCACATATTATTAAAGCTTTTTACACATATATATATATTATTTCCTGTCCTTTTAAGGGGTTAACGTCACAAGAGCTAATAGCCCTTCCCCCTCCACACCTATATGTACCAGCTTCCTGGTACTCCTCGTTTCTGGCCCTGACCCTGCCTCCCGGGCTCCGGATTCAGTGTGCGCCATCCAGAGCGCCCTCCAGCAGGCCAGGTTCCAGCCAGCCTGATCGGCCAGCTTGACTGAGGTCATTCAGAGGCGCGATCTACAATAAATCCTGGATCACAGTGAGTCTGATATCCGGAATACAGCCACTAAGTGCACCTTAGAGAGCGGTGTCTCTCCACCTATATTTTTCTCCCTGCACATTGAGCCATTGGGTCTGACAATTAGGATCGGAGCTTGGAGCACACTTGTTGACATTAACCCCTTGTCATCTGAAAGTCATGGTGGTATCGTATATACTAATTTTCGGATTACTTCAACCATAAAAATGAGTTGTGCTTATGAAGTCTAATAATTTTATCATCTAATTTTTTCATTGACGGTTGTTTTTAATTTCAAATCTCAGCATGCATTCAGTTTTGTAACCTCTTTAGTATTAGATGGTGTTCTGCCAAGAAAGGTCCCCCATCGGATAGTGTCCGCCCTGTACTGCGCAGGCGCAGCACTTGCGCAGTATGAAGGACAAAGGAGATGCGAAAGTCTCTGAACATGAACAGCTGTTCATGAGCTGTACACGGCGCATGCGCAATTAACACTACATTGTGCCACACGCTCCAGCACGCTCCCGATGCTCGTGCAACTCTGCAAGGGGCGGGTGTAGGGGCGGATGCATACAGCAGCCATCCTGTGGTGAAGGGCTTAAGATATAAGCATAATAAAAATGTAGTCAGTAAAGTATTGAAATTGCTTGTGTTATGTATGTAACCCACCCATCAACATTGAACTACCCGCCCTTATCAACTCTGCCCATCATTGTAAAAGTGCAAAGATGTGTGGCTTACATGCTTCTCAATATTCCATCCGCCCCTTTGAGAAATCCTCCCCCATCATATGAGCTCTGGCCATCTTCTGTATGCATCCACCCCTACCCCCGCCCCTTGCAGAGTTGCACGAGAATCAGGAGCATGCGGGAGCGTGTGGCACAATGTAGTGTTAATTGCGCAGGCACCGTGTACAGTTGATGAACAGCTGTTCATGTTCGTAGACTTTCGGCGTCTCCTTTGTCTTTCGTACTGTGCAAGCGCTGCGCCTGCGCAGTACAGGGCGGACACTATCCGATGGGGGACCTTTCTTCGCAGAACACCATCTAATACTAAAGAGGTTACAAAACTTTTCTCAAATGCTCACCTAACCAATTGTTCCCTGGATACTATTCTCTCGCAACTACTGCGTTCACTCTCTTCTTCTATCCTATGTGCTCTCACTCACATATTCAAATTCTTCCTATCTACTGGCACCTTCCCCTCCCCTCCACAACATGCACAGATCACCCCCATACTTAAAAAGCCCTCACTGGACCCCACCAACCTGAACAACAAAGTGTTTGTAACCCTAAAAAAAAAGAGAGATCTTGTTCCCTTTTAGCAGATTAAACAGCATAGTGCTTGTGCTGTCTAATCTGCCCCTCTCTAAACTGTAAAAAACCTGGCTGATCCAGCCAATTCCTGTGTCCTGACCATGAAAATTATGGGGTCTGAGCCCTGACTACAGTGGTCAGCTTACGCCCCTCTATCATACACAGCTCTCCCCTGTCCCCTTCACCCCCTCCCTCCCTGCCTGTCATCTTCATGTGTGTTTCTGTCTTCGCCCCCCCACCACAATTAGCAAAAATAAAATATTATAAATTGTCATTGCCAGCCCCTCTATTATAACTATTCATAACACACATTGTAAATGTTTTATAAAAATGAAGCTTGTAAATACCATTTTAGAGCGATCTTCAGGCTGGGCATATGACTCCCGGCTGGTCTCCTACTCCAATCCCCGGGCTACAGCGGGAGAGGCTGAGCTGCCACATGACCTCCCCGGCTGACGCCAGAGGGAGATCTCAGCCCCTCCTGCTGTAGCCCGGAAGTGGGAGGAGGAGACCGGTCGGGAGTCACGTGACCAGCCTGAAGATCGCTCTAAATCGGTATTTACAAGCTTCATTTTTATAAAACACTAACACTGTGTATTATGACTAGTTACTAGGGATGAGCCAAACACCCCCCGGATCGGTTCGCAGCAGAACATGCAAACAGGGAAAAAATTTGTTTGAACACTCAAACACCGATAAAGTCTATAGGACACAAATGTGAAAAATCAAAAGTGCTAATTTTAAGGGTTAATATGCAAGTTATTGTCATAAAAAGTGTTTGGGGACCTGGGTCCTGCTCCAGGTGACATGTATCAATGCAAAAAAGTTTTAAAAATGGCCTTTTTTTTCGGGAGCAGTGATTTTAATAATGCTTAAAGTGAAACAATAGAAGTGAAATATTTCTTTAAATTTCATACCTGGGGGGTGTCTATAGTATGCCTGTAAACTGGCGCATTTTTCCTGTGTTTAGAATAGTCTCTGCACAAAATGACATTTCTAAAGGAAAAAAAGTCATTTAAAAGTAATAGCGGCTATAGTGAATTGTCGGATATACCAGTCCATATAAAAGTCATTGAAAAAAATGGCATGGGATCACCCCAGTCCATTACCAGGCCCTTTGGGTCTGGTATGAATATTAAGGGGAATCCCAAACCAAAATTTAAAAAAAAATTTTGTGGGGGTCCCCCCAAATTCCATACCAGGCCCTTCAGGTCTGGTATGGATATTAATGGGAACCTTGTGCCATTTTTTTTTTAAATGACATAGGAGTTCCCATCAAAATCCATACCAGACTTCAGGTCTGGTACGGATTTAAGGGGAACCCCACGCCAAAATTTTAAAAATTAACATGGGGGTCCCCCCAACAATCAATATCAGACCCTTATCCGAGCACGCAACCTGGAAGGCCACAGGAAAAGAGGGGGGGACAAGAGAGCGCCCCCCCTGTACCGTACCAGGCCACATGCCCTCCACATGGAGAGGGTGCTTTGGGGTAGCCCCCCAAAGCACCTTGTCCCCATGTTGATGGGAACAAGGGCCTCATCCCCACAACCCTTGCCTGGTGGTTGTGGGGGTCTGTGGGTGGGGGGCTTATCAGAATCTGGAAGCCCCCTTTAACAAGGGGACCCCCAGATCCCGGCTTCCTCCCTATGTGAAATGGTAACGGGGTACAAATGTACTCCTACCATTTCACAAAAAAGTGTCAAAATGTTAAAAAAAGACAAGACACAGCTTGGGGACAAGTCCTTTATTAAAAAATAAAAAAATAAAAATGTCCCACGAAGTCCATTCATCCTCTTCTCTCGCTCCGCTGATGGACCGAAAAAGAAAAAAAAACAAACCACCCGCCGTATGAGGCGTCTTTGCTTTGACAGTTCTTATATAACTGAGGGCGGGGCCACACGGCGATGTTCCCGGAAGACCCCGCCCCCTCTGACGCACGGGTACTTCCCCATGGCTTTCCCAGGGTGTCAGAGGGGGGCGGTGCCACTCGGTTACGTAAAAAAGCTTGTAGACTCCACCTTCATAACTAATGAAACCACCAAGCTATTCATTCATTCCCTTGTTATCTCTTACCTTCACTATGGAAACTCCCTTCTTATAGGCCTACCTCTCTATATGCTATCTTTGGTCTATCATGAATACTGCTGCCAGACTCATCCACCTTACCAACCACCATTGTCTTCCACCGCTCTCTGCCAATCCCTCCACTGGCTATGGATTGCCCAGTTAATAAAATTCAAAATACTAAGAACAACAGACAGAGCCATTCACAACTTTGCCCCAAGCTGTATTACCAATCTTGTCTGCAAATATCACCCAAACATCCTCTCCACTCTTAAGCTCTCTTGTCTCCTCCTCCCATGCTTGCCTCCAGGATTTCTCCACAGCTTCCTTCCAACCTCTGGAACTCTTTATCTCAATCTGCCCGGCTATCTTTATGGCTGCCTTTAGGTGATCCCTGAAAACTCTTCAGGGAAGCCTAACCCATCTCCAGGGCCGATCCTAGGGTGCAGAAATATTTTGGGCGCCTCCACGGTGGAGTGGTCATCTTACTAACTCCTCCCCTTTGCAAATGTTTCTATGGCAACGGCTCAAACACAGATATGCTCCCCTAAGGAGTCTTTGTTAACCTGGGATCCTCCCATGATCTCTTAACAATAAAGAGAACAAGATAGTCAGAGACTGCAGACATAATACAAAAGATGGTCAAAGACTGCAGACATGATACAAGAAATGGTCAGAGACTGCAGACATAGTACAAGAGATGGTCAGAGACTGCAGACATGATACAAGAAATGGTCAGAGACTGCAGACATAGTGCAAGAGATGGTCAGAGACTGCAGATATGATACAAGAAATGGTTAGAGACTGCAGACATGATACAAGAGATGGTCAGAGACTGCAGACATAAAACAAGAGATGGTCAGAGACTGCAGACATAGTACAAGAGATAGTCAGAGACTGCAGGCATAGTACAAGAGATGGTCAGAGACTGCAGACATAGTATACGAGATGATCAGAGACTGCATAAATAGTAAAAGAGATGGTCAAAGACAGCAGAATACTACAGAAGATGGTCAAAGACTGCAGACATGATACAAGAGATGGTCGGAGACTGCAGACATGATACAAGAGATGGTCAGAGACTGCAGACATGATACAAGAGCTGGTCAGAGACTGCAAACATACTACAGAAGATGGTCATAGACCGCAGACATGATACAAGAGATGGTCAGAGACTGCAGACGTACTACAGAAGATGGTCAGAGGCTGCAGATATGATACAAGAAATGGTCAGAGACTGCAGACATAGTACAAGAGATGGTCAGAGACTGCAGACATAGTACAAGAGATGGTCAGAGACTACAGACATAATACAAGAGATGGTCAGAGACTGCAGACATGATACATAAGATGGTCATAGACTGCAGACATGATACAAGAAATGGTCAGAGACTGAAAACATGATACAAGAAATAGTCAGGGACTGCAAACATGCTACAGAAGATGGTCAGAGGCTGCAGTTATGATACAAGAGATAGTCAGAGACTGCAAACATAGTACAAGAGATGGTCAGAGACTGCAGGCATAGTACAAGAGATGGTCAGAGACTGCAGATATAATACAAAAGATGGTCAAAGACTGCAGACATAATGCAAGAGATGGTCAGAGACTGCAGACATAGTACAAGAGATGGTCAGGAACTGCATGAATAGTACAAGAGATGGTCAGAGACTGCAGACATACTGCAGAAGATGGTCAAAGACTGCAGACATGATACAAGAGATGGTCAGAGACTGCAGACATGATACAAGAGATGGTCAGAGACTGCAGACATGATACAAGACATGGTCAGAGAATGCATATATGATACAAGAGCTGGTCAGAGACTGCAGACATGATACAAGAGATGGTCAGAGACTGCAGACATAGTACAAGAGATGATCAGAGACTGCAAACATAGTACAAGAAATGGTCAGAGATTGCAGACATGATACAAGAGATGGTCAAAGACTGCAGACATGGTATATAAGATGGTCAGAGACTGCAGACAGGATACAAGAGATGGTCAGAGACTGCAGACATGATACAAGAGATGGTCAGAGACTGCAGACATGATACAAGACATGGTCAGAGAATGCATATATGATACAAGAGCTGGTCAGAGACTGCAGACATGATACAAGAGATGGTCAGAGACTGCAGACATAGTACAAGAGATGATCAGAGACTGCAGACATAGTACAAGAAATGGTCAGAGACTGCAGACATGATACAAGAGATGGTCAGAGACTGCAGACATGATATATAAGATGGTCAGAGACTGCAGACATGATACATAAGATGGTCAGAGACTGTAGACATGATACAAGAAATGTTCAGAGACTGCAAACATGATACAAGAAATAGTCAGGGACTGCAAACATGCTACAGAAGATGGTCAGAGTCTGCAGTTATGATACAAGAGATGGTCAGAGACTGCAAACATAGTACAAGAGATGGTCAGAGACTGCAGACATGGTACAAGAGATGGTCAGAGACTGCATGAATAGTACAAGAGATGGTCAGAGACTGCAGACATACTACAGAAGATGGTCAGAGACTGCAGACATGATACAAGAGATGGTCAGAGACTGCAGACATGATACAAGAGATGGTCAGAGACTGCAGCCATACTAAAAAAAAAAAGGTCAGAGACTGCAGACACACTACAAGAGATGGTCAGAGACTGCAGACATAGTACAAGAGATGGTCAGAGACTGCAGACACAGTACAGGAGATGGTCATAGACTGCAGACATGATACAAGAGATGGTCAGAGACTGCAGACATACTACAGAAGATGATCAGAGACTGCAGACATGATACAAGAGATGGTCAGAGACTGCAGACATACTACAGAAGATGGTCAGAGGCTGCAGATATGATACAAGAAATGGTCAGAGACTGCAGCCATACTACAAAAGATGGTCAGAGACAGCAGACATACTACAAGAGATGGTCAGAGACTGCAGACATACTACAGAAGATGGAACAAACTATAAAAGGCAAAAAAGGAATCCTACATTATTGGTTAGTGAACCATAAAGGTAAACTGACCGACCGATTCGCCCTTAGGGCGGTATATCTCCCAGAAAGCATGCAGCCTAGGACATAAAGGGGGGGTTAAAAGGTGAAGTAACTTCACCAATAAAGCTTCTATTAATGAATTCATATACCGTGGCTGATCTCCCTTGATTGTTTCTTAGGGTTACCTTTTAACCCCCCCCTTATGTCCTATACTACAGAAGATGGTCATCGACTGCAGACATGATACAAGAGATGGTCAGAGACTGCAGACATACTACAGAAGATGGTCAGAGACTGCAGGCATGATACAAGAAATGGTCAGAGGCTGCAATTATGATACATGAGATGGTCAGAGACTGCAGACATAGTACAGGAGATGGTCAGAGACTGCAGACATAGTACAAGAGATGGTCAGAGCCTGCATACATAGTACAAGAGCTGATCAGAGACTGCATACATAGTACAAGAGATGGTCAGAGGCTGCATACATAGTACAAGAGATGGTCAAAGACTCCATACATAGTACAAAAGATGGTTAGAGACTGCATACATAGTACAAGAGATGTTCAGAGCCTGCATACATTGTACAAGAGATGGTCAGAGCCTGCACACATAGTAAAAGAGATGATCAGAGACTGCAGAAATACTACAGGAGATGGTCAGAGACTGCAGACATGATACAAGAGATGGTCAGAGACTGGCTGCGTTTGATGGGCACAGTGCCTGCGTTTGATGGGCACAGTGGCAGCATTTGATGGCACAGTGACTGCGTTTGATGAGAACAGTGGCTGTATTTGATGGGCACAGTAGCTGCTTTTAATGGGCACAGTGGCTGCATTTTATGGGCACAGTAGCTGCTTTTAATGGGCACAGTAGCTGCGTTTGATGGGCACAGTGGCTGTGTTTGATGGGCACAGTGGCAGCATTTGATGGCACAGTGACTGCGTTTGATGGGAACAGTGGCTGTGTTTGATGGGCACAGTAGCTGCTTTTAATGGGCACAGTGGCTGCATTTGATGGGCACAGTGGCTGCGTTTGATGGGCACAGTAGCTGATTTTAATGGGCACAGTGGCTGCATTTGATGGGCACAGTGGCTGCGTTTGATGGGCACAGTGGCTGCTTTTAGGCGGGATACAGTAGCTGCGTTTGATGGGCACAGTGGCTACGTTTGATGGGCACAGTAGCTGCTTTTAATGGGCACAGTGGCTACGTTTGATGGGCACAGTAGCTGCGTTTGATGGGCACAGTGGCAGCATTTGATGGCACAGTGGCTGCGTTTTATGGCATAGTGGCAGCATTTTATGGGCACAATGGCTGCTTTTAATGGGCACAGTGGCTGCTTTTAGGTGGGGCACAGTGGCTGTGTTTGATGGGCACAGTGGCTGTGTTTGATGGACACAGTGGCTGCGTTTGATGGGCACAGTGGCTATGTTTGATGGGCACAGTGGCTGCGTTTGATAGGCACAGTGGCTGCGTTTGATGGCACAGTGGCTGCGTTTGATGGCACAGTGATTGTGTTTGATGGGAACAGTGGCTGTGTTTGATGGACACAGTGGCAGCGTTTGATGGGCACAGTGCCTGCGTTTGATGGCACAGTGGCTGCGTTTTATGGTACAGTGGCTGTGTTTGATGGGCACAGTGGCTGTGGTTGATGAGCACAGTGGTAACTTTTAAAGGGCACAGTGGGCGTTTGATGGGCACAGTGGGCATTTGATGGGCATGGGCAGCTTTTGATGGGCACAGTGGGCATTTGATGGGCAGTGGCAGCTTTTGATGGGCACAGTGGCAGCTTTTGATGAACACAGTGGGCATTTGATGGGCACAGTGGCTGCTTTTGATGGGCACAGTAGCTGCATTTGATGGGCACAGTGGCTACGTTTGATGGGCACAGTAGCTGCTTTTAATGGGCACAGTGGTTGCATTTGATGGGCACAGTGGCTACATTTGATGGGCACAGTAGTTGCTTTTAATGGGCACAGTGGCTGCGTTTGATGGGCACAGTGGCAGCATTTGATAGCACAGTGGCAGCGTTTGATGGCACAGTGGCTGCATTTTATGGCACAGTGGCAGCATTTTATGGGCACAATGGCTGCTTTTAGGTGGGGCACAGTGGCTGCATTTGATGGGCACAGTGGCAGCGTTTGATGGCACAGTGGCTGCATTTAATGGCACAGTGGCAGTGTTTTATGGGAACAATGGCTGCTTTTAATGGGCACAGTGGCTGCTTTTAGGTGGGGCACAGTGGCTGCGTTTGATGGGCACAGTGGCTGCATTTTATGGGCACAGTGGCTATGATTGATGGGCACAGTAGCTGCTTATAATGGGCACAGTGGCTGCGTTTGATGGGCACAGTGGCTGCGTTTGATGGCACAGTGGCTGCGTTTGATGGGCACAGTGGCTGCGTTTGATGGCACAGTGGCTGCGTTTGATGGGCACAGTGGCAGTGTTTGATGGCACAGTGACTGTGTTTGATGGGAACAGTGGCTGTGTTTGATGGGCACAGTGGCAGCGTTTGATGGAACAGTGACTGTGTTTGATGGGAACAGTGGCTGTGTTTGATGGCACAGTGGCAGCATTTGATGGGCACAGTGCCTGCGTTTGATAGCACAGTGGCTGCGTTTTATGGCTCAGTGGCTGCGTTTGATGGGCACAGTGGCTGCGGTTGATGGGCACAGTGGCTGTGGTTAATGGGCACATTGGCAGCTTTTGATGGGCACATTGGCAGCTTTTGATGGGCACACTGGGCATTTGATGGGCAGTGGCAGATTTTGATGGGCACAGTGGGCGTTTGATGGGCAGTGGCAGCTTTTGATGGGCACAGTGGCAGCTTTTGATGGGCACAGTGGCAGCTTTTGATAGACACAGTGGGCGTTTGATGGGCACAGTGGCTGCTTTTGATGGGCACAGTGGGCGTTTGATGGGCACAGTGGCTGCTTTTGATGGGCACAGTGGCTGCTTTTAATTGGCACAACTTTGTCAACTACCTCCTTGACCGGCCTGGTGCAGTGCAGGGACTGGAGACACTCACAGTAAGGCACACCAGCAGCAGCGCTCTCTCTTTAGACACGCTCCATCCGCTCCGCTCCCTCTCTTAGCCATGCTGTCTGAAGAACATGGCAGAGGTGGGCGGAGCTTGCTCACTAGCCACGGAGGCAGCGTGCAATGAATGCTGGGGTGGCCGCGGTCTTTCACTGACGCCACTGGTTGCTAGCTAGATGCCGGCTAGAAAGCCAAGTGAGCAACCAGTGCAGTCAGCTTCGGCGGCGGCGGCAGCGGGCCGGCGGCGCCCCTCTTCTGCAGGCACATTACAAAGCTGGGGTGCGGTGCACCCCGTGCACCCCGGCCAGGATCGGTCCTGCCCATCTCCAACTAACTGAACTTTTACTTCTCCCATCCCCCATCAGGTCATCCCCCACAGTTATAACCTTTTGTATCATATGCCCAACCTTATTAGATTGTAAGCTTATATGAGCAGAGCCCTTTTAACCCCATTGTATTTTATTGTATTCTAACCGCACTGTCTCCCTTAGACTTTAAAGCACTGCGCAAACTGTTGTTAGTTAGTAAGTCTGTTGTTTATGAAAAGACCAAGCTCTCTTTCCAGATGTATCAGTTTACAGGAATCAGACAAACCATTTAACACTGGCAAGGGTGTGTACAATGATCAGCTTTTATTTATTTATGTAAAACCTTAATCCCAAAAGGAAAAAAACAACTGTTTGCTGTAGCTGATTATAAAGTGTGAACTAAAGTTTGGTTTCAGTTTGTTGGTGTATTTAAAAACTGCTAGTCCGTTCAACACTACTCTCTCCCCAGACTGACAATACTGCTATTTGCTGTGCCCCTTGCTCTCATTCATCCAGAGTGGAGGAACTCCAATACAGGAGGTGTGTTACTGGCTAGATCACCAGGGGAAAAGACTAAAAAAGAAACCTAATGCAGCCACCACATTTAAGGATTAGTAAGTTGCAATATATTACATTTTTGGTTTTGGGTTTAATACCACTTTAACCACTTCATCCCCGGACCATTATGCTGCCTAAGGACCAGAGGACTTTTTCCAATTTTGCACTGCGTCTGTTTAATTGCTAATTGTGCGGTCATGCAATGCTGTACCCAAACGAAATTTGTGTCCTTTTCTTCCCACAAGTAGAGCTTTCTTTTGATGGTATTTGATCACCTCTGCGGTTTTTATTTTTTGCGCTATAAACGGAAAAAGACCGAAAATTTTGAAAAAAAATATTTTCTACTTTTTGTTATAAAAAAAATCCAATAAACTCAATTTTAGTCATACATTTAGGCCAAAATGTATTCGGCCACATGTCTTTGGTAAAAAAAATGTCAATAAGCGTATATTTATTGGTTTGCGCAAAAGTTATAGCGTCTACAAGCTAGGGTACATTTTCTGGAATTTACACAGCTTTTAGTTTATGACTGCCTATGTCATTTCTTGAGGTGCTAAAATGGCAGGGCAGTACAAACCCCCCCAAATGACCTCATTTTGGAAAGTAGACACCCCAAGGAAATTGCTGAGAGGCATGTTGAGCGCATTGAATATTATTTTTTTTTTTGTCCCAAGTGATTGAATAATGACAAAAAAAAAAAATTACAAAAAGTTGTCACTAAATGATATATTGCTCACACAGGCCATGGGCATATGTGGATTTGCACCCCAAAATACATTCAGCTGCTTCTCCTGAGTACGAGGATACCACATGCGTGGGACTTTTTGGACCCTAGCCGCTTACGGGGCCCCGAAAACCAATCACCGCCTTCAGGATTTCTAAGGGAGTAAATTTTTGATTTAACTCCTCACTACCTATCACAGTTTTGAAGGCCATAAAATGCCCAGATGGCACAACCCCCCCCCCAAATGACCCCATTTTGGAAAGTAGACACCCCAAGCTATTTGCTGAGAGGCATGTTGAGTCCATGGAATATTTTATATTTTGACACAAGCTGCGGGAAAGTGACAATTTTTTTTTTTTTTTGCACAAAGTTGTCACTAAATGATATATTGTTCATACAGGCCATGGGCATATGTGGAATTGCACCCGAAAATACATTTAGCTGCTTCTCCTGAGTATGGGGATACCACATGTGTGGGACTTTTTGGGAGCCTAGCTGCGTACGGGGCCCCGAAAACCATTCACCGCCTTCAGGATTTCTAAGGGTGTAAATTTTTGATTTCACTCTTCACTGCCTATCACAGTTTCGGAGGCCATGGAATGCCCAGGTGGCACAACCCCCCCCCAAATGACCCCATTTTGGAAAGTAGACACCCCAAGCTATTTGCTGAGAGGCATGGTGAGTATTTTGCAGCTCTCATTTGTTTTTGAAAATGAAGACAGACAAGAAAAAACTTTTTTTTTCTTTTTTCAATTTTCAAAACTTTCTGACAAAAATTGAGGTCTGCAAAATACTCACTATACCTCTCAGCAAATAGCTTGGGGTGTCTACTTTCCAAAATGGGGTCATTTGGGGGGGTTTGTGCCACCTGGGCATTCCATGGCCTCCGAAACTGTGATAGGCAGTGAAGAGTGAAATAAAAAATTTACGCCCTTAGAAAGCCTGAAGGCAGTGCTTGGTTTTCGGGGTCCCATACGCGGCTAGGCTCCCAAAAATCTCACACATGTGGTATCCCCGTACTCAGGAGAAGCAACAGAATGTATTTTGGGGTGTAATTTCACATATTCCCATGGCATGTTTGAGCAATATATCATTTAGTGACAACTTTGTGCAAAAAAAAAAAAAATTTGTCTCTTTCCCGCAACTTGTGTCACAATATAAAATATTCCATGGACTCGACATGACTCTCAGCAAATAGCTTGGGGTGTCTACTTTCCAAAATGGGGTCATTTGGGGGGTTTTGAACTGTCCTGGCATTTTATGCACAACATTTAGAAGCTTATGTCACACATCACCCACTCTTCTAACCACTTGAAGACAAAGCCCTTTCTGACACTTTTTGTTTACATGAAAAAATTATTTTTTTTTGCAAGAAAATTACTTTGAACCCCCAAACATTATATATTTTTTTAAAGTAAATGCCCTACAGATTAAAATGGTGGGTGTTTCATTTTTTTTTTTTCACACAGTATTTGCGCAGCGATTTTTCAAACGCATTTTTTGGGAAAAAACACACTTTTTTAAATTTTAATGCACTAAAACACAGTATATTGCTCAAATGTTTGATGAAATAAAAAATATGATCTTAGGCCGAGTACATGGATACCAAACATGACATGCTTTAAAATTGCGCACAAACGTGCAGTGGCGACAAACTAAATACATTTTTAAAAGCCTTTAAAAGCCTTTACAGGTTACCACTTTCGATTTACAGAGGAGGTCTACTGTTAAAATTACTGCCTTCGATCTGACGTTCACGGTGACACCTCACATGCATGGTGCAATTGCTGTTTACGTTTGATGCCAGACCGACGCTTGCGTTCGCCTCTGCGCGAGAGCAGGGGGGACAGGGGTGCTTTTTTTTTTTTCTTTATTATTTTTTTGCTCTTTTTATCTTATTTTTAAACTGTTCCTTTCATTTTTTTTTTTTAATCATTTTTATTGTTATCTCAGGGAATGTAAATATCCCCCATGATAGCAATAGGTAGTGACAGGTACTCTTTTTTGAAAAAAATTAGGGTCTATTAGACCCTAGATCTCTCCTCTGCCCTCAAAACATCTGACCACACCAAGATCGCTGAAAATAAAATGCTTTCCCAATTTCCCAATGGCGCTGTTTACATCCGGCGAAATCTAAGTCATGAAATGCTCGTAGCTTCTGGTTTCTTAGGCCATAGAGATGTTTGAGCCACTCTGGTCTCTGATCAGCTCTATGGTCAGCTGGCTGAATCACTGGCTGCATTCTCAGGTTCCCTGTTGAGACAGGAGAGCCAGAGAAAAACACGGAAGACGGTGGTGGGGGGGGCATTCCCTCCCACTGCTTGTAAAAGCAGTCTAGAGGCTAATTAGCCACTAGGATTGCTTTTACATGAAAGCCGACCACTGGCTGAAAAGAATGATACCAAGATGATACCTAAACCTGCAGGCATCATTCTGGTATAAACACTCAAAGTCGTGAATGGCGTACCTGAAGACAAAAAAATGGTTAACAATAAAACACAGTAAACGGTAAAGAATAAAAAATTGCATACCTGAAAAGCAAACATGATAAAACATAATAACAATAAAACATTGCAGAATAGAATACAGTAAAAAAGAGCAGAACACACTACTTGTGCTTGCCACCTCACCAGCTAGAACTGCATTTATGGGACTCGCCACGTCACCAAGTGTTACTGCAGTGCTGGTTTGACTACGACCGGAGTGTACTAGGCCGCTGGTGCTTGCCAGTTCACCAAAACGCTACCAAAAAAACTGTTAGCGATCGCAGGGATCAGGCCTGACTCTGCGAACGCTGCAGTTATGCGTTTAGTGTTTTGTAAGTGTCAGTGATCGATCGATACTGCACTTGGGTGGGCTGGGCTGGGCTGGGCCGGGCGGAGGGGCAAAACGCAGGTGCTAGCAGGTATCTGGGCTGATTCCACTAACACTGCGTTTTTGGGAACCCTAAACTGCTGGGGACGCTAGTATAGATCTGATCGGATCAGATATTGATCCGTTCAGATACTATACCACTAAGGGAGGCGTATGCTGCGTGCGTGGGTGTTAGCGGTACTGTCGCTAACCTGACGCTGCTTGGAGCTGGTGCTTGCCAGTTCACCAAAACGCTACCAAAAAAACTGTTAGCGATCGCAGGGATCAGGCCTGACTCTGCGAACGCTGCAGTTATGCGTTTAGTGTTTTGTAAGTGACAGTGATCGATCGATACTGCACTTGGGTGGGCTGGGCTGGGCCGGGCGGAGGGACAAAACGCAGGTGCTAGCAGGTATCTGGGCTGATTCCGCTAACACTGCGTTTTTGGGAACCCTAAACTGCTGGGGACGCTAGTATAGATCTGATCGGATCAGATATTGATCCGTTCAGATACTATACCACTAAGGGAGGTGTACGGTGCATGCGTGGGTGTTAGCGGTACTGGCGCTAACCTAAAGCTGCCTGGGGTTGGTGCTTGCCAGTTAACCAAAATGCTACCAAAAAAACTGTTAGAGATCGCAGGGATCAGGCCTGACTCTGCGAACGCTGCAGTTATGCGTTTTGTAAGTGACAGTGATCGATCGATACTGCACTTGGGTGGGCTGGGCTGGGCCGGGCGGAGGGGCCAAACGCAGGCACTAGCAGGTATCTGGGCTGATCCCGCTAACACTGCATTTTTGGGAACCCTAAACTGCTGGGGAAGCTAGTATAGATCTGATCAGATCAGATATTGATCCGTACAGATACTATACCACTAAGGGAGGCGTATGCTGCGTGCGTGGGTGTTAGCGGTACTGGTGCTAATCTGACGCTGTCTAGGGCGACGCATATCACCGCCGGGCGATCAGGGGGCTAAACCTTTATTCGGTAATAAACAGCGGGTGCCCTGACACTATAAAAAATAAAAGAACTAACCAGCGTCACCCGTAACACTTATACGGTGATCAGTGGTGAAAGGGTTAACTAGGGGGCAATCAAGGGGTTAAAACATTTATTAGGTAGTATATGGGGGTCCCTGTCGCTATAAAACGCTGACAGCAAACCTAAATTTTTACGTCCCTAACTAGCGTCACCAGTGACACTAATACAGCGATCAGAAAAATGATCGCTTAGCGACACTGGCGACAGGGGGTGATCAAGGGGTTAAAACTTTATTAGGGGGGGTTAGGGGGGTACCCTAGACCTAAAGGGGGCTAACCCTAACTGCCCCACCACACTAACTGTCACAAACTGACACCATGCAGTAATCAGAAAAAAAAAATGCTTGGTGTCAGTGTGACGGGGGGGGTGATTGGGGGGTGATCCGGGGGCGATCGGGGGGGGGATCGGGGGTGTTTTGTGTGCCTGGCATGTTCTACTGAGTGTGTGTGTTTGTGCACTCACATTGATGTCTTCTCTCCTCGGCGCCAGAACGGAAAATACCGAACCGAGGAGAGATGACATCATTTCCTTTGCTGCTGTTTAGCATACAGCAGCAAAGGAATGTTCTGATTGGCCGGCGGCGACCGCGAGGGGGGGGCCACGAATGGATGGCCTCTCCCTCACCTCCGATCGCCGGGGGACAAAAGAGGACCGCCTCGGGCACCGGGGGGGTCCGATCGTATATGTACGTGATTCTGCCTTCCCGTGCCGCCTTGCCCACGTACATCGGCGTGAGGCGGTTCTTAAGTGGTTAAGAGGGTAAATGATTACAATGTGTAAATATATCACAGGTGACTCTAATTACTATGATAAACTCTTTACTTTAAGCCCCTTAAAGAGGACACATGGCGACAACTTTAGGTTAGAAGAAAGTAGCTGAGACTGAGTGTCAATCTGGGTCAACAGCGGCTTTTTATGTAAGATATTTGCGCTTTAACCTATGGTTTTTATATTATTGTTTATTTCACATTAAAATACTACACTTAATGCGCCATACACACGATCGGACATTCTGACAACAAAATCCATGGATTTTTTCCGACGGATGTTGGCTCAAACTTAAAAAATAAGAGTGGAAATGGCATCAAATGCTAAACAAGCACTATCACATTCTGATGCTGCACCTAAAATTAGTAGTAAACTAATAAGCAAATTATAAAAACAGTGAAGGGCGCAACAGTAGTGCAATATACCAATGAATAATATAAAATATAAAATAAAATTGATTATAGTGCAAAATAAAAAGTTCATATATCATCCAACATTGCTGTCAAAAGGAAAAAAACTGTGAATCTTCTTATAGGTGTTCCAATCGCCGTGATTAAATTGTGCAAATAGTGTAGTCCATAAAATTATGTGTGTGTTTTTTTGAAAAACGAGAAGTCGCCCCCTTGTGGTGGAAACATATTAGTTCATCCATCATATAGAAAGAAGAGGGGTGGCATACAGTTAATCTATGTACTAATATACTGTCCTAGATGCTATATATATATAAAGAATACATATATATAAAAAATACACCTATAAAAAGTATAAAAAAGCAGTATGTATAAGGACAAAAATACAAAAAAAAACAAAAATCATCAAAAAAATTTCTAGAGAATTTCTTGCTGAATTCTTTGTTATCACACAACCACCATAAGAGTCTTTTTGTATACCTTGTGATTACCATTATATTTTAATACTTGGTTTTCTTTGTTATTCTGCCAATTTTATTTTCTGTGACACTTTATTTCATTATTCATGACTCAGATAATTTGTTATTTATAAGTTTTTAGAATCTCCCAATTTTTCACTTGATATTTAGGATTGCTTTTTCCTATTTTTATCTTTGGGACCTTACCTTAGTTTTCTTTTTTACACTTTTTTCACCACTACCAAATGTTAATTTATTTAGTTTTTGTCCCATTTTTCCTTGCTTTTGAGGTCCAGGGACTTGGTTTTAGTTTTTGCAGTTACATTTCTCACTGCCACTGATTATTATTTCATTCAGTTTTTTATTTTTGGATTCACATATCTAGCGCCGTACCCACCCCATGTTTTATACTGATTTGAGTTTAGTATTTAGAACTTTTGGTGTCGGCAGCTTTGTACTCAAATTATAAAAAATGTTTATTCTTTCATATATATGTAAACTTTTCTAGTGCAGCGTTAACCATCCGTTTTTTTTTTACCATCCTGCTTTTCAATACAACAATGTTGCAGCTGAATAGTCATCATGGACATTTTTGATTTTCGATCTCAACATAATATTAATACTGAAGGTGTATTTGATGGGAATGTTAAACAATCTGAGGAAATAAATGGTTTGTTCCTCGGATTGAAGAATTTGCTAGTCTCTGAGTCACACACCAATTGGGACGTAGCATATCTGGAGCAATATGTAGCAAAAAAAATGGTACCTCGGAGTCTGAGGGGGGAGGTTAATCCCCAAAAGGGTGAGAATGATTTAGAAGGGTGGTTCCTCTACTTTAATGATATGGAGGTCGGCTTTCTGCAGTTTCTTTTAGCCAAAAAACACACTAAGCTTAAATTACTCAATTATGAAATTATTTTAGTTAAAAACAAATTAGGTCCATATAAAGACCAAGAGATTTACAAACAGAAATCTGAACAATTAAGAGGCTTTCTTGAAAAAGAAGACCATGAGCAAAAAATTTAAAAAAAGACTATTGTAATAAAGTAGTGTTTAAATGGCAAATTAAAACTGATGACCCTATGGAGGTTAGTGAGGTTAGTCTGCCTCATACATCCTCATCTACACAACTCCCCCCTCCCCTACGAATGGGCAGAGGGCTCAGTCAGCCTTGAATAATCATGGAACCCATACCTCCGACAAACCTAGAACTAACAATATCAATAATAATAAAAATAAAACTAAGTTTCAGGTAAAAAAAAGGTAATCATTCCCGCCAATCTGACACTTCTCAGCACTCAGGGTACAATGGCCCAGTGGTTACTGATTACAATAGGGATAGCCCCCAACAATATAGGACACCCTATGCAAATAATTATAGCCACTATAATCAAAGTGGCTATAGAGAGGACCCGAGGGACCATATAAATTATTATGGTATGAATCCCAATAGACAGACCCCTAGAGGCAATCAAATCCCTCTCCAAAACAGATATGCCCCACTTTCTCATCATGGGGATAATGGTTATGAGGCAGAGCCGGCTATTACCAGACATCCCAACCATCCAGGTGATTATCCATCTAGGCAGGAATATGACCCATTAGATTCACCAGCGGATTTTGGAAGATTTGACTCTCCTCGTTTTTTTCCCATGAGGGATACCAGACCAAAAAGGCTGTATGAAGAAAGAGAGGAGTTAGAGGTGGCAGGAGGATCAGGTCCAAAGAAAAGAAAAAAATAGACATCAGTGGCGTTTTCAATCTAAGCTCTGTTCAACTCTTAGAAGGTGAACAAAGAGTTTTAGGCCATGGACTGAAATTTGCCCCTCCCTATGGACTCAATAAATTCGAGACATTTATTGATGTCCACAAATTCATTCGTAAGATTAACATAAAAAGAAATTTTTTGCTTGACTCCATGGGGAACCGGAGCCATCTGATTCCCACCACTACCCCTCAGGCTAATAATTTAGCACCTTGCACTAATCTTCAGAGTAATGTGTCAGGGGCTGAGACTTCTTCTCATATTGATGAGACCCTTACGCCTCATATTTGACACACTAAGTTGTTGAATGCCTCGCTATTTAACCCTCCTGGTTTTGTTGCCCCGTCCATCCAAGTCTTTAAAGAGATGGTGATTAATGATTTGGTGGCTCTTAAAACATCTAGACCGAGAGGTAACAAATATTTCCAATCCAGTATGAAATGAATCTGTACACGTAATGACATTGTCATCCGCCCTGCGGATAAGGATGGTGGGATTGTCATTCTTAATAAGAGTGATTATCAAGAAGAGATGATGTGACTCTTATCAGATAACACGACATACAAGCAGTTGGCCTCAAATCCTACTGCTAAATTCAAAAGAGAGCTTTTGTCTTTAGTTGATAATGGTTTTCGGTTGGGCATTGTTAATAAAAAAGAAAAAGCATATCTGGTGCCCTCTGCTCCAAGGGTACCAGTTATGTACTATTTGCCCAAAATTCACAAGAATTTATCTAACCCACCTGGTCGCCCTATTATGAGTGGCATAGATTCTGTGACAGCTAGGATAGGGAAATATGTAGATGAATTCCTCCAACCCCTTGTGATTACAACCCCTCCTATTTAAAGGATACCACTCAAGTTATTAAACTGCTGGCTGATTGTGAGTGGAGGAATGGGTGTATCTTGGCAACTGCTGTTGTCGCTTCCTTATACACTGTGATATCACATCAGCATGGCTTGCAAGCTGTTAAATTCTATATTGATCAGGACTACACTTTAACCACCATACAGAAAGATTTCGTCATCAATCTTTTGACATTTGCCACAAGCCATAATTATTTTTGGTTTGGAGGAAACTTTTTTCTACAGACTTGTGGTGTTGCCATGGGCGCCAAGTTCGCCCCAAGTCTGGCGAACTTATTTATGGCATTTTGGGAAAGAGAAGTTATTGATGCTAATCCTCCTAGCGAGCTACGTTTTTGGAAAAGATACATCGATGATGTATTGCTTCTCTGGGAAGGTGACCAACCCTCACTTGAGGCCTTTTTTGCCAAACTGAATAGTAATGACAGAGGGATTTATTTACAGTATGAGATGAGTGAATCTCACATTCACTTCTTAGATCTCAACATTATAATAAATGAAGGACGTCTAACTATCACTACCTACTTTAAAGAGACCGACCGCAATTCCTTTATACCTCTGACCAGTTGCCATCATCCAACATGGCTCAATGCAGTCCCAAAAGGACAATTCCAAAGGATTAGGCAGAATTGCACCTCTGTTATGGAGTATTACCAACAAGCCTCGATCTTAAAAAACTAGATTCTTGGATGAAGGATATAAGGAATCGGACATTGATAATATGATCAGGAACATTGGTGATATGGATAGGAATCTCATGCTAAATGGTTTAGGGAGAGCTCATTCAATGCCTGATAATAATAAATTTAGTTTTTCCATGATTACTAGATATTCTAATCAGTATTTTTCAGTTAAAAAAAAAATTTCTAAACATTGGGGTATTTTAAAAAATGATAAAATCTTAGGCCCTGTCATCCCTGCTCGGCCAATAGTTATCTTTAGGGGCGCTCCCTCTTTGCGTCATAGCATTGCCCCTAATGTCATTGACCCCCTAAAGTATTATCATTTTTTTCAGACTATGACAGGTTTTTTTCCTTGTAGAAAGTGTAACATCTGTCATATTAACTCCTTCAGAGGACGCAAATGTGAAAATTTCCAATCTACTCAAACTAACAAATCTTACAATATCGACTCTTTTATCACATGTTCTACAGAATGTGTGGTATACCTTATCCAATGTCCTTGCTCCAAACAATACATTGGACGCACAAAAAGAACTTTACATGTGCGTCTTGATGAACATGTGAGCAACATCAAATGGGGTTACACGAAACATAACCTTTCTAGGCATTATGCCAAACACCATGATAAAAAACTCAGAGGTACTCTCTTCTTACCTATTGATAAGATTAAACCGGATTGGAGGGTGGTCAATAAGATTAGATCAATCTCTAGGCTCGAAACAAAATGGATCTTCGATATGAAATCCTACGTGCCCTTTGGCTTAAATGTCGACTGGGACATTAATTGTTTTATCAATAATGCATAGCCATTTTTCCCCTTTTTTCCCCTTTTTTTCTATAAAGAAATTTTTTTAATTAATTTTTAAAATGTTTTATTATTTTATCTATATGTATATTTAGGTTACACGTCTCATTGATCAATGGAATTTAAATGTTTTGTGAAAATATGTAATATTAGCTGTGTAATGTTAGCTGATTGTATTTTTTACATATTTTTTATGTCTTCTTGGCTTCCAAACCCTGTGTTTTGCTGGTTCCCATAGTTTACTACATTATCCTTTTTATTTATGACCCTTATTTTGCCACAAGATGGCGTTAATATTTTAGCTTCCTTCTCTTGTTTAATTTTAGCCAGCTTGCCATTAACCAAAATGGCATTGGCTTCAGTGCTCTATCATTAGCATTATAGTGGCCCTTACTCAAAATGGCACTACGCCACTATATAAACAATGGACGTGATGACACAATTACAGCAGCCAATCCCTGACGACGTCCTATCGTGATGACGTCATAGCGCTTGTCTCTTTGGAGATCGTAGTTTGGTGATACAGCAACCAGCAGGCGGAGGAAGCTCGAGGAGACACCGCTACCTTAGTACACATAACACGCTAACATCAGCTTCAATTTGTAAGTGCAAACCTGTTTGATCTTAATAAAATATTTTAGTACATACTGCACTATGGGCGCAATTCTTTTTTATGTCTCTGAGTAATAAGGACCCAGTGGACCGGAATATCCGTTTAGGTTTTTGGGAGACCCAATTCCCTGGGCTCGGTGAGACCACCATTGTGGTCATTCCAGCGGGTAAGGAGACTACATACTCACTCTGGGTGCATAACCTGTTTGGAAGAAGGGTCTCCACCTTTTCTCTTCACGGCATCAAGCTGTTTCACTTGCATGGATATTTGTTATAATTATTTGGAACTCTTTTTGCTGAATTCTTTGTTATCACACAACCACCATGATAGTCTTTTTGTATACCTTGTGATTACCATTATATTTTAATACTTGGGTTTCTTTGTTATTCTGCCAATTTTATTTTCTGTGACACTTTATCTCATTATTCATGACTCTCCCAATTTTTCACTTGATATTTAGGATTTTTTCACGACTACTGAATGTTCACTTATTTGGTATTTGGGATTGCTTTTTTTCCCTATTTTGACTTTTAGGGACCTTGCCTTAGTTTTCCCTTTTAAGCTTTTTTTTCACCACTACCAAATGTTCATTTATTTGTTTTTTGTCCCATTTTCCTTGCTTTTGAGGTCCAAGGATTCACATATCTAGCGCCGTACCCACCCCATGTTTTATATATATATATGTGTATATATATATATATATATATATATATATATATATATATATATAAAGAATACATATATATAAAAATATACTTATAATATATATATATAATATAATAAATATACTTATAAAAAAGTATAAAAAAGCAGTATGTATAAGGACAAAAATACCAAAAAAACAAAAATCATCAAAAAAAATTATAGAAAAATATAAAAACAAGAAAAAAGACAAAAAAACAAAAAAATTCAGGTTAACTGATGATGTGCACTCATTAGTACATAATAAACAAAAAGGAGCAGGGGAAAAAGAAGAATTCAAAACTCAATCAATAATACGCCAAAAAGCAGTTCAAATCGATCTCGATGTTCATGCCGGCTGGCATGAGGCATCCCAACTCAAAGATTCACCGGGTCTCGGCCTGCGAGACCTTGGTTAGCATGTCTCCCCCTCTCCAATGTGGTAAGACCTTATCTATCCCATAAAATTTTAAAAGCACTGGATTTTGCTGGTGATGGGTTCTAAAATGGTTGGAGACACTGTGCTTTTTAAAGCCATTTTTAATATTAGTTACATGCTCATTTATCCTCTTGTACAAACATCTTGTGGTCCTCCCCACATATAACAACCAGCAAGGGCATGTGAGGAGATACACAACATATCTGGTATTGCAAGATATGAATTTATCAATTTTATATTCCTTTCCGTTAATACCCGTAAACCTCTCAGTTTTTCTTCTTCTATCAGCAGTTGTTCTACATGATTTACATTGTCCACATCTATAAAAACCAATAGTGTCCAAAAAGGTATTTTCACGGATTTTGGGGGGTTCTACTAAATTTTTTGCAATCATATTTCTAAGGTCGGGGGCCTTTCTATAGATGAACGAGGGATTACGCGGTAAAATTTTATTTAGAGTACTATCCTTAAGAAGTATGGGCCAGTATTTGATTAGGGATTTCTCAACCTTTTTATAGTCTAAATTATAACCTGTGACAAAGGCCAAATCAAACTGATTGTCCTTTTTCTTCTTCTCATTTATCAGGTGTTCCTTGTTGCTATTAAGTATCTCCATCCTAAATTTTTGAAGATCAGAGTGGTTGTATACCTTTTCCAGAAACCTTTTCATCAAAATTTCAGATTGGCTCCAGTAATCTTCATCCAGGTTGCAATTCCTTCTAATCCGGGCGAATTGACCCTTAGGTATAGCCCTATTCTACCCTGGATGATGACTGCTTCGGGTTGAAATATACCCGTTTCTGTCTACCTCTTTGAAAAAGGTCCTTGTATAAAGATTAGTGTCCTTTTTGAAAATTTCCAAATCTATGTATTGTATCTCCTCATAACTCCATTTACTGGTGAGTTTAATACAATAGCGATTGTTATTCATGTGGGCCATAAACTCTTGTAGTTCTTCAACAGATCCTTCCCACATGAAGAACAGGTCATCAATATCAATATCATCAATGTCATCAATATACCTACGATATAGTTTTAGCTGTGGCCACTCACCTGTAAAAATGTCTTCATCTTCCCATCTATTCAAAAAAATATTGTGGGGAGAACCACAAGATGTTTGTACAAGAGGTTAAATGAACATGTAACTAATATTAAAAATGGCTTTAAAAAGCACAGTGTCTCCAATCATTTTAGAACCCATCACCAGAAAAATTCAGTGCTTTTGAGTTGGGATGCCTCATGCCGGCCGGCATGAACATCGAGATCGATTTGAACTGCTTTTTGACGGATTATTGATTGAGTTTTGAATTCTTTTTCCCCTGCTCCTTCCTGTTTATTATGTACTAATGAGTGCACATCATCAGTTAACCTGAATTTTTTTGTTTTTTTGGCTTTTTTCTTGTTTTTATATTTCTCTAGAAATTTTTTTTGATGATTTTTGTTTTTTTTTGGTATTTTTGTCCTTATACATACTGCTTTTTTTATACTTATTATAGGTGTATTTTTTATATATGTATTCTTTTCCACCACAAGGGGGCGACTTCTCGTTTTAAAAAAAAAAGACATAATTTTATGGACTACACTTCAGATTGTGGAGTAGTCCAATTATATACATGGCTGAACTATAGTCATTATAGGTACACATGTTTTTACTATATGTATATAGAATGGAGTATACACAAGAAAATTTTTAATTAGTAGATGCAGATGGTTTTTTTTACATGTTCTGATCTCATATATTATTTTAATAAATCGTGGTTTATTATGTTTATTGTAAGGATTTTAATAAATCGTTGTAAGGATGTAGCCAAGGAGGTTAACAGAACCTTTTTTTGATTTGGAAACTTTTCCGGGAAGGGTCCTTTTTAACTCTCCAGATAGAACGTTTTTTGTTTTTTTCTGTTTTCCTCGTTTGTCTATCTTTCTACCTTTGACCAATCACATAGTAGGCACCAGTATTTAGGCTCCAGTAAAATGGCGCCTAGCCCATTTCCTGAAGATGCGCGCACGTGCGTGAAATGTATTGAAAGGGGGGCTCGACACACAGATACCTCTGTTCCTTATACAGCTGGGACGCACGCCGAGATGCACACAGAGTGTCACACAAACTCGCTAGATGCCGGACCGGACTCTGCTTTCCTCCATAGCTGCAGACCGTTTTCATCTGTACCTTACATCCTATCCCATGGATTTATAAGTGTGCTTTTTAATAATAAAGACGTTGTTACACTATCCGTGCCTTTCTGTGGCTTTTCATGAGGAGCCACCATTTACAGATGTGTGGAGAAGCTGAATGTGAGGCAGTCTATACATAGATCCATTCCTGTATTGGCTTGTGATTGGGATGTCTACGCACAGCAGTCCTATGCTGCAACATCCTTAAAGGGAACTTCGGATGAGTGATATCCATCTGGTCCTGCATATGCCTGAGGGTCAATCTGTGGCCATTATTATCTGATGAGCGCTTTGACTTATCACTTCGGGTGAAGCACTTCATTTGCAGTATTTGCACGATTTAATCACGGTGATTGGAACACCTTTAAGAAGATTCATTGTTTTTTTCCTTTTGACCGCAATGTTGGATGATATATAAACTTTTTATTTTGCACTATAATCAATTTTATTTTATATTATTCATTGGTATATTGCACTACTGTTGCGCCCTTCACTGTTTTTATAGTTGGCTCAAACTTGTCTTGCATACACACGGTCACACAAATTTTGTCGGAAATTACGAACGTCAAGAACGCGGTAACGTACAACACGTATGACGAGCCGAGAAAAATGAAGTTCAATAGCCAGTGCGGCTCTTCTGCTTGATTCTGAGCATGCGTGGAACTTTGTGAGCCGGAATTTGTGAGCCGGTACACACGATCGGAATTTATGACAACGGATTTTGTTGTCGGAAAATTTGAGAACCAGCTCTCAAATTTTGTGTGACGGAAATTCTGATGTAAAATGCCCAATGGAGCCTACACACGGTCGGAATTTCCGACAACAAGATCCTATAGAACATTTTCCGGCGGAAAATCCTATTGTGTGTACGGGGCATTAGAGTACTATTTCGGCTCCCAGTGAGCTTCATTTATCTTAGTTCAACCCTACTAAGAAATGCTTTTGGACGTGGATATTGGGCAAAGTCTTTATGTTTGCTGTGGATATCTGGTTTAAAAATACAAGTGTATATGCTGTTGGCAGCCATCGGCTCTGATGAGTGTTCACTTCACAAGGAGGTGGTGGCTGATCTCTGAGCATGTTGGGAAAGAATTATTCACCTTAGAAGGTGTTGAATTTCCTATGCATCACTTCTTCTCTAGACTTGATTTCTGGATTGAGACTCACTTTTTACAGATGATTTATTTTACTGATGGACACAGTTATTCTTTGCTGAATCAGCATTTTATTTATTAAAACAAATTTTATTTCTTTCAGTTCAGTATACTACTTGTATGAAAGCTGCCTACTTTGATGATGAACCACAGCACAGAAATTTCTTTGTGCAACATTGACCCCTGTCCTCTACCCTGCCATAGTGACCCCTGTCCTCTCTCCTGCCAATGGTGCCCCTGTACTCTCTCCTACAAGTGGTAACCCCTGTCCTCTCTCCTGCCAGCTGTGACCCTGTCCTTTCTCCTGCTAGCAGTGACCCCTGTATCCTCTCCTGCTAGCGGTGACCCCTATCTTCTCTCCTGCCAGTGGTGACCCCTGTTTTTTCTCCTGCCAGTGGTGACCCCTGCCCTCTCTCCAGCCAGCAGTGACCCCATCCTCTGTCCTACTATTGGCAACCCCTGTCCTTTGCTCTGCCACAGTGACCCATGTCTTTTGTCCTGCCATCTGTGTCCCCTGTGCTCTCTCCTGCCAGCACTGACCCCTGTCCTCTGCCCTGCCAACATTGACCCCTGTCCTCTGCCCTGCCAACATTGACCCCTGTCCTCTGTCCTGCCAACGATGACATCTGTCCTTTCCCCTGCCAGTGTCATCTTTCCTGCCAGTAGTGACCCATGCTGTCTGTCCTGCCAGCAATGACCCTTGTCCTCTGCCTTGCCAGAGGTGACCCCTGTTCTCTTTACTGCCTGCCTGCTGACCCCTGTCTTCTATTCTGCTGACCCCTGTCCTTTGTCCTGCTGACCCCTGTCCTCGACTCAGCTGACCCCTATCCTCAGCCATGCTGACTCCTGCTCTCTATCATGCTGATCCCTGTCTTCTTCCCTTCTGACCCCTGTCCCCCACCCTGCTGACTGCTATTCTCCACCCTGTAAACCCCTTTCCTCAGCCATGCTGACTCCTGCTCTCTGCCCTGCTGCCCCCTGTCCTCCACCCTGCTGACCGCTTTCCTCCACCCTGCTGACTGCTTTCCTCCACCCTGCCTATTTCCCTGCTGCCCCTGTCCTCTACTCTACTCTACTCTACTGATCCCCGTTACACTGCCTTACCAATTCCTGTACACTCCCCTGCTGTCCTTCCATCCTTTGCCCTGCTGACCCACTGTACGCTGCCCTGCGGACCCCTGTACGCTCTCCTGCAAACTAATAGCCCCGGTACACTGCCATACAAACTGTTGATCCTATCCTCTGCCCTGCGGAACCTCTGTACATCGTCCAGATGACCTCCCATCCTCTCCTCCCCCTGATGAAGATGTATTACTTTAAATGGCCAGTCATGTGCAAGAGGAAAAATAACAACCTTATTTCAGATTGGATATTTAAAGTGAACAAACCTTTTTTATTAATGTTATTATTATTATTATTATTATTATTAATAAAATACAGGATTTCTATAGAGCCAACATTATTACATACACATTATTTACTATCCCTCGCATTACAGAGTGACCATAGTAGGGTTGATTTACTAAAACTGGAGAGTGTAAAATCTGGTACAGCTGTGCATGGTAGCCAATCAGCTTCTAACTTTACCTATTTAAATAAAGCTTTGACAATAAAACCTAGAAGCTGATTGGTTTCTATGAAGAGCTGCACCAGATTTTGCACTCTCCAGTTGTAGTAAATGAACCCCACAGTTTGCTAAGTAAGCAGCCTTTTAACCCTTAGTAATGTAATCCTATAGCTTGCAAAGCAGTCATCTAATAAACTATGTTAGATCTCCAAACGAACCACATGAATGTTGATTTCAATCTATCAAATTAATAGAAAGCCCTGAATTATGTTGCGAGGGGAGCGTTCATTTATTATGCAGTTAGCCAATCAGGAGAGAAAGGGGGCAGAGCTGAAACATGGCTCAGTGTCTGAATGGACACATGGAGCTGTGGCTCAGCTCAGGTGCCCTCATAGTAAGCTGCTTGTTGTGGGGCCATTTGACAGGAGGGAGGGACCAGGAGTGCCAGTGAGGGACCAGAGAAGAGGCGGTTCGGGGCTGCTCTGTGCAAAACCACTGCACAGAGCAGGTAAGTATAACATTTTTTTTTTTTTTAAAGAAAATAAAACGAGACTTTAGTATCACTTCAAAGTGATTCTATTTTTTTTAAATAAAAATAACAAACATACTTACCTGCTCTGTGCAATAGTTTTGCACAGAGCAGCCTCATTCCTCCTCTTCTGGGGTCCCCCACTGGTGCTTCTGGCTCCTCCCCCTGCCAAGCACTCCCCTCATAGCAAGCTTCTTGCTCTGGGGGGCACTTGTGCATGTTCACTGCCAAGCTAGCTTTGTGTGTCTGCTCTGTCTTCACTGACTGTGATTGACAACAGCAGAAGCCAATGGGTCCTGCTGCTGCTTCTCTATCCAATGAGGATAAAGGGCCACTGCTCTCATGCACATCACTGGATATAGCTCAGTCTCAGGTAAGTATTTAGGGGGGCTGGGGGGGAAACTGCATGCAGAAGGTTTAATTTTACCTTAAAGCAGTACCTTTAAAGTAAACTCTGCTTGCTTGTTTACACCTACAAATAAGCCTATAATGCGGCTTACCTGTAGGTGCAGTAAATATCTCCTAAATGTGCACCATTCATGAGATATTTACTTATGCAGCAGCCATTCATGACCATTCAAATGGTCGGAGCCCGCAAACCTGGAGGTAAGACTGGGTAAAGCTGGAAGCCCTGTCAGCGGTGACAGCGTTTCGTTGGAGGGCTTCATTTTAAGGTAAGTTTTCCATAATGTGCTAGCATGAGATGCATACTAGCACATTATGCTCTTAATTTGCAGGGGGGAATATTTATTTTGGGGGTGGGCTTGTGGTTTGATCAATTTTTATTTATTGTAAATAAACGTATCCCTGTATTTAGTAAACATTTATTCCACCAACCATCCTTTTGTGCTATGATTGTAACTGTTACTCCATGTTTCCGAAACAGTCATTTGTCATTTGGTAAGCTAACCTCTCTCTCTACAGGCAAAAATATTTTACAATCATTTTCACTGAAATATCACAGTTAAGATGGATGATTTACTAGAGGTGTTGAGTGTAATAGAGCATATGATCAACTGTCACTCTATTTAGTAATCTGCCCTCCATTTTTAAAGCTTGTTTTTAAAGAATGTACGTGGCTTATCTTACATTTCTTTTTCAATATGCCGCGTACACATGACCGAACTTTCCGGCAGACTAGGTCCGGCAGAATCAGTCCGTCAGACATTCCGATCATGTGTGGGCAAATCCGATCATTTTTCATTTAAAATATCCGACGGACCTAGAAATAGAACATGTTTCAAATCTGTCCGATGGACTCAATTCATATCGGGAAAACCGATGTCTGTATGCTGGTCCGACTGACCAAATACAACGCAAGGGCAGCTATTGGCTACTGGCTATTGAACTTCCTTTTTTAGTCCGGTCTTACTGACTTTTGAATGGCAAAAGAAATGTCTGCATATATACAATTTTATCAAAAGTGTCACGTGTGTATTCCCTTAAGTGAAATATGTATGGCAGTTATTACCACTCCTGTGGGTTAAAGTGACTGGTGATTTAAACATGAGAAGCATAATGAGTGCAATAAATCGCATCCAAGGTGTCTAGTGCTATATTCCCTCAAAAGGAAAAAACAGTATTAACCACTGCTAAGAGCATGAAGTGGTCTATGTCTAAACACTAGAAAACACAAAGTTGCAATAAATGCATCACACGTGACATGCAAAAAATTCTAAAGTGTCTAGTGCTAAATAAATAAATATTAAAATGTTGTTCTACAAACGTTGCAAATAACAAAGTGACAAGTGCCCTATGAAGAGTTCACTCTGAAAAGTGCTAAACACACGTGCCATGCAAATGGTTCTATGATAGTAAACAGTTCATATGGGTATGTGCCAGGTGCACTATAAGTGAAAAAAGGCGTCCTTTGTGGGATTCCTCAAAGCATACAACAGGTGTTAATTCAGTGCTGGTGTCTCGCGTTGTGATTGTGCAGAGACTCACCGGCTGACCAGAGAGAAAGGTAACATCACTCTGGGCAACGGTCATGTTGCGGTGTTCTCTGCACAATCACAACGCGAGTGAAATAAATGGCTTAATATTGTATAAAAAGCCTTCAATAATGATGATTTCTCGTGAGACGAATTTTGGAATTATATCTGCTTGAGTCAGCTTAAATCAAAACCGTGTGTTTTATTGTACACACATAAACTTGGAAAATACTTACAAAAATAGTACATTCATATTCAGAATTAGTGTTGTTTCATATATGCAAAAAATGTTCAAATATAGTTCATTTGTTTCAAAGATCTGAAAAGAGTTCTTAAAGTCATTAGACCATGTGCTTCCCTTTTGTCATGGCCTATTAAAAATGGCCGATTAACTTCTTGTGTCCTGGAAGTAATTCTGTGTGCATAGGAGAGCTGTGTGTCTTGAATAGGGAGATGTGTCTTGGAAGCAGTAGATGTGTGCAAAGAGACAGGATGCTGTTTATCCTTTGAATATATGAACTCAGTCTTTCAAATTCGCGCCCAAACACAAATCCCTCCCATACACTCCCCTTTCTCCTCCTTCCAAAAAGTGGGGGCTAGAGTAGATATACAAGCCTCTTTAACATCTGTTTCACTTTAACCAACCCTCTAAACATGAAACAGGATATATGTGAGAGAGCCTATAAGACCACTTAAAACATAAACGCATAAATCAAACAGAGTATTGGTTACATAGGAAGATTTTCAACCCATACATATATTATTTACAAAATCCATCAAATTCTGACAGGGTCTTGACCTACATTTTCAGTCAATGAGTCGTCATCTGGATATCACTAGCTCAAAGTCCTATCATTCACACAAATATGGAAAATGCATATTCTTATTAATAAAGCCAATTAAAATTTAGATATTAAGAATATAACATTCCCCTCTGAAATATGAATAACAATCATATTTTCAAGGTTTAAATTCATTCATAGCATCCATGTCCCATTCATTCAGACTTTGATCCAATAACTCCAAATGTATTTCCATCATCAACCGAGTTTGCAATACCAAAACCCATCTTTCTCTTAAGCTTATTTTGCAATAAATCATCTCCTTTCTTGATTTCATTTCTAATTCGATAATATAATTTTTTCATTCTAAACATCAAACATAACTGGAATATAATGAATAACATAATAATAATAAAAAGATTAACTATAGGATGTGATAAAATATTTCCTGCTGCTGAGGTTATTGAAGTTTTTCCCCAAATTGATACACTATTACTGAATTTTTTCCACCAATTACTTCCTGAAAATTCTGACCATTGATGAGATATCTCTTGCAAATTACCTTGTTCATGTTTAAACAATATTTCTGCATTCTGCAGTTCCTTAGCCAAAGCTATCAATAAACCTTTATCCTTATGAATTACATTTGCCCATTCTTCCCAAGGAAATTCATCTATCTGAGATATATTATATTGTGTGGGAAGAGCACTTATATTTTTCATAAGCATATTTGTTAAATTTGTTCTAAACCCATTAATACTTATTGCTACAATGTCTCCTTCTGTAAAATACAAGCCTTGATTTAGGTTTTCTGTATTTGTACAAGAAGAGAAAAAAGTTTTAACCCTTTCAGTATCTGACATGATCTGAAAACAAACCTTCTTTTTATCTACACGAGTAATTAATTCAGAAATTGTTTCAACTTTTTCTATTCTTGCTGAACATAATGTATGGTTATGATAACAAGAATGAAAAATACTTTTATCTTGATTAGGTAAACAGATAACTTTAGACTGAAATTGTAAACATGATGACAGATCTAATTGTTCTAATTCAGAATTTTCATTGTTAAATGCAAAATCTGTATACTGTAATTTATAATACAATAATTGTGTATTGCTGACGGGTAATCCCAAGACAGTAATTGGAACCAAAATTTGTTCTTGTCCTGCTATTGGAATCATAGAAGAACTATAACAAACATCCTGTTTACATCCTATCCATTTATTTACCCATAAATCTGTATGATTTATAGCATATACATATTCTCTGGGTAAATTCTGTAAAATGCCAAGAGGGGTTATTCCACTCTGAAATGCTTGTGCAATTATTTTAAAATTAGTGGAATATTCAGTCTGGATCTCTAAACATGCTCTGGCAATATGAGAATGTTGTTCACTTAACATTAAATCAAGAGTAATATTTTGAAGATGTAAAATAGATGGACCCATTATATTAGCTGTTTTAATAACCATATTTTCTAAAATTTCATTTAAATTCCTCTGTATTTTAATCCCATTACTACCCACTAAACCAGCTGTCTCAAGATCAGACTTTAAAGTATTAATGTCCATACTATTTGTTATACTCCCAATTGTGCCAATCCCTCCTAAAATACCTTCAACAATACCACGCTTATTTCTGTTATGATTTATATTATTAATTCCAAACCATCTTTCAATACCCAATTCCATATTAACCAAATGTCCTTGACATTGTGGAAACCTTGTAGAAATTTTCCATTCTGAAACATTAAAGTTCCACAATATAATGACAAACTTTCTCTCTCTCAAAAGAGTTCTGGATTGGAAATGGTTAATCTGAAATGGATTTGCTGAGACACTTTTCTTACCAACACATGGAGTTTTCCTAGGAGACCTTACAACAACACTTCCCTTCACACATTTCATTGGATAATTTACTATTGATATGCAACATTCATATATACCAGTATCATTCAAAGATACTCTCATTTGTTGATAAACAAATGTATTATTGATCCAATTCACACTACCATAAATTCCTTTATGAATTATCATAGTAGAACTGTGAAGAAAACTTCCCAAAAATTCATCGTTCCTTTTCCAAGTTACCAATGAATCTTGAGGTACATATATTTTTGTTTTACATATCAAATGCAAACTATCATTATCTTCAAAAATATTTAAAGATTGTTACCTTTTACAAATACTGACCAAAAACTCCTTCCCAATATATTACATTCAAAAGTTCCGGGTTCTGTTGTTTACCCTATAAGATCCCAGCATTTTAACAAAATTTGATTTGGATTCTATTTTAACGTTTACCTCAACATTATTACTACGAATGAAATATAATTCCATACAGCAATCATATCCCTGTCCGGCAAATACATATCCAAAAAATTCTTCAGCTGTATTAATATCAACATATCTAGAATTATATTCTGTCATTTGTATTAAGATCAATATCTTTATCACTCTTGTCCTCTGTATTGATATCAGTATCTAGATCTCTTTTGTCTCTGAATAATGTAATGACTTTGTTGTGTAATTCTTCAATCCTGTTAACCTCTGCATAGCTGGAACAGTTTGTGATATATTTTACCACAGATACAATTGTCACTAGGGAAAAGATGAATCCTGTGATGATGATGAGTTTTCTCTCTCTAAAACCTTTTTGTTGAGTTGACATCTTTCCTTCCTTTTGGAATCCACAATTTCTCCAGGTTAGATTTTTGTAATTCATTCCTGGAAAAATAAAAGCAGCATCATTTATCTCAGAATATTACATTTGTTATACCCACATTTTTATTTATACATGCTTTTTCACTAAATTGAGAAGTCCTTGAACTAATACCATTGTCCCTTGAACATCCAAGATGTCAAATGGACCTTCCCAATTACTTTGCCATGGTCCACTTCTCCTGAACTTTTAATTCTGCCTGTGACGTGTATCTCACCATCTCTGGGTGTGACCTTACACATGGCAACTCTTTAATCACCATTTTTCTTTCTGTATAAACTTGTGCTAACAGCATCTAATTTTTTTATTTAAATAAATCTTTCCATTCCTAATCATCAATCTTGGTAAACCGTTTATCTTGAATAAAAGATAATTTTGGTTTTAATAATAAAATAACAAAATGTTACAAAAATCAGATATGTGTGTGTGGATATAACAGCAATTATCATGCTGTGTATGTGTCTTGTGTATACTGGAGTGAATGTCTGTTGCAACATCTGCTGGAATGCATGTCTGCCAAAAAACTCTGTTACAGGCATTCAACTCCTAAAAAACAAACCCCCTCCTTTCTTATTCAGAAAGGTTCTTTTTTGTCTTGTAGTCCCACAGATGCAGACTCTCAATGAGTAGTCCCCCCCTCCTTTTTTAAAAAGGATGGTGTCACTACACTCTCAAATTCCTAAGGGTGGGGCTATGAGCTCTGTGAGTAACCATTTAACTTATACAATACAAGTTTCTTTAAACTTCTAAAACAAATACTACATATCAGTATATATATATATATATATATACAAATTGTCTTTTAATAATTTCCTAAACAAGGAATATTGTAAAATAAGGAAATTATGATCTTTTAACTCAAACTTAAAAATGTGTGGAAGGACCATTTTTTTCATACAAGTAACTGCATGTAACACCATTCTGTTCAAATTGTCCTGTATCATCCATAACCAAGACACTCTTATGCAAAAGGAGCACAAAATACCAAAAAGAAATATCTTTTTCTGAATGACATTCAATACCTTTAAATAACATCCTAATATCCCTTCTCAAATCACAAGCATTGCAGTAAAATACACTTCAGAGGGACACTAACAATCCTTGTTGTCTACTGCCAACCAAACGTTCATTGTGAAACAGTAAATTCTTCCTGTCATTAATTCAAATGAAGAATACTTTGTAAATGAAAAAACTATACCTGCAAACTGTGAATGATATGATACACGAAATCTCTGTCCTATTCCCAAGATTTTACACATTACCTACATGATTTTACCTATAAATGGAATCCTCTGTCACTACTGAGGTTTGCTAGTATACCCCAAACTAGAAAAACATGATTAATCCATATCCTGTCAGTAATTAAAATATCTTTGTACACAGATTAGACAATATTTAATTACTCTGTCTACTGTCTTTTCCAATTTGTCCCAATAGAATTTCTCTTTAAGAATTTCAAGCAATTTTTGCTTACCAATGTGATCTAAACTGTCATAATTAAATTTAGTGAATTCCACCTGTAGGTGTTGTGGTACATTAAAATATAGAAAATCCATCTAAGTCATGATATTAGATCCAGTTATCATTAACCAAAATATAGATCTTATACCATCCGATGAGGAAGAAAAGATTGATTTAACTTTTAATCCTCTGAAAACGAAGGAAAATCTTATATTTGTTTTTTCCACAACATAATTTTGACCATATTCAGGTTAAAATCACTAATTCTCCATACAAATCTGCATCCTTTACTAATTGAGTACAAAGCTGTTAATTACCCCCTTATCAGATGAACTAAACCTCTCAATGTTCCATCTGAACAAAAAATAAAAAATTAAAATCATAATAATCATAACTGGGAAAAATTAATAAAAAATTAATAATCCAAAGGATTATCCTTGAAAATACTAAAAATATATCAAATAAAAACCAAATCTCTGAACCTCAAATCATAACCTTATTATCCATAGCAAAGAATCAATAACCAGAAAATCCTTACCATCCATGCAGTTCATTTAAGGACTGCTAACATTGTTTTTCACAGTGTTATATGATACATAATGATACCTTTCCTGTCTTAATGGACTATTTGCAGTTTGCAATCTTTGCATTTGGGTCTTAAAAAGGAAATTAGTTTGATTATTATGGCCTCTATACCTCAAATTACTACACCATCGCACAGAATACACTTCATAGCGTCTTGGCATCGTTTTCGGATAATACAACTTCTTTTGTATATCGTTATTATTAGCCATCACACAAAACCTAGCTATGTGACCCGCTCTTTTGCAAACTAAACATTTAAGAGTTGTTTTTTTTGCATATACCTTTCTTTGAGTATATGGCGATGAAAATTTACATTTCTGTTGAATATTACTATTATTCAAATCAACAGACTTCACACTTTCATTATCTGAGGAAATATTAACTTCCTCAAATGACTCCACTGTGTCAAATCCAGAGTCAGCATCATTATCCCTCGCCTCTGACTTTGTCACGTGTTCATAAGCTAAACATTGAGCATGTGCAGAAGACTGAGCTTGCAATAATTGCGTTTTAAGCAAACTTATAACATTCTCTTGTTCAATTTCTTTCTGAGTTAAAAAAGCAATACAACTTTCTTTTTCTTTAACTGATTCCAATAATGCATTCATTTTATGTTCTAATGCATCTTTTTCAATCATTAATTGTTCAATATGTAAATTCTCCTGTGTTTGTGCAATTTCTGTTACACTTTGCCTTTGTTTTCCTGGCATATCAAAAACCATTGCATTGAAGACTGTAATTAATTTCATCACATTGCTTAATTTCTTCTTAGATTTAGCTAATGAAAATCTATTCTTCTCAATTTCTTTATTTGCCTGTAGGCATTGATTATACATTGATTGCCATAACTTAGCATCAGAAAAATGACTGGCTAAACCTTCAAATTCTAAATTACTTTCTTCAGCTAACACATTTATAAATTCCATATTTTGGTACTCACAGAATATAAAACTTTTCCGTTTTCCGTTGGACTCTAATTAAACCGTCTGTCAAGACTTCTTTATCCAAAATCCTCTGGTCTTCACACAATCATCAAAAACGTCAATCGAACGATTCTTCTAGGTTCTTTCAATAATTGCAAAGTTTTTTCCTGTTCATCACATTTCCCCTCTGAACAACGGAAGAAGAACGTGGCACAAAACTTCTGACGATTGAAACTGGCTGGCGTCCGCCAATGAAATAAATGGCTTAATATTGTATAAAAAGCCTTCAATAATGATGATTTCTCGTGAGACGAATTTTGGAATTATATCTGCTTGAGTCAGCTTAAATCAAAACCGTGTGTTTTATTGTACACACATAAACTTGGAAAATACTTACAAAAATAGTACATTCATATTCAGAATTAGTGTTGTTTCATATATGCAAAAAATGTTCAAATATAGTTCATTTGTTTCAAAGATCTGAAAAGAGTTCTTAAAGTCATTAGACCATGTGCTTCCCTTTTGTCATGGCCTATTAAAAATGGCCGATTAACTTCTTGTGTCCTGGAAGTAATTCTGTGTGCATAGGAGAGCTGTGTGTCTTGAATAGGGAGATGTGTCTTGGAAGCAGTAGATGTGTGCAAAGAGACAGGATGCTGTTTATCCTTTGAATATATGAACTCAGTCTTTCAAATTCGCGCCCAAACACAAATCCCTCCCATACACTCCCCTTGCTCCTCCTTCCAAAAAGTGGGGGCTAGAGTAGATATACAAGCCTCTTTAACATCTGTTTCACTTTAACCAACCCTCTAAACATGAAACAGGATATATGTGAGAGAGCCTATAAGACCACTTAAAACATAAACGCATAAATCAAACAGAGTATTGGTTACATAGGAAGATTTTCAACCCATACATACATTATTTACAAAATCCATCAAATTCTGACAGGGTCTTGACCTACATTTTCAGTCAATGAGTCGTCATCTGGATATCACTAGCTCAAAGTCCTATCATTCACACAAATATGGAAAATGCATATTCTTATTAACCACTTGACGACCGCCTCACGCCGATTTACGTCGGCAAGGTGGCACGGACAGGCAAAATCACGTATATATACGTGATTTACCTTCCGCGGGTGGGGGGTCCGATCGGTCCCCCCCCCGGTGCCCGAGGCGGTCGCCATTTCTTCCCGGGCGATGAGAGGTGAGGGGGAGGCCATCCATTGTTGGTCACCCCCTCCCGATCGCTCCCGGCGAATGAGAATGCTTCCTTTCCCTCTGTAAGGTAAACAGAGGGAAAGGAAGTGATGTCATCCCTCCTCGAGTCGGTCTTTTTGATCCGGCGCCGAGGAGAGAAGACATCAAGTAAGTCTGCACAACACTACACTAACAGTAGAACACGCCAGGCACACTTGTCACCCCCCATAACCCCCCGATCACCCCCCGATCACCCCCCTGTACCCCCTGTCACTCTGACACCAATAGCATTTTTTTTTTTTGCATTGGTATCAGTTTGTGTCAGTTACAAGTGTTAGGGCAGTTAGGTTAGCCCCCTTTAGGTCTAGGGTACCCCCCCTTAGGTCCAGGGTACCCCCCTAACCCCCCCTAATAAAAGTTAACCCCTTGATTACCCCCCGTCACCAGTGTCGCTAAGCGATCGTTTTTCTGATCGCTGTATTAGTGACACAGGTGACGCTAGTTAGGGAGGTAAGTATATAGGTTCGCTGTCAGTGTTTTATAGCGACAGGGACCCCCATATACTACCTGCTAAAGGTTTTAACCCCCTGATTGCCCCCTAGTTAACCCTTTTACCAGCGATCACCGTATAAGTGTTACGGGTGACGCTGGTTAGCTAGTTTGTTTTTTGTAGTTTATTACAGTTTATTACAGTTTATTATAGTTTTAGGGCACCCGCCGTTTATTACCCTATAAAGGTTTAACCCCCTAATTGCGGTGATATAAATTACATTTTTAGGGTCAGCTAAGGTCTGCGTCGCCCCAGGCAGTGTCAGGTTAGCGCCAGTACCGCTAAAACCCACGCACGCAGCATACACCTCCCTTAGTGCTATAGTATCTGAGCGGATCGATATCTGATCCGATCAGATCTATACTCCCCAGCAGTTTAGGGTTCCCTGAAACGCAGTGTTAGCGGGGTCAGCCCAGATACCTGCTAGCACCTGCGTTTTGCTCCTCGGCCCAGCCCTGCCCAGCCCACCCAAGTGCAGTATCGATCGATAACTGACACTTACAAAACACTAAGCACACATAACTGCAGCGTTCGCAGAGTCAGGCCTGATCCCTGCGATCGCTAACAGTTTTTTGGTAGCGTTTTGATACAGTCGCTGACAGTCAGGAGCTTTTTTGCCTGTGAGTCTCACTAGTGTACCCCTAAATTTAGAGCCCAAAATGGCAAATCGAAGGTACACTAGTGAAGAGGCCTACACGTTTCTGAGTATGACAGATAGTGAAGAGGAAGTCACTCATCTGTCAAGTTCAGGCTCAGAAAACGAACCTGTAGAGGACAGCGGCTCCATGACAGATAGCTCTGATGACAGAGTTGTGGTCCCTGCTAAGGTCAGGCGTACCAGACCCCAATCTTCTTCTGTCCTTGAAGTGCAAGAACCGCAGGGCTCTCGTATGGAGCAGAGAAGTACTAGCGCCGCTATTCCTTCTGGTGAACTGGCAAGCACCAGCGGCCTAGTACACCCTGGTCGTACATCCAGCACTGCAGTATCACGTGGTGACGTGGCGAGTCCCATAAGTGCAGTTCAAGCTGGCGAGGTGGCAAGCACTAGTAGTGTCCCGCTGCCACCAAGAAGACAAAGACAGGCCCATCGTGCCCATAGTGCCCTTCCTGCTGCATTGGCCAATCCGAATTGGGAACCCACCACTTCTGCAGCACCCGTACTTCCCCCTTTCACTGGCCAACCCGGAATTCAGGTGGAAACAGTTGACTTTACGCCACTGGATTTTTATTCACTGTTTATCACCGAAGATCTCTATAGATCTATTGTGGACCAAAGCAATTTATACGCTGGTCAACACATCGCCGCTAATCCCCAGTCCTCCCTTGCCAGAGATTGGAGACCAATTACGGTCTCCGAATTTAAGACCTTTCTGGGCCTTTCCCTCCTCATGGGGTTGAATAAAAAGAGTAAGTTGCGGTCATATTGGTCCACTGACCCAATTTACCATTCACCCTTGTTCTCTGCTTCCATGGCCAGGGCACGATACGAGCAGATTTTGCGGTTCATGCACTTCAACGACAATGAACTCTGTCGTCCTCGTGGAGACCCTGCATACGATCGGCTCTACAAAATTCGGCCCCTCGTAAATCACTTCAACCAACGTTTTGCAGACTTGTTTACCCCCCATCAAGTTGTCTGCATTGATGAGTCCCTGATTAAATTTTCTGGCCGCTTGTCATTCAAACAGTACCTTCCCAGCAAGCGTGCCAGATACGGGGTCAAGATGTATAAGCTCTGTGACAGGGCCACAGGCTATACATATAGTTTTATGGTTTACGAGGGCAAAGATAGTCACGTAGAGCCGACAAACTGCCCTGACTACATAGGAAGCGCTGGCAAGATAGTGTGGGACTTGGTGTCACCCTTATTCGGAAAGGGGTACCACTTGTACGTGGACAATTATTATACGAGCGTGACACTTTTTAGTCACTTGTTTGATCAGCAGATTGGAGCATGTGGCACCGTGCGACCTAATCGCCGGGGCTTTCCCCAGCGGCTTGTAGATTCCCGTCTTAGGCTGGGGGAGAGAGCCTGCTTGAAGTATAATAATTTGCTCACTATGAAGTGGAGGGATAAGAAGAATGTTTTCGTTCTCACCTCCCTTCATGCAGACATGACGACCCAAATTCCTACGGCGACTGGTGTTGTGGAGAAACCCCTCTGTGTCCACGAATACAACCTTAATATGGGAGGGGTGGACCTCAACGACCAGTTGTTGGCGCCGTACCTAGTTGCCCGTAAGGCCAGACGCTGGTACAAAAAAGTGTCTGTTTATTTATTTCAATTGGCTTTGCTGAACGCTCATGTGCTATACAGAGCTTCAGGACAGACTGGATCCTTCCTTAAATTCCAGGAAGAGATCGTCAGAGCCCTTCTGTTTCCAGACGGTGCTCTACCTCACCTTCCCCAACCAAATGCAGTAAGCCGGCTGCATGAGCGGCATTTTCTTTATGCCATCCCGAGTACCCCTACCCAAAAAGCCCCCCCAAAAAGATGTCGTGTCTGCAGCAAGCGCGGATTTAGGCGTGACACCCGGTCTTATTGTCCCTCCTGTCCTGGCAATCCTGGTCTTTGCATGGGTGAATGCTTTGAACGCTACCATACATTAGTTGAGTATTAGCGTAGGGTTCAGCACTGCACAGACTAGGCACACTAACACAGGGTCTCCCAAGATGCCATTGCATTTTGAGAGACCCAAACCTGGAACGAGTTACAAAAGTTAAAAGTTACTAAAAAAAAGTGTAAAAAAAAAAATAAAAAAAAAAATAAAAAAAAATAAAAACACAAAAAAAATATAAAATAAAAAAACCAAAAATAGTTGTTGTTTTATTGTTCTCTCTCTCTATATTCTCTCTCTATTGTTCTGCTCTTTTTTACTCTATTCTATTCTGCAATGTTTTATTGTTATTATGTTTTACCATGTTTGCTTTTCAGATTTTTTATACTTTACCGTTTACTGTGTTTTGTTGGTAACCATTTTATTGTTTTCAGGTACGCCATTCAGTTGCAGCGCGGATTTATTTATCTTGACAGCAACAGCGTTTGCTCCCACGATATATAAAGCCGTGACTCCAGCGCTGTCGGAGGTGATTTCACCACCACAGTTACATACTTCAGCATATATGCCGAAGCGTGGGGGCAGCAGTGGGTGGAGGAGCAATTTGCTCCTGCCTTTTGCGGGAGGATGCCCCCATGCTTCGGCATATATATATTTTAGGCACAGGTTGCGTTAAATGTTTTATTTTTTACTATGTTTTTTTTTTTGTATTTGCTTTGCAGGTATGGTAAGTCTTACTGTTATACTGTAATGTTACTTTGTTTTATTGTTAACCATCATTTGCTTAGCAGGTACGCCATTCAGTTGCAGCGCGGATTTATTTATCTTGACAGCAACAGCGTTTGCTCCCACGATATATAAAGCCGTGACTCCAGCGCTGTCGGAGGTGATTTCACCACCACAGTTACATACTTCAGCATATATGCCGAAGTGTGGGGGCAGCAGTGGGTGGAGGAGCAATTTGCTCCTGCCTTTTGCGGGAGGATGCCCCCATGCTTCGGCATATATATATTTTAGGCACAGGTTGCGTTAAATGTTTTATTTTTTACTATGTTTTTTTTTTTGTATTTGCTTTGCAGGTATGGTAAGTCTTACTGTTATACTGTAATGTTACTTTGTTTTATTGTTAACCATCATTTGCTTAGCAGGTACGCCATTCAGTTGCAGCGCAGATTTATTTATCTTGACAGCAACAGCGTTTGCTCCCACGATATATAAAGCCGTGACTCCAGCGCTGTCGGAAGTGATTTCACCACCAGAGTTACATACTTCAGCATATATGCCGAAGCGTGGGGGCAGCAGTGGGTGGAGGAGCAATTTGCTCCTGCCTTTTGCGGGAGGATGCCCCCATGCTTCGGCATATATAAATGGTGCATTTATGCCCATCATTAGAAGTGGGTGGATGAAGGGAGGTATTCTAATGGTGGGCATACCCACCCAATATCTTTTTTTCGTTCAGCCCACAGGCTGCATGAAAAAAAAGTTTACAATATATGCCTAACAAGGACCAGCAACGTACTGGTATGTTGCTGGACTTTGAGTGGTTATACCAGAATGATGCCTGCAGGTTTAGGTATCATCTTGGTATCATTCTTTTCAGCCAGCAGTCGGCTTTCATGTAAAAACAATCCTAGCAGCTAATTAGCCTCTAGACTGCTTTTGCAAGCAGTGGGAGGGAATGCTCCCCCCCACCGTCTTCCATGTTTTTCTCTGGCTTTCCTGTCCCAACAGGGAACCTGAAAATGCAGCCGGTGATTCAGCCAGCTGACCATAGAGCTGATCAGAGACCAGAATGGCTCCAAACATCTCTATGGCCTAAGAAACCGGAAGCTACGAGCATTTCATGACTTAGATTTAGCCGAATGTAAACAGCGCCATTGGGAAATTGGGAAAGCATTTTATCACACCGATCTTGGTGTGGTCAGATGCTTTGAGGGCAGAGGAGAGATCTAGGGTCTAATAGAGCCCAATTTTTTTAAAAAAGAGTACCTGTCACTACCTATTGCTATCATAGGGGATATTTACATTCCCTGAGATAACAATAAAATTAATTAAAAAAAAATAAAAATGAAAGGAACAGTTTAAAAATAAGATAAAAAAGCAAAAAAATAATAAAGAAAAAAAAAAAAAAAAAAAAAAAAAAAAAAAGCACCCCTGTCCCCCCCTGCTCTCTCGCAAAGGCGAACGCAAGCGTCGGTCTGGCGTCAAATGTAAACAGCAATTGCACCATGCATGTGAGGTATCACCGCGAAGGACAGAACGAGGGCAGTAATTTTAGCAGTAGACCTCCTCTGTAAATCTAAAGTGGTAACCTGTAAAGGCTTTTAAAGGCTTTTAAAAATGTATTTATTTTGTCGCCGCTGCGCGTTTGTGCGCAATTTTAAAGCATGTCATGTTTGGTATCCATGTACTCGGCCTAAGATCATCTTTTTTATTTCATCAAACATTTGGGCAATATAGTGTGTTTTAGTGCATTAAAATTTTAAAAAGTGTGTTTTTTCCCAAAAAAATGCGTTTGAAAAATCGCTGCGCAAATACTGTGTGAAAAAAAAATATGAAACACCCACCATTTCAATCTGTAGGGCATTTGCTTTAAAAAAAATATATAATGTTTGGGGGTTTAAAGTAATTTTCTTGCAAAAAAAAATTATTTTTTCATGTAATCAAAAAGTGTCAGAAAGGGCTTTGTCTTCAAGTGGTTAGAAGAGTGGGTGATGTGTGACATAAGCTTCTAAATGTTGTGCATAAAATGCCAGGACAGTTCAAAACCCCCCCAAATGACCCCATTTTGGAAAGTAGACACCCCAAGCTATTTGCTGAGAGGCATGTCGAGTCCATGGAATATTTTATATTGTGACAGAAGTTGCGGGAAAGAGACAAATCTTTTTTTTTTTTTTTTTTTTTTTTTTTGCACAAAGTTGTCACTAAATGATATATTGCTCAAACATGCCATGGGAATATGTGAAATTACACCCCAAAATACATTCTGTTGCTTCTCCTAAATATGGGGATACCACATGTGTGGGACTTTTTGGGAGCCTAGCCGCACACGGGACCCCGAAAACCAAGCACCGCCTTCAGGCTTTCTAAGGGCGTAAATTTTTGATTTCACTCTTCACTGCCTAGCACAGTTTCGGAGGCCATGGAATGCCCAGATGGCACAACCCCCCCCAAATGACCCCATTTTGGAAAATAGACACCCCAAGCTATTTGCTGAGAGGTATAGTGAGTATTTTGCAGACCTCACTTTTTGTCACAAACTTTCGAAAATTGAAAAAAGAAAAAAAAAATACATTTTTCTTGTCTTTCTTCATTTTCAAAAACAAATGAGAGCTGCAAAATACTCACCATGCCTCTCAGCAAATAGCTTGGGGTGTCTACTTTCCAAAATGGGGTCATTTGGGGGGTTTTGTGCCATCTTGGCATTTTATGGCCTTCAAAACTGTGATAGGTAGTGAGGAGTGGAATCACAACTTAACGCCCTTAGAAATCCTGAAGCCGGTGCTTGGTTTTCGGGGCCCCGTATGCGGCTAGGCTCCCAAAAAGTCCCACACATGTGGTATCCCCGTACTCAGGAGAAGCAGCAAAATATATTTTGGGGTGTAATTCCACATATGCCCATGGCATGTTTGAGCAATATATCATTTAGTGACAACTTTGTGCAAAAAAAAAAAAAAATTGTCACTTTCCCGCAACTTGTGTCAAAATATAAAATATTCCATGGACTCAACTTGCCTCTCAGCAAATAGCTTGGGGTGTCTACTTTCCAAAATGGGGTCATTTGGGGGGAGTTTGTGCCATCTGGGCTTTTTATGGCCTTCAAAACTGTGATAGGCAGTGAGGAGTGAAATCACAACTTTACGCCCTTAGAAATCCTGAAGGCGGTGCTTGGTTTTCGGGGCCCCGTATGCGGCTAGGCTCCCAAAAAGTCCCACACATGTGGTATCCCCATACTCAGGAGAAGCAGCTGAATGTATTTTGGGGTGCAATTCCACATATGCCCATGGCCTGTGTGAGAAATATATCATTTGGTGACAACTTTGTGCAAAAAAAAAAAAAATTGTCACTTTCCCGCAACTTGTGTCAAAAAATAAAATATTCCATGGACTCAACATGCCTCTCAGCAAATAGCTTGGGGTGTCTACTTTCCAAAATGGGGTCATTTGGGGGGGGGGTTTGTGCCATCTTGGCATTTTATGGCCTTCAAAACTGTGATAGGAAGTGAGGAGTGAAATCAAAAATTTATGCCCTTAGAAATCCTGAAGGCGGTGCTTGGTTTTCGGGGCCCCGTACGCGGCTAGGCTCCCAAAAAGTCCTAAACATGTGGTATCCCCGTACTCAGGAGAAGCAGCAGAATGTAGTTTGGGGTGTAATTCCACATATGCCCATGACATGTTTGAGCAATATATCATTTAGTGACAACTTTGTGCAAAAAAAAAAAAAGTGTTACTTTCCCGCAACTTGTGTCAAAATATAGAATATTCCATGGACTCAACATGCCTCTCAGCAAATAGTTTGGGGTGTCTACTTTCCAAAATGGGGTCATTTGGGGGGGTTTGTGCCATCTTGGCATTTTATGGCCTTCAAAACTGTGATAGGTAGTGAGGAGTGAAATCACAACATTACGCCCTTAGAAATCCTGAACGCGGTGCTTGGTTTTCGGGGCCCCGTATGCAGCTAGGCTCCCAAAAAGTCCCACACATGTGGTATCCCCATACTCAGGAGAAGCAGCTAAATGTATTTTGGGGTGCAATTCCACATATGCCCATGGCCTGTGTGAGAAATATATCATTTAGTGACAACTTTGTGCAAAAAAAAAAAAAAATTGTCACTTTCCCGCAACTTGTGTCAAAAAAGAAAGTATTCCATGGACTCAACATGCCTCTCAGCTAATAGCTTGGGGTGTCTACTTTCCAAAATGGGGTCATTTGGGGGGGTTTTGTGCCATCTGGGCATTTTATGGGCTTCAAAACTGTGATAGGTAGTGAGGAGTATAATCAAAAATTTATGCCCTTAGAAATCCTGAAGGCGGTGATTGGTTTCGGGGCCCCGTACGCGGCTAGGCTCCCAAAAAGTCCCACACATGTGGTATCCCCTTACTCAGGAGAAGCAGCTGAATGTATTTTGGGGTGCAATTCCACATAGGCCCATGGCCTGTGTGAGCAATATATCATTTAGTGACAACTTTTTGTAAATATTTTTTTTTTTTTTTTTTGTCATTATTCAATCACTTGGGACAAAAAAAATAAATATTCAATGGGTTCAACATGCCTCTCAGCAATTTCCTTGGGGTGTCTACTTTCCAAAATGGGGTCATTTGGGGGGGTTTTGTACTGCCCTGCCATTTTAGCACCTCAAGAAATGACATAGGCAGTCATAAACTAAAAGCTGTGTAAATTCCAGAAAATGTACCCTAGTTTGTAGACGCTATAACTTTTGCGCAAACCAATAAATATAAGCTTATTGACATTTTTTTTATCAAAGACATGTGGCCGAATAAATTTTGGCCTAAATGTATGACTAAAATTGAGTTTATTGGATTTTTTTTATAACAAAAAGTAGAAAATATCATTTTTTTTCAAAATTTTCGGTCTTTTTCCGTTTATAGCGCAAAAAATAAAAACCGCAGAGGTGATCAAATGCCATCAAAAGAAAGCTCTATTTGTGGGAAGAAAAGGACGCAAATTTCGTTTGGGTACAGCATTGCATGACCGCGCAATTAAAAGTTAAAGCGATGCAGTGCCAAATTGGAAAAAGACCTCTGGTCCTTAGGCAGCATAATGGTCCGGGACTCAAGTGGTTAATAAAGCCAATTAAAATTTAGATATTAAGAATATAACAGCAAGACACCAGCACTGGATTAACACCTGTTGTATGCTTTGAGGAATCCCACAAAGGACGCATTTTTTCACTTATAGTGCACCTGGCACATACCCATATGAACTGTTTACTATCATAGAACCATTTGCATGGCACGTGTGTTTAGCACTTTTCAGAGTGACCTCTTCATAGGGCACTTGTCACTTTGTTATTTGCAACGTTTGTAGAACAACATTTTAATATTTATTTATTTAGCACTAGACACTTTAGAATTTTTTGCATGTCACGTGTGATGCATTTATTGCAACTTTGTGTTTTCTAGTGTTTAGACATAGACCACTTCATGCTCTTAGCAGTGGTTAATACTGTTTTTTCCTTTTGAGGGAATATAGCACTAGACACCTTGGATGCGATTTATTGCACTCATTATGCTTCTCATGTTTAAATCACCAGTCACTTTAACCCACAGGAGTGGTAATAACTGCCATACATATTTCACTTAAGGGAATACACACGTGCCACTTTTGATAAAATTGTATATATGCAGACATTTCTTTTGCAACTTTGGGACAGCGCCACACTCACACACTTTTCTTTTTTCACTTTTTCCGCTCATTCCACCCCCTGTGGAGTCAGCGTATGTGAGGGCAGCAGTCTATCAATTTAGGAATATACTTCCCACCTAGGCTTCTAATTACACCCATTAGCGCGGACTCCCTATTTCTTCTGTGGACTTTTGAATGGACTTAGTCCGTTGGTGTGTGGGCAAGTCCGTTCATTCGGAAGTCCGTCGGAACTCCAGCCATAAGTCCGTCGGGAAGACTGTCGGACCTAGTCTGCCGGAAAGTCCGGTCGTGTGTATGCGGCATTAGAGTTTTAGACCTTTTTGCTTGAGCCAACTTTTAATTAGAACTCTCATTGTATGACTCATTGTGTTTAGACCGATTCTCAGTAGTCTATGCAGATAAGCTATCTTTATAAATTTCTTTCAGCTGCCTAAAACTAATGATGAAATAAAATCTTTCTATAGAAACCTGGTTAACCCTTAGAAACTTAGGAGCAAGTTTATCCCTCCCCTCTTTTGTTGTAATTCACATATAAAAGATATCATTCTTAATAAAGAGTTCAGACTCGCGTGGCCTGGGAAGCTATGGAGTAGGTCGCAGGTGGAGAGAGCTCTGCTGACCCAAACTCCGATTTCAATATCCTGCTATCATCCTAGCCATCCGACCATGTAAACTGCATCTGGGGCTAAAATCCATCTATTCCCCTGCCTCTGGAGCCTGCTGCAGCGCCGGAACGCCACCCGGAGCCTCCGGACCGGTAACACCACTAGGAAAGGCCGCGGCTTCAGGCTAGTATCCGGAGCGGCGGCCATCTTGCTGCACCCGGCGGTGGCCTAGATAGAAGTTTCGGGCCTCCCCGGCGGCCTAGCACTGGCCCCTCTCCTGGAGCCACCTCCGGTCTGCCTGGGGCCCTGATCGCTGTGCACACAAGCTCTCTGTTGCCCCCAGGAAAGGCCACGGCTTCGGCCTATCTCCCGGAGCGGCAGCCATCTTGCTTCACCCGGCGATGGGCACTGTCAGTTCCCCTGGCTCTCCTGTTTGGGCTACGATCTGCTCCACCCTGGGGGGCCTTCCAAATAACTGCACCTGTAGCATAGCCATACCCACAGCCTGTCACTGTCTAGGAAGCAGAGCTTGGATCCAGCCTAACTTCTGGAACAGCGGCCATCTTGCTTCACCTGGGGAGGGCCTGGGGATACACATCCCAGAGCGGCGAGGAAGCATGTCTCCGCCAAAAAGGACTTCCGAGGCAGTGGATAAGTTAGCAAAATACCGCCATCAGGACCCGCAGGCCAAGGATGGTGACGGCACGTGCTCAGCAACGGACCATCAAAGCGCAGACACAGCTAAGGTATTGGATGCCATAGCGACGCTGCAGGGGACACTCACCGCCAAAATAGATAAGGTCAAGATAGACATATCCCTGCTGCGTCAGGACTTATCTAAGGTAAAAGACAGGGTAACCGAGGCTGAGACACGCATCGGAGCAGCGGAGGATATCCTGCATCCCCTGAGCCACACCACGGAGGACCTGCAGCGCCAGATCCACCAACTACATGCTCACCAAGATGATATGGAGAACCGTTTAAGACGATGCAACCTCCGTTTCATCAGTTTACCTGAAGAGGCTGAAAGTACCAACCCTGCTAAATATTTGGAATCCCTCCTGATCCAACATTTTGGAAGATACAAGTAAAAAGGCGCAAAGCACAGTTACCTTGAAAGTAAAACCGATTAGTCCAGGAACTGAAAGCTGTAAAAATGCATGTGTAAGTTCATGCATATATACTGGGGGTATATACGAGAGGTCAGTCAGGGCGGCCACCAAAGGAGCCAAAAGCAGGGTCCAGAAAGCTAAAACAACAACAAGGAGAGGGGCGCCTCTGAGTATAAATCATAAATACATTTTATTAAAACAACAATATCCACTCACATGGAAGTTGGAGAAGTTGCATTAGGGTCAGTTGGCTGGGCTGGAGAGATGCGGTGGAACTACAGGTCACAGCGGTTCCTGCAGGGCATGCCAGGTCCAGAGAGGATTAGTTCTTGCAGCCGGGTGCAATCTCTTGCAGCAAACAGTCCAACATAAGTCCTGCTGAGTTGGGAGCCAGGTTATATCCCAGATGCACAGATAGGGGTTCCAGGGAGGGGGAGGGAGAGATGTGTAGGACGCCAGAGCATCCGTTCAGCCGTGCTGCTGCTCACTGGTTGAATAGTGTAAAGCCTCTAGGAAGGGATAAGGCTGGCCGAGCCGAGAATCACAAACGAGGCTTGGAGAGCAAATACAGCGTGGCGCCCGGTGATGACGTCACACGCATGCGACGCGTTTCAGAATAGGCTTGCCATTGGTGGACGAATGGCCGCATTCCTTTCTCAAGCATAGGGAGAGGAGGACACAGTGGGCTTAAATAAACTGAAAAAAGGGGAGGGGGCGGGGCCGGAAAGTCCGTGATTTACATAACAAATAGGTAATGGGCGGCATAGAATGGCAGGGGGGATAAAAACAAAGGACCTTACAATGACATAGTGCAAGAAAATATAAAAAAAATGTGTATACTTTTACAACAGGGCTCCAATTGAGACAAAACATTGTTAGTAACGCAGCTCTCCATATGTGCGCTTACATGTCCATATTTATATAGGATTATATCTATCATGTTTACTATTTGGTTCTATGTAGATGTGTATGTATGTGTATGTATGTGTATATGTATATGTATGTATATGTGTATGTGCATATGTGTGTATATATATATATATATATGTATCTCTTCTAATGCTATATTTAACCCTTGTCATCATCTGTTTACCACAGGTCCTATGTCTCTTTTTTCTAAACATGGGGGTGGTGGGTTCGTCTTTCTAGTAAGTATCGGTGCTATTCTAGTGGTCCCCTTTCCCTTTCCCTTTCTCCCTCTCCTTTTCTCAATATACCCCCCCTCCCCTTTCCCCCTTTTTCTCCTTTTTTTCCCTCTCCCTCTCCCCCCTCTCCCCCCCCCCCCCACATTTCCTCCCCCCCCTCCCCAGGGGAATTACCTTTGCCCTTCCCCTTTTCCTCCCCTTTTCCTTCCCCCTTCCCTTCTTTACAGTTGGTGCACATACATACAATCAGTCTTATATAACTCATCCTTCATGTTTCCCCTAGTTGTAGCTATGCGTGTGTGTGCACGCAAGAATGTGGATGCACACACATGTATATATGTATATATATATGTATATATATGTATATGTATATCTCCCCCTCAAACCCCCCCCCCCCCCACACTTATCCTGAAATACTAAAATCCATCAGTTTTTATATATAATAGTTTTTATATATAATTCTCTTTTAGTTTATCCCCATATTCTCTGTAATCATAGTCCCGGGATTAATTTATTATCTAATTTTATATTGTTTTATTCCATTTTGCACGCTAGACGGTGCAGACTACAACTATTAATCCCCTATCTCTGACAGTCACCTCCCACTCTCAATACATAACATCTTATGGCAGTCTATTGTATTTACTGTATATTTATCTATATTTATTTTGATTTATTTTATTGCACTGTACTTTATGATTTATTTCCTCATGATGTTTTAAATGCTTGTTTCCTAATTTATCTTACCTTACCTGGTTTTACTAACAATGTTTTGTCTCAATTGGAGCCCTGTTGTAAAAGTATACACATATTTTTTTATATTTTCTTGCACTATGTCATTGTAAGGTCCTTTGTTTTTATCCCCCCTGCCATTCTATGCCGCCCATTACCTATTTGTTATGTAAATCACGGACTTTCCAGCCCCGCCCCCTCCCCTTTTTTCAGTTTATTTAAGCCCACTGTGTCCTCCTCTCCCTATGCTTGAGAAAGGAATGCGGCCATTCGTCCACCAATGGCAAGCCTATTCTGAAACGCGTCGCATGCGTGTGACGTCATCACTGGGCGCCACGCTGTATTTGCTCTCCAAGCCTCGTTTGTGATTCTCGGCTCGGCCGGCCTTATCCCTTCCTAGAGGCTTTACACTATTCAACCAGTGAGTAGCAGCACGGCTGAACGGATGCTCTGGCGTCCTACACATCTCTCCCTCCCCCTCCCTGGAACCCCTATCTGTGCATCTGGGATATAACCTGGCTCCCAACTCAGCAGGACTTATGTTGGACTGTTTGCTGCAAGAGATTGCACCCGGCTGCAAGAACTAATCCTCTCTGGACCTGGCATGCCCTGCAGGAACCGCTGTGACCTGTAGTTCCACCGCATCTCTCCAGCCCAGCCAACTGACCCTAATGCAACTTCTCCAACTTCCATGTGAGTGGATATTGTTGTTTTAATAAAATGTATTTATGATTTATACTCAGAGGCGCCCCTCTCCTTGTTGTTGTTTTAGCTTTCTGGACCCTGCTTTTGGCTCCTTTGGTGGCCGCCCTGACTGACCTCTCGTATATACCCCCAGTATATATGCATGAACTTACACATGCATTTTTACAGCTTTCAGTTCCTGGACTAATCGGTTTTACTTTCAAGGTAACTGTGCTTTGCGCCTTTTTACTTGTATTATCCTCTTTTCAGAAGCTTTATGTGCCGCATGCACAATTGCCAAAGGAATATACGTGTGTATATATATGTATATGTATGTTTTTTACCGTGTCCATCAATATTAATCTGCACTACCACCATTTTTGTTATTTTAATTCTGTGTATATATAATTTTGTGTATACCTGCAACAAACTGTTCCTTGTTGTTTATCATATATTGAAACTGCACTTGTATATCTGTTTATAAGGTAAATTTTCCTTCTAACACTACCCCCACAGATATTGATCCCAAGTGCCTTCCCCCCTTTTATTGTTTTTTCTCTTGATTTTGATTTTCCTATTGCCCCATCCCTCCGGCCTATTTATAATAATCCCTTATATAGTTGAACATACCAATATTTTACTGTCAAAGTTTATTTTTTACATTATGGACCTTCTTAAAGACATAGAGACATATAGACACAATGTCTTGGAGGATATGTACACCATCCTCCCATCTACTATTTTTTCTAACGATATAAAATTAACAGGTGCCACTAGATATACCCTTTGCAGGAAATTTAAACACCTGGAGAGAATCATCAAAAACCTGAATCAGCAATGGTGGGATAAGTTTTTCTTGGAAAAATATATCTCGACCAAAATCTCCCCTCGAGGCCTCAGAATTACAAAAGACTGCCCATTTTTAAACTCCACCAGTAAAAAAGAATGGGAAACCATATCTGAATTTTGCACATCCAAATGGATGGAAATACTCATTGAGCATAGATTACATCTCTTCGAGAAACTTAAACTTGAAGCTAATACTATAGCTACAGAGATTACAGATCGTAGGGTTACAGTCCCACTTTCTTGGCTTGATGTCCTCAAGAAAAACACCAAATCTGATGAGGACTATATGATTCAAACAAAATTGGGCAAATTCAAAAGAGATCTAGACGACTTTAATTTGAATAGAATTTTCAACTGGAAATCTAAATCTCAACAACCCCCTCCCCCATCTGACACCAGATTACCCTGTCCCCCTCCCTCTCTTTTCCCCCCTGCGTCCACTACCAACCAACCACCTTTTGTACCCTCTTCCTCCCATCCCCCCTTGGCCCTTTCTTCCCACAGACCCACTTGTCCCCCCCGTCCCCGCCCATTACTTCCCACCACACCCCTGTCCCAAAATCATCCGCCTCCACCCCTTATGAGCATTTCTATTCCCCATAGAAATCCTTCACTTGGTTCTGTTCCTATGACTCGTATTAGTCATCAAACCAACAGAATCCCAACAACCAAATCCAGAAAACTGCTTAATGATCTTAATAATTTTTATAACAGGCCCTCCCATGTAGGAAGGGGACATGACAACATCACAAATGATATTACCTCTGTGCCCAACCCTGTCTCCAAAATGATGTCTACATCCATCTCAGTCAGGAAATCACTAGATTTAGCTATGGATGTCCAATCCGCCTCCAACACCCCCACTGTTACTATTGAACCTTCGACTGAAGGTCCTATACCTCACACATTGGGTTCCTCTATCACCGCAGACTTCAACACTTTTTTAGTCCCCAGTCCTCCTCGAGCCAACCGGAGAAAATGAAAACTCACCGGAGAGGCTGCAGAGGAGGACGAAAAAAATCCCGAAACAAATACACCGAAGCTCCGCAAACTGTAAAAATCTTCAACCTATCATCTCTCGAACTTTCCCCCGCAGACATTAGCCTACTCAGCAGAGGCCTTAATTTTGCCCCTATCAATAAGCCTAATCCCTTCCTTTTATTTAAAGATTTAAACAGATACATTCGCAACTTGACCCTCAAAAGGTTTTTCCATGCCAAACCACACAAACCTACTGAAGTGTGCCTGGACCCTCTTCCCACCAGTCCTTCCACAGATATGTTTGAATATGATGGCAACATCATAGACATATTAGATACCATAACTAATGAAGGAGACACTCTTAGTCTCTTTACTCAACACCTTGCTACGTCACCACCTATTTTACACTCATCACTGAAACCTAAATCTATCTTCTATCTGGCCCAGTCTAAAGGCCCCTACCTGGAAAGTTTTTACAGGGTAGTATATGCTGACTTCCTGAAACTTTGCCAGACCTCTACCACGATACCTTCCCACATACACAACCTTTCCGCTTCTGAAATCCAGGCTCTGGATTCCCTAACACATTCGGCTGACATTATCATCAAATCAGCGGATAAAGGGGGAGGTATTGTCCTGCAAAACAAGGCAGATTACATTAACGAAGCCCTTAGACTCCTCTCAGATGAGACTACATATAAAAAACTCTCCAAGGACCCCACCATTGAATTTGCTGCTGAAGTTAACATTTTGGTAAAATCAGCTCTTGATGGCGGAGTGATTGACAAAACAGAAGCTTCCTTCTTCACCAAAATCTTTTACCAGATCCCATATTTCTATCACTTACCTAAAATCCACAAGAGTCTCACTTCTCCCCCTGGCAGGCCCATTGTGGCTGCCATGGAGAGTGTTACTACCGGTTTTAGTCAATATATTGATCTGTATCTCCAGCCTATTGTTAAACAATTACCGTCCTATATCAGAGATGGTTCACACTTGTTGGAACTACTTGCATCTTACAAGTGGGAACCATCTTACCTCTGGTTATCTCTGGACGTCACATCACTTTACACTTCAATCCCACACTCATTTGGTCTACTTGCGCTAGAATTTTTTCTCGCACAAGATCCCTTTATCAACCCCAGACAAGCTGCATTCATCTTGGAGGCAACCAATTTCTGCCTCACCCATAACTATTTTGATTTCAATGGCGATTTCTACTTACAAACTAAGGGAACTGCGATGGGAGCGAATTTCGCTCCCTCCTACGCCAACCTGGCAATGGGCTATTGGGAAAAGAATTTCATTACACAAAACAACCCCTACTGTGCCAATATTGTATTCTTTGGCCGCTATATTGATGACATAATCATCATTTGGGATGGCCCTGTCGACCTAGTTTCCCTTTTTGTCAAACATTGCAATTCCAACCCATACAGCTTGTCTTTCACTCACGTTGTCGATCCTACTAACCTGGCCTTTTTAGATCTAGATTTGGGTCATTTAGACAACATGATTATCGCTAAAAACCACATCAAACCTACCGCCGGCAACTCCTATTTGCACTATAGGAGTTGCCATTATCCAAAATGGACACAAAACATACCTAAAGGTCAGTTCTGCCGCCTACGACAGAACTGCACCCTAGACAGCGACTATGACACCATGAGCATACAACTTAAAAAGAAGTTTGCCGACAAAGACTATCCTAAAGATCTAGTTGACCAAGCTTGCAACCATTACGCTAAAGACAAACCTGTCAAAAAAGAAAAAGAGATAACAGATCATTCCACTAGGTTTATCACTACCTTCAATTTTCAGTACAAAAAAATGGAAAATATGCTAAAGAAACACTGGTCCATTTTGCTACAGGATCCACTTCTGAAAACCTCCCTTCCGCTTATACCCAGAATCACGTACCGAAAGGCTCCGAGTCTCAAAAATAAGATTGCCCCGAGCAAATTGCCCATTGACACGCCCACTTCCAACCCCACCACCCTCATACCATTAGTCGGCATGTATCAGTGTAAGAAAGCCCGCTGCAAGACTTGTATGTTTGTGGAACATGGCAAAAAATCTTTTCTATCCAAAGGCAGAATTTATACATTGGAACAATTCTATAACTGCTCGTCCAATTTTGTAGTGCATGACCTCACGTGCCCTTGTGGGTTAATCTATGTTGGGCGAACTATCTGCCCACTCAGGCAGCGGTTCGGCCAGCATCGACGACTCATTGAGGGTGGTAAGGACAAACACAGTGTCCCTCGGCACTTTGCCGAGTTTCACAACAAATCCACCACTGGTCTGTCAGTTTGGGTTATTGAACAAATCCCTAAACACATGCCAGAAGCTGAACGTTTTAAAAAGCTTTGCGCCAGAGAGACTTTCTGGATATACTGCTTAGATGTACTCTCCCCTGGCGGCCTCAATGAAGGAATAGAGATATCCACAGTCCTATAATAACCTCTCCTCTTACCACCTTATAGCTATCATGAAATTTTGTCTCATTTGCAGGTCTGTGTGCACGTATACGCAGCTCTCCATATGTGCGCTTACATGTCCATATTTATATAGGATTATATCTATCATGTTTCCTATTTGGTTCTATGTAGATGTGTATGTATGTGTATGTATGTGTATATGTATATGTATGTATATGTGTATGTGCATATGTGTGTATATATATGTATCTCTTCTAATGCTATATTTAACCCTTGTCATCACCTGTTTACCACAGGTCCTATGTCTCTTTTTTCTAAACATGGGGGTGGTGGGTTCGTCTTTCTAGTAAGTATCGGTGCTATTCTAGTGGTCCCCTTTCCCTTTCCCTTTCTCCCCCTCCTTTTCTCAATATACCCCCCCTCCCCTTTCCCCCTTTTTCTCCTTTTTTTCCCTCTCCCCCTCCCCCCTCTCTCCCCCCCCCACATTCCCCCCCCCTCCCCAGGGGAATTACCTTTGCCCTTCCCTTTTTCCTCCCCTTTTCCTTCCCCCTTCCCTTCTTTACAGTTGGTGCACATACATACAATCAGTCTTATATAACTCATCCTTCATGTTTCCCCTAGTTGTAGCTATGCGCGTGTGTGCACGCAAGAATGTGGATGCACACACATGTATATATGTATATATATATGTATATATATGTATATGTATATCTCCCCCTCAAACCCCCCCTCCACACACTTATCCTGAAATACTAAAATCCATCAGTTTTTATATATAATAGTTTTTATATATAATTCTCTTTTAGTTTATCCCCATATTCTCTGTAATCATAGTCCCGGGATTAATTTATTATCTAATTTTATATTGTTTTATTCCATTTTGCACGCTAGACGGTGCAGACTACAACTATTAATCCCCTATCTCTGACAGTCACCTCCCACTCTCAATACATAATATCTTATGGCAGTCTATTGTATTTACTGTATATTTATCTATATTTATTTTGATTTATTTTATTGCACTGTACTTTATGATTTATTTCCTCATGATGTTTTAAATGCTTGTTTCCTAATTTATCTTACCTTACCTGGTTTTACTAACAATGTTTTATCTCAATTGGAGCCCTGTTGTAAAAGTATACTCATATTTTTTTATATTTTCTTGCACTATATCATTGTAAGGTCCTTTGTTTTTATCCCCCCTGCCATTCTATGCCACCCATTACCTATTTGTTATGTAAATCACGGACTTTCCGGCCCCGCCCCCTCCCCTTTTTTCAGTTTATTTAAGCCCACTGTGTCCTCCTCTCCCTATGCTTGAGAAAGGAATGCGACCATTCGTCCACCAATGGCAAGCCTATTCTGAAACGCGTCACATGCGTGTGACGTCATCACCGGGCGCCACGCTGTATTTGCTCTCCAAGCCTCATTTGTGATTCTCGGCTCGGCCGGCCTTATCCCTTCCTAGAGGCTTTACACTATTCAACCAGTGAGCAGCAGCACGGCTGAACGGATGCTCTGGCGTCCTACACATCTCTCCCTCCCCCTCTCTGGAACCCCTATCTGTGCATCTGGGATATAACCTGGCTCCCAACTCAGCAGGACTTATGTTGGACTGTTTGCTGCAAGAGATTGCACCCGGCTGCAAGAACTAATCCTCTCTGGACCTGGCATGCCCTGCAGGAACCGCTGTGACCTGTAGTTCCACCGCATCTCTCCAGCCCAGTCAACTGACCCTAATGCAACTTCTCCAACTTCCATGTGAGTGGATATTGTTGTTTTAATAAAATGTATTTATGATTTATACTCAGAGGCGCCCCTCTCCTTGTTGTTGTTTCAACATTTTGGAAGAGAAGCCTTCTCAGTCATGTTCGCAGTGGAACGGGCGCACTGCATCCCAGCTAAACCTCCACCGGTGGGAGCCCCCCCAGGACCTTCATCGCCAAGTTCCTCAACTTTAAAAATAGAGACAAAATCCTGCGGCTGACCAGAGAGAAAGGTAACATCACTCTGGGCAACGGTCATGTTGCGGTGTTCCCTGACTTCTCTAATGAAGTTCAAAGAAAACGTGCACAGTTCCAAGATGTCAAAAGACGACTCAGGGTAGCACACCTTAAATATGCTATGCTGTTCCCGGCCAGACTGAGAGTGGAGGAGGATGGCAAGGCCTTATTCTTTGAAGACCCAAAGGCTGCAGCACACTGGTTGGACCGGTGTGGACGCCCGGATGGATGATCGGATATATGACCGGATAGTGTGAGTACTGTTGCCATTGGCAGAAGATGTCAGGCTCCTTCATTTTCTTCTAATTGTCCTCTTTGCTGTGGGGGGTAATTTCACCCCATCATTTATTTTTTTTTCGCATAAAAGATCGAAAGCCTCCTCCTCCTTCTGTCTCTACCCCTTCCCCTCACCTATCCTTATGACTCAAGCAGTACTGAATATGAAACTGGAGACCTCCTCTTCCGAAGATAGAGGGTCAGTTCCTCTTACGACATCTCTGGAGGGGGAGGGGGAAACCCTCAACATGCCGACCTTTATGTGTACACGGCTTTGGTCCTACAGATACTTGAACTACAGACAATATTACCCTGTGTATTGTACTGTCCCCACAATACATTTATGAAGATACTATGGGGCTACGGCTCCTAAGGTCTATCACACCAGGATGAGTATATATTCTTGCAGCAAGAGTCTCACTCAGACAGAGCAAGAGACACATAGGACATCCCTTGTGCCCTATCCATGCTTCACACAGCGAATAATCGCCCCCACTTTGTTTGCAACCCTTATTTTTTTCTTCTTTTCTTTTTTATATTGAACTTTCCAGCTCATAATGCCCCAAGTACTGCACCTTCAGCCAACGCTGACAGCTGGATGCTAACTCATATAAGGGTTGCTAGTTTAAGTAGAACACCTCCAGTCAGTTTGGAAGGCTGGAAGGAAATCCGAACACTGGTTCATGGGTACAGCATGCTTTCACCAAGTTGGGGAGGTGAAAAGCTGGGAGGGAAGGAAATTGCCAGATCAGTAGATCAGAGCATTGGGAAATGTCGCACCGTTGTGCGCAAGTTATTGTGTTGGAAAATGAACCCGACATTATATGGTTATTGTGTGATTTGTAGAGATGTTCTTAAAGTGAATAGGAAATATGTGTTAATAGGATGTGCTACCCTGCTGGTATATGTACCCCCAATAAGCCATGACCAACGGGATAGATATTAAATTTATGACATGGAATTTGCGAGGTATGCAAGATAAAATTAAACGTACAGCTATACTAACATTTATTAAAAGACAAAAGGCAGATATTGTTGCCCTGGTGGAGACACATGTTACTGGGCATTTGCAGGCAGCGCTGAGGCGCCCTTGGGTGGGATGGGCATATCACAGCACCCATACAAACTTTTAAAGGGGAGTCACGGTGTTAGTGGCTAAATCCACCCCGTTTGAATTGATTGCTCTGGAAACTGACCGGCAGGATAGATACATATTTATACATGCACTTATTGGGGGAACCCCCTTACTAATCATAGCCAGCTACACCCCATAGATCTGATGTCGTTACAGAGGGCCTAGTGTTTATAGCGCAACACACGGCAATACCAGCAATTTGGATGGGAGACTTTAATAGTACAATGTCTCCATATCTTGACCGACCAACACAAATGGAGGACCAACTAGGAGCACCCATGCAGACGAGACTATCTCGCACCATGACAGAGTTTGCCCTAGTGGATGTGTGGAGGCACAACAATCCTACAACCAGAGCTTATACATGCCATTCCACAGGCCATAATACCATGTCTAGAATAGACTTTGTACTGGTGTCCCAGGTTCTACTCCCTAAAGTCACGGGGTCAGGGATTGCACCAAGGATGTTATCAGATCATTCCCCATGTTGGGTGATAGTTTCTCTGGGGAATGCCCCCCCTATACGCACATGGAGATTGAACCCCCACTGGTTGTCGGCCCTTACAGACCATGACTCCATTGAAAGAGAGATTAAATACTTCCTGGATAGACCTAGAATCCCACCCTCCCTCAACACATTCTGGGATGACTTTAAGGAACAGGCTCATTGGATTCTTAAGACCAGAATAAACAGACTAAAACAGTCATCCAATCTAACACTACAACTAACAACTGACAAGCTACAAGAGCTGGAAACAACTTATAACTCCAATCCCACTCCTGAAAATCTAGACAGGGTAAAATTACAGTCCTGAATGGTAACACAATTATGTACTGAAAAGGCCAAGCAAAGTATATTTTTCTGTAAGCAAAGAGTTTATGAACAGGGGGAGAGGGCAGGCAGGTTATTAGCCTATCTAGCTCACATAGATGACAGGCCCCCAGTAGTAGTCTTCCTAAGGGACAATGAGGGAAATAGTATTACAGACCCCCTTCAAGTGGCATCCCAGTTTTTACAATTCTATAAAAACCTATATAAATCCCGTACAATGCATACACAAACGGAACTTCAGGCGTACTTAAACACTATCCAATTCCCTAGATTAAAACCAGAACAAGTGAAATTACTAGATGCACCCATAACTACACAGGATATTGCTGATGCGATTGCCCAACTGGCCAAGTCCAAAGCTCCTGGACTAGATGGACTTACCCTGGAGTTCTATGCGACATATTCGGAAACGCTCATCCCTAAACTCAAGGATCTTTATCAATCTATATTTGACACAAAGTCGCTCCTTTTATCCATGCAGGAGGCCCAGATAATTGTACTCCCTAAGCCAGGCAAGGACCCCCACTACCCTGAGTCATATAGGCCTATATCACTCCTACAGGTGGATATAAAGATACTAGCTAAAATACTGGCCAATCGATTGAACACAGTCATACTATCGTTAATACATTCTGACCCAACAGGCTTTATGCCAGGGAAAAACACTGCCATGAACTTTAGGAGATTATATATGAACATTCAGGCTCAACATGATAACTCCGGAACCAGGGTGGTGGTAGCACTTGACACTGCCAAAGCCTTTGATTCCGTAGAATGGCCGTATCTATGGGAGTGCCTACACAATTATGGCTTTGGTCCACAGTTTACACAATGGGTTAAGCTTCTTTACCAGACACCTAAAGCAAGGGTATTTGTTAATGGCTGGCTTTCAGAGCAATTCCCTCTGGAAAGGGGTACAAGACAGGGATGCCCTCTGTCCCCCCATTATATGCCCTGGCAGTGGAACCACTGGCAATTGCCATTAGAGCAGACACTAATATAAAGGGATTGAGAAAAGGTCATACTGTAGATAAAATAGGTTTATATGCTGATGACACAATTTTGTATCTGGCAGACCAAGGACCGTCCTTACAGGCCGCACTCGATATTATTGAAAAAATGGGTAGCTACTCAGGATTGCGTATTAACTGGGACAAGTCTCAAATTCTCCCATTGGACATCCGGACATCCCCCCCCCCTAAAACAAACCCAACTCTTCCATTACCCAGAGTATCCAAAATTAAGTACCTGGGGGTGGAGGTCACCAGGACTTTGACGGACTACACACACCTAAATGTTACACCCCTATTTGACCTGATAAAGTCCAAAACCCAGACATGGTCCAGATTGCCACTGGGGGTGATGGGACGCATAAATATAATAAAAATGATTTTGTTACCCAAAATATTATATATGGTTTGGCATGCCCCTCTATATCCCTTTAAAAATCTTTAAACAAATGGAAGCCATTCTAAACTCATTTGTATGGGGTAATGGCAGAAACAAATTGGCTTGGCATGTTTTAAAGAACCCCACAGACAGGGGAGGAGTATCCCTTCCTGATCTACAAGATTATTATTTGTCAGCTCAACTCTCCCATATGTACCACTTAAATAAAGAGGAAATGCAACCTTATAGATCCCTAGTATGTAACAAACCGGGTCACCCAGCTTTCACTCCACTTCAAGCTATCCTTAGAGGGAAACAAATTACTAAAAAACTCCCAAGGTATAATATGGGAATGCTGCTCCATCATCAAAGAATTTGGGAAATCACGCTGAAAAAGCAAAACACTGGGAAAATTCACACCCCACTATGGTTTAACAAACACCTTCCGGAGTTAGAACACCTCTTAGACTCGACAGTATGGGCTACATATGGCATAATATACATTCATCAGATGCTATCTGACTCTAGACTCAAGCAGTTTCAAGTGCTTAAGGAAGAATATACACTCCCTAACCAGATGGCTTTTAAGTACTTGCAACTTCGCCATGCATTAAAAACACAAATACCAAATCTGGAAGTGGTGTCGGATACTCCCCCAGTCCTGGATGTAATACTGGGAGAGGAACCCTCTAAACTTATTTCAACTCTCTACATTAAGATTAGAAACCGTAGATCGAATGCTATTGCACAAAAGGCAAAAATTGAATGGGAAAAAGACATAGGCCCCATAGAGGAGGAAGACTGGGATGAAATAATGGAAGGGACCAGATTGACAACCCCTAAGCTATCAGACAGACTGACACAAATATACATTATACACAAAGCCTACTTTACTCCCCTCAAAAAGGCAAAATTTCTCCCTACATATGACCCGTCATGCCATCTGTGTCATGCAGCACCAGGTACGTTCTTCCATCACATATGGAGCTGCCCAAATATTCAGATATATTGGATGCAGATTGTCCAACTCCAACATGACAGTATGGGACCCCCAGTGGTTTTGGACCCCAAATTATGTCTTCTGGGACTTCTGCCAGATGTAGAAATGGACAAATACCAAGCTACATTTCTAAATGAAACTCTGTTTATGGCGCGTAAGGGAATAGCCAAGGTGTGGATGCAGGCTCAGCCTCCCTCCATACGTCAATGGAAGAGGGATGTTAATGATGCACTGCCATTTAAAAAGTTAGTCTATGCCCATAGAAAATGTGCACATAAGTACTCCAAGGTGTGGGATAGATGGTTAGAGGATGGAGAAACATGTGCTTAAAACTTCCCAATGCCTCGCAGACAGATATACTTAGATAAAAGCAGAAGATGACTGTCCTAATGGAGGCCTAAACCATGTAAATCTTAATTAAGAATATATTGATAGTAGAATGACATGATGTCTCTTATATACCGGATGTATACACCACCATAACCTTGTACCTTAACCTGTATGTATGTATGAAGAATCTCACACAAAATGTCTGTTAATACGTACTGTTTATTATGTCACATAAGTAACTGCATTGTAAAATGACTTACATTTAAATAAAGTTGATTTAAAAAAAAAAAAAGAGTTCAGACTCACTTTGCACACGAAAGCTGCCTGTTGTGTGTGTGTCATTGGAGTCTTCAGAATTCTAATCTATGCTTTCAGATGGGGGGTCGTCCCAGTTAAAGCAGTCACTCATTCCATTTTTGTCTTATCTGACTACCGTATTTATCGGCGTATAACACGCGCCGGCGTATAACACGCACCCACAGTTTAGGAGGGAATTTTAAGGAAAAAAACTTTTAGGAGGAAAGTTTAAGGAAAAAAACTTACATTTAAATGCCCATCAATGCAGCATCATCAGTGTCCATCTGCAGCCTTGTCAGTGTTCATCTGTAGTGTTGTCCCCCATTGCAGCCTTGTCCCCCATTGCAGCCTTGTCCCCATTGCAGCCTTGTCCCCCATTGCAGCCTTGTCCCCCACTGCAGCCTTGTCCCCATTGCAGCCTTGTCCCCCATTGCAGCCTTGTCCCCCATTGCAGCCTTGTCCCCATTGCAGCCTTGTCCCCCATTGCAGCCTTGTCAGTGTCCCTCTGTAGCCTGTGTCGTTTGCATCATCTTTGAAAATGGCGCCGCCGTTCTCGGCCGCCTTCGGCCGTTCTCGGCGGCTCTCGGCCGCTTTCGGCCATTCTCGGCGGCTCTCGGCCACTCTCGGCTTTCGCCAGCTCCCGCGGGACTGCGAGAGGCGCCGAGAATGGCCAAAAGTGTCCGAGAGCCGCCGAGAATTGCCGAAAGTGGCCGAGAGCTGCCAAGAATGGCCGAAGGCGGGCGAGAGCCGCCGAGAATGTCCGAAAGCGGCCGAGAACGGCGGCGCCATTTTCAAAGCCGCCAAGAAGAGCCAAAAGCCGCTGAGAGTGGCCGAAGAGCTCACAATCGGCGGCGGATCGGCGTATAACACGCACCCACGATTTTCCCCTGATTTTCAGGGGGAAAAAGTGCGTGTTATACGCCGATAAATACGGTAATTATTTCCTTGCTGTGGCTCTAATAAAGCTTTAGCTCTGTTTAAATTGTATAGAAAGGAGATAGACCATGCCTAGATAGACTAATATAGAAAAAGGTCTTTGGCAGACCTAAGAAAGTCCTCTGGGAGGTCACAAATATAGAAAAGGGTCTTTGGAAGACCTAAGAAAGTCCTTTGGGAGGACACAAATATTTAAACAGTACTGTTTACTACTTTTGGGAAGGAGAATAGTCTATGAGGTAAATCCACCGCGACCCAAAACTTTTCTGCTTATTCTTTCTGTCGCTTAGGAGTATAAGATGATTTGTTGTGTGGATCAGACGACTGTAAGGTAAAACAGTAATTTCCCACTGTCAATATGGGTCAAAAATATGGTAAAGAAGTTCCTCCCCCTCCTCCCAACCCTGAGGAAACATGTAAAGATTATGTAGCTAGGGTTTGTGGTACGGATTGTGAGTTCATAGTCCCCTGGGTATCAAATCTATGGGGTGAACTGAATCTTTACATAGCTCCGATCCTTTCCCCAGGATGGTGATAATGATGAGTTTCACATGGACATGGTAAAAAGATTATGCCTAGAAGATAAAAAAAAGGCATTTCCCTGGTACTCCGGGGACCCACAATGGGACATGACTTACAGTATATCACAAAAGTGAGTACACCTCTCACATTTTTGTAAATATTTTATTATACCTTTTCATGTGACAACACTGACGAAATAACACTTTGCTACAATGTAAAGTAGTGAGTGTACAGCATGTATAATGCCCCGTACACACGGTCAGATTTTCCGATGGAAAATGTCCGATCGGAGCGTGTTGTCGGACATTCCGACCATGTGTGGGCTCCATCGGACATTTTCCATCGGATTTTCCGACACACAAAGTTTGAGAGCAGGCTATAAAATTTTCCGACAACAAAATCCGATCGCGTCAATTCCGACCGTGTGTGGCCAGTTCCGACGCACAAAGTGCCACGCATGCTCAGAAGAAATTCGGAGATGGAGCAGCTCTGTCTGGTAAAATTATCGTTCGCAATGGATACAGCACTTTCGTCACGGTGCAATGTAAAAAATGGTTTAATACAGCGCACTCTCTTCTTCTTTATAATGTGAGAAGAATTAATTAGTTTTGCTGCTCATATTCACACAGACTTCTCACAAACTTCTTTCTTTATTATTTATCGGGACTCCCTCAATATATTTGGATTTGTCACATCTGACAAAATTAATTTTGGGTTGTTTTCTTTTTTTTTTTTTTTAAAGGCTGTTTTTTTTTGTTTTAGGTTTGTATTTTTTTCAAGGCGGATCTTTGTTTTATTTTATTTTAAGTTTTACTCCATAATATTTTGTGTGTGTGTTTTGTGTGTCAAGTTACCACAACACCATTGATATCTTATATTATTTAATCTCAAGGAGATTGTTTGGTGTTGGTGTCCCTTGTTAATTTCACATTGTACTTTAGAAATGTACCTGAATCTTCACAAACAAACTGTCCTTTTTGAAGGAAAAAACACATAGGCAAGTATAATTGAAACAAAAAATCCTTTATTAAGGACTCAGAACCAAACAAAGAGGGAGGCAACACTGGAGAAACAGCTGAAATTAGCAAAGCCTTGGACCCCCAGGGCAGACATCAATTATTTAACATCAAAATTGGTGGCCTGAGGAGTCCTTATCTAAGGGAGTGCAGTCTGGTCCAGAAGTCCCAGAGATCTGGAAAGCAGCAGATGACATCTGTGTCCCCAGGCTGTGGTACTACAAGAGGCTGGATCTTTTGCCAGACCAGACTGGACCCAGGGTCATCACTTTCTGGTCTTCTTTCCACGCTTCCTTTCTGGCTGTGGCTCTGGTGTTGGAGATGTGGCAGGAGGAGGAGTAGGACCTGGAGGAGGAGGAGGACTAGTAGGACCTGGAGGAGGAGGAGGAGGAGTAGTAGGACCTGGAGGAGAAGGAGGACCATGTGTGAGGTCACAAATGTGGGTAACAGATGTTATTTGGCCCCTCAAGCCCTTATTGAAAGCTTTCAAAATTAAGGACTCACACAGGAGTCGTTGGCCCTCCTCCATCTGCAGCATTTTGCAGGCACTTATGCAAGCAAAGTCCTCCTCCACAGTGTGGGGGGTTCTCAGGGCCTCTGTAGCCTTCCAAAAGAGGCCTATGGCAGCCTCCTCCAGGGTACTCCTCTTCCTGCCACTTTGTCTTTGCGGGTGTAGGGGAGGGACCTGCATATCAGGCAGCCTGCTTGGCCCAGCCACCTCCTGGCTGAGACTTCCCTGTGTATGAAAAAGGGACATGGTTTAAGTTTTTGCTTCATCAATCACAATCAGAAATTAGTACTCCAAACTAACATCTAGTTAACATCATTGATTGGACAACCAGAAATATTTAGAGGAATGCTATACCTGGCTCAATCTGGGCTCCTCCACATGTTGCTGCCTGGAAGGTCCAGGTTGGGCTTCAGAAGCCTCAGCTGGGGGGGAAGGAAGCATGGAAGGAAGACTGGAGAGTGATGACCTGGGTTCAGTCTGACCTGCCAGAAAATGCAGCCTGTCATAGTACCACATCCTAGGGACATAGATGTCATCTGCTGCTCCGGATCTCTGGGAATCCGTGACCTTCTTGTGCTCCCTTAGATATGTACTCCTCAGGCCACCAATTAGGATCTTCAAATAGGTCATGTCTGCCGTGGGGACCACCGTCTTCACAAATTCCAGCAATTGATCCAGTGCTGCCTTCCTCTTGGTTTGGTTCTTATAATGTGGGTGGTTTATCTGCCACAGACAAGGCAGCTCCCTGAACATATCAATGAAGATTGCCATAAAGTCGTTATTTTTCAAGATATCCATTTTCACTGCAAGACACAACACAAGACAAACCCTAATGTCAGGCAAAACTCTCCTATTCTTGTTACAATATAGGCCTCAATCTAGAAGCAGTATAGGCCCTAGTTTGGCTCTTACCTTCGTTATTACGATCTGATCGTACGTACTACGCACGCGTGTTACGCTTTATACACACTGCGTATGCCTGTAACTCCGCCCACCCCTGACGTTCTTTCTAGTCTATTCCCCGCCCCTTTTCGTTCAGCGCAGTGGGGGAAGAGCACATGGCAGAAACACAACAGGTGCGTGCTAATTATAGCAACGAGGAGGAGGAAAGCCCGGATCCGGAAACGTCTGGATCCAGAAGGAGAAGATTTAAGGCCTCAAATATGTCTTTTGGGGAGATGTTGGAGATGGTCGACATCCTGAAGAGGGCCGACTATGATGGAGAGTATGGACCTTACCCCAACCCCAATGTCAGAAAGGCCAAGATCATGGCGAAAGTGGTCAAGAGTCTGCACCGGAATTTCGGGGTACGGTGATCGAAAGATCAGCTCAGAAAGCGGTCGGACCTGAAATTAAGAGAACACGAGCAGTACAGAAAGATCTGGAGAGTGCTGCAAAAAAGTAAGTAGTTGTGCTGTGTTCCTATTCTTTTTGTGTTTATTACGTATCAAACATTTTTATTTCGGCCTATAAAACACCATTGTTTTGGCCATATGCATTTGACCACATTTTTTAGGGCCTACTTGTATGAAACTAATTTGGTTGTGTAGATGTGTTTGTTACTAGAATGAAATGCAAACTCGATTCTGTGTAAGGAGAGGACACTCAGCAGCAGTTTTCACATCTGGATGCTGGTGCACTAGTGTGGGACACAAGAACACCCTTTTTATTAGGGAGCCCCACACAGGTGCTCCAGTGTATACTATAGGGGGGTCTCCATCTGTGAAGCTTGTACAAAACAGGTAAAGTATTGAAGCTTGACAAAGGACACTCAAAATTCTACATCCTGGAACTCTGCCAAAACAGACAATTGTACCCCACTTCCAAGCAATGTTTCATATTTATAGTTCTGCCATCAAATATCTAAGTATACCATTTTTTTTTCACATAGGGGAGAAAAGACTCGGAGGACACCCCTCATCTGAGGAGACCAGAGACCCCCCACATCTGGAAGAAGGGGAAATACCCCAAACACAAGAAGAGCAGGAGAAGGAAGAAGACGTGGTGGAACTAGTCACCACAACAGATGAGTGTCTGCGACCACAGGCTCAGGTAAGGGATGGATGCCGGCATATTTATAATACCTGTTTTTTTTTTGGTTTCTCTCTTTTTAGGTGATTGTGATGTTGTGGATGCAGATCCTTTCACCTTGGAAAGTGCACAGATCCTGATTGGGGAGATCATGGGGTGTAATATTGCATTGGAAAACATCACGAAAAACATTAATGATGTTATTAAAAAAATAAGAACATCATTGATGTTTTGGGGAGAGTTTAAAACCCCTCCAAATCCCTTTCTTTTATGGTGTGCTACAATTTTTAAATTTTTTGAAGAATTGTAGAAAAGCCAAATTTTGAAGATGCACACAGTGTGTCAACATGTGCTATCTGCCATCACGGGAGATCAATGGACGTGTTTTGGGGGTGCAACACCTTCCTCAATAATAAAGTAGCTGAGAGGAAGGGGTTGCTCCCCCAAAACACATCCCTTGATCCCCCATGATGGCAGCTAGCACATGTTGACATTCGTAAATTGGTGTGCATCTTCAAAATTTGGCTTTTCCTGGGGTGATTTCACCCCATCTGAACGCAATATCAAACACAGTTCCTAAATATTAATGTCTGATATTGCCTTCAAGTTCTACCAAATGTGAACTTTGTAAGTTCAAGATTTGTGTCTTTCTTGTTGGTTTTAAACATGCCTGTTTTATCTTAAATGGACATTTCTACTTTTTCTTAAGCCACCCCAAAAATTGTTATACAACAAACATGTTGGTTTGTTTTACAAACCTTTTCTAAATGCACATGTGATTGTGCTGGTATTAAAAAGATTGTTAATAAAGAATGTGTGGATAATTGTCTCAGCGCTACAACACTTTTATGGTGCTCCAATTGCTGCTTTCTGTGACAATGGGTGTTATTTCCTAAGGGAAAATCCACTTTGCACTACAAGTGCAGTTTCAAGTGCACTTGTAGTGCAAAGTGTCTTTGCCTTTAGTAAATAACACCCAACAGTGCTTTGTATAAGGTTACACAATCACGCCATTTTCAGGACTCACCACATCTATGTCAGGGTCAGCTAAAAGAAACACAAGCAGTAAATGTCACCAAAGATTTGCTTAATTATTTTTTTATTTGATAAAGGTTTCACACATTGTCTGGCATGTTGATGGCCCCCCTACCGCAAAGAATTCAAGTTATCTTAGCCGGACATCATGGGCACTCAGGGAGGGCAAGCCAGGACGGCCACTTTCAAGCGCCGTCAGGGTTGGTTCATTTTGAATTCCGGCTCCAGGCCCAACTGAGCCAGCATAGTTGGCAGATTGTTGCCGTAAAAAGTTATGTAGAACACAGCACGCCAGGATTATATGATTCAGTTTATACTCCGCCATATGTATGGGTGTAAGAAATAGGCGGAACCGGCTGGCCATGATTCCAAACGTGTTTTCCACCACTCTTCTGGCATTGGCCAACCGGTAACTAAAAACCCTCTGGTCCGGGGTGAGGGTCCTCATCGGGAATGGCCGCATAAGATGGTCCCCAGTGCAAATGCTTCATCCACAACGAAGACGAATGGGAGTCCTTCCACATTGTCTTCTGGAGGTGGCAAGTCCAAGCTGCCATTCTGGAGATGCCTGTAGAACTCCGTCTGGGCAATGACTCCATCATCGGACCCACCGTCGGACATCCGGCCATTCTTCCCCACGTCCACATACAGGAACTCATAATTAGCCGACACCACCGCCAACATCACAATACTATTGAACCCCTTATACTTATAATAGTACGACCCCTAGTTGGGTGGTGGGATGATGTGGATGTGTTTCCCATCAATTGCCCCTCCGCAGTTAGGAAAGTCCCACCATTGGGCAAAGTGGGAGGCCACAGTCTGCCATTCCTGTGGCGTGGAAGGAAACTGTTGAGGAAAACAAAAAATTAGTCTTTTTGCACATTAAAACAGGGAAAGCAGATTAGACACAAACATTCTTGGCCAACATCAAGATAACATTTATTAATGGGAATTGTTAAAGACCAAAGTATATGGTAAACCTACCATATTCCCCCTCCCCCACCCCTCTCCTGGGCCATTTCTAACATTATAGGGGGGGAGCTCTTGGACAGGTAACCCTCTCCACTTCATTGAGAGATGAATGCTTAAATAATGGGTATTACTTTGAACAGCCCCTCCTTAGTTACACTATTGGCAGCCCACTGGACAGGTAAGAAGTGTCATAATACAAAGACATACATACACATTGTACACATTTGAGCACATTTGGACATTCTGCTATTACCTATCAAGATAATAATAGCATACAAAAACTTTAAACATTACCATTTGAAAATATACAGGCAGGCCCTTGCACTACATACTTTGGGAATTCATCCATAAATCTGACCACAAAAGAGATGGGTATAGTGTGTATGGGTTTGGCAAAGTCAGCAGATAGATGATTGAGGATAGATAGAGAATTGGTATCAGCTGACTTAGCAGTTGGGGGGAGGGAGGGTTCAAAATGATTTGTGGACCCCCAAAAAAAGCCTCTGGCACTCTGCATTTGCATTCTGAATTTAAAGCACAAATCACATTTCAAAACATTTTAGGGGTGTTTGGGGTAAAGCACTACTATGGAGCTGATAAAATACATTGTTAAGTGACTACATGAGGTGAATATAGGGCCAGGAGAGCATGCTGGGGAGGTAAGTGAAGGCAAATATGTATGAAGGAGAAAAAAAAATAATTACATAAAAATCCAGCATGCATGAGGACAAAGGGGACATTCACAGCATATTACAATCATGGTAATTAGGGAATGAGGAAAGAAATACAATATATTATCAAACATTAAATACAATAAAATGTGATAAAAGGATTAAAGGATAAAAATCGTACCTTAATATACTCCTTCTGCAGGACCTGGATGATGGCAGAACAGGTCTCTGGGATAATGATCCCCAGAGCCTGGGGGAGATGCCCGTCGAGAACTTGAGGTCCTGCAGGCTTCTCCCAGTCGCCAAGTACCACAGGGTGGCGACCAGCCTCTGCTCCAGAGTGATGGCTTGCCTCATGCAGGTATCCTGCCTGCTGATATAAGGGGTCAGCAAAGCCAACAAATGGTGAAATACGGGGTCCGTCATCCGGAGAAAGTTCCTGAAATCATCAGGATTATTCTCACGGATCTCACGGAGCAAAGGCATATGACAGAACTGGTCACGCTGAAGCAACCAATTCTTGGTCCATGAACTACTCCCCACCCTGTTCATGGACTGGACTTGTGTCAAGGTCAGGACCCCAACACCAAGCCCCCGCACAGCACGAACTCTACGAGGAGTACGTATATGCAACATGGCTAGAAAACGGTCGGCTGCTCAGAATGAAGTAACAGAAGGCACTGAAGAACAGCAAGGCCTGTGAAGAGCGACCTGAAAAACAGTAACGAACGAACAAGAACACAATGACTAATCAAAGTCACGCGTAGCTTGCTTGCACGCACTGAAGAGCAGATACAAACCCACAAGCACAAACTGAACAGCAGAAAACGATCTGAAAACCACGAGTCTGAAAAAGTGCGAATAGTCTCTCACCAAACTTTTACTAACACGAGATTTGCAAAAGGAGCCCAAAGGGTGCCGTGCTTGGTTCTGAACTGACCTTTTCTAGTCTCGTTGTACGTGGTTGACGTCACTGCATTCTTGGCGATCGGAAATTCCGACAACTTTGTGCGAGCGTGTGTATGCAAAACAAGTTTGAGCCAACATCCGTCTGAAAAAATCCTAGGATTTTGTTGTTGGAATGTCCGATCAATGTCTGACCGTGTGACCGTGTGACCGTGGGCATAACAGTGTAAATTTGCTGTCCTCTCAAAAAAACTCAACACACAGCCATTAATGTCTAAACCACTGGCAACAAAAGTGAGTACACCCCTAGTTGAAAATGTCCAAATTGGGTCCAAAGTGTCAATATTTTGTGTGGCCACTATTATTTGCCAGCACTGCCTTAAGTTTAACCCTTTTGGGCTTGGAGTTCACCAGAGCTTCACAGGTTGCCACTGGAGTCCTCCTCCACTCCTCCATTATGACATCACGGAGCTGGTGGATGTTAGAGACCTTGCGCTCCTCCACCTTCTGTTTGTGGATGCCCCACAGATACTCATTAGGTCTGGAGACATGCTTGGCCAGTCAATCACCTTTACCCTCAGCTTGTTTGGCAAGGCAGTGGTCATCTTGGAGGTGTGTTTTGGGGTCATTATCATGCTCTGCTTCAGTATGTCACAGTACATGTTAGCATTCATGGTTCCCTCAATGAACTGTAGACCCCCAGTGCTAGCAGCACTCATGCAGCCCCAGACCATGACACTCCCACCACCATGCTTGACTGTAGGCAAGACACACTTTTTTTGTACTCCTCACCTGGTTGCCGCCACACACGCTTGACACCATCTGAACCCAAAAAGTTTCTCTTGGTCTCGTCAGACCACAGGGCATGGTTCAAGTAACCCATGTCCTTAGTCTGCTTGTCTTCAGCAAACTGTTTGCGGGCTTTCTTGTGCATCATCTTTAGAAGAGGCTTCCTTCTGGGACAACAGCCATGCAGACCAATTTGATGCAGTGTGCGGTGTATGGTCTAAACACTGACAGGCTGACCCCCCACCCCTCCAACCTCTGCAGCAATGCTGGCAGCACTTATATATCTATTTTCCAAAACAACCTCTGGTTATGATCCTGAGCACGTGCACTCAACTTCTTTGGTCGACCATGGCGAGGCCTGTTCTGAGTGGAACCTGTCCTGTTAAACCGCTGTATGGTCTTGGCCACCACGCTGAAGCTCAGTTTCAGGGTCTTGGCAATCTTCTTATAGCCTAGTTCATCTTTATGTAGAGCAACAATTATTTTTTTCAGGTCCTCAGAGAGTTCTTTGCCATGAGGTGCCATGTTGAACTTCCAGTGACCAGTATGAGAGAATGAGATCGATAACACCAAATTTAACACACCTGCTCCCCATTCACACCTGAGACCTTGAAACACTAATGAGTCACATGGCACCCGGGAGGGAAAATGACTGATTGGGCCCAATTTGGACATTTTCACTTAGGGGCGTACTCACTTTTGTTGTCAGCTGTTTAGACATTAATGGCTGCGTGTTGAGTTATTTTAAGGGGACAGAAAATTTACACTGTTATACAAGCTGTACACTCACTACTTTACATTGTAGCAAAGTATCATTTCTTCAGTGTTGTCACATGAAAAGATATAAAATATTTACAAAAATGTGTGTGTGTACTCACTTTTGTGAGATACTGTATATGAGAAAGGAAGGGGAGAACTGGGTAAAATATGCCCTGTATTGGTTCCAGAGGAATAATAAGAAACAAAACAAACCCAACAAATGTTTAAATAAGGAGGATTATGAGAGGAAGCACAGGGAAAAGGCAAATAAAAAGAGGCCAGACCCAACTACCCCCCCTTCCATTTAACCCTCCACCATACACAAACAAAATCTATCCCAGTCTCACAAAAGAAGATATAGATTTTACACACAAGAAGATGTGCACCTGATTATTGATGGAATAATCAGACACAAAACTGCATGGAACTGGGTTCATGTCCCGACCATAGCTGTAACACAAGACAGTGACACCAAAGCAGCAGATTATAGGCGTAACACTGAAGATGGTAGGAAGAAAATGTGGGAAGAAATTGAGAAAGAAATGACAAGTGTTTTAAAAATAAGTCTTCCCTACCCACTGCTATAGCGTGCAAACAAAAGTCAAGTGAATCAGTATTGGATTTTTGGAAGAGATTCATGGATACCTGGACTCAAGAGGCTGGGTTATCCTTGCAGGCAGATATGACTAGTCTGATGATTCAGACTTACATCTCTAACCTGAAACCACAGGTGGGCTTAATGGTCAGGCAAATGATTTCTGAATGGCCAACAAGTACTTTGGATGTTTTTCAGAAAACATTAACAGAAAGGGATGCTGCAGGATGTTTTGATATAGCAAAGGAAAAAAACAGTAAGTGCCCATTACCAAGGAGGTGCACAGCAAATGCCTCCCCATGGTAATGGTGGGAAGTGGGGAAGAGGAAGAGGATTTTCTAGGGGTCCTCAGCAGTCCAGAACCAGTTGTTTCAACTGCGGACAGGAGAGCCACTGGAGAAATCAATGCCCATATGACCCTTTCAATCAACAACAAAATAGTCAAGCCCCTTCCCAGATACAGAACCCTCAGCAAAATCAGTGGACTCAGCCTAAGCCACAACAGTTAAGCTGCCCAGGGGGTGGTGTTCCAGCATTCCCCCTTGTCTCTCGCTCCTTTGATGAGTGGCCGGTGGTGACTCTGAATATCCAAGGAAAGTTAACCCCTCCCAGTAGTAAATGTAGAATGCGGATTAGTGTTGTTGCACCACAGTTTCAGGATAATACCAAACTGCCCTGTCAATCTTTTGGGGAGAGACTTACTAGGTAAGTTGGGGATTAGAATAGAGACACTCAATCAGGGAGTGTGATTGCTTAATCTAAAAAGATCCCCATATGGGCCATAATGTTGAATACTGAAGTGCAAGAGACAGACACAGGACTCCCCAGTGATTCTGACAAAGTATGGTCAGAGAGCACTCTAGATGTAAGGCTCATCTCCTTTAACCCATACAAGGCCACTCTCAAAGAATGGGCACAACCCATTTATCACAAACAGTATCCATTGTCAAAAGAAAAAGAGGAAGGCATTGCCCCTATGGTTGAACACTTCTTTAAAGAAAGGCATTCTAAAAGAAGTTGTTTCCCCCTACAAATAAATAAAAAATATGGTGCTATGCTAATCCAATCCGGAAAATAATACATAAAAATGTGAAAATGTAAAACCAAAGTGGCAGTGCTAATATCTACTAATTAAAATGTCCTAAAATGCTATAAAGTGACTGTGCTTATGCTAACGTACTAGTATACAGCACAAATTTGTGATATACCACATAAATCCACATGTGACCAACAGCATATTTTTTATTTATTTGTCATTAACTAATAGGGGCAGGGTGTACCCTATCCGGTGTAGGCAGCTTTTCCAGTTTATATATAATTTTTTTTCCTCTTCCATACATGGTAGCGCAGGAATAACTTTACTTGTTTCCCCCTACAACACACCCATCAACCCAGTTAAAATGCCAGATGGCAGTTATAGGTTTGTTCAAGACCTTCAAGCTGTAAATAACCTGGTAGTGCCCATTGAGCCTATAGTGCCTGATGTGCCATTACTCCTTACCTCCATACCATCCGATGCAGAGTATTTTTCTGTGATTGATTTAATGAATGCATTTTTTTAGCATCCTTGTGGATAAGGAGACACAGCCAATCCTTGCTTTTTGATTTAAAAAACTGCCAGATGACCTGGTGTAGAATGCCCCAGGGTTATGTAGATTCCCTTGTAGTCTACTCAGTGGTCCTCCAGGCAACCCTGTGGTCCTGGACACCCCGTCATGGTTCCATCCTTTTTTTTTTAAACTAATATTTCTTTATTAAGCATATTTCAATATTACAGACCAAAATACATTGTCAATACATATTTTATCACTTTGTTTCGTTATACAACTAATACATAATTTCCACATTTCTAATATCTTTCTGATGGTCAATCCAAGACATATTTTGAAGTTTTTCTCTTTTCTTCCTCCTTATCTCTATCATGTATATTTCATACCCAGCCTTTATACACAAATAATAAGAACATATACGCTCAAACATACGCACACAAAACCCAAAATGGGAGGTAAAAAAAACCCACACCTTGGACGACAAATCCATACCATGTCTACTATAATGAATTAAATATCTAAATCTGTCAAAGGAAAAGATTGCTTCTGCGGATAACTTATTTTGTTACTTTCTTTTCTGCCCTCTGGTATAGCCCTCTACCCCAATTTTCCTTCTAGTACCGTATTTACTATCCCATACCTCGGTTAACTACTCAATACAGAATCCCCCGGTGCTAGGGACACTGGGGCTAACCGTCGGTCCGATAACCATAATTTTCATAATTTTGTCAGGTTATTGGGTATCCCCCTATTATAGTAAATTTGTTGCTCTTTCAGAATGTTTTCATTTACCTGAAGACGCCAGTCCTCAAGTGAGGGTGCACTCGGAGATATCCACTTTACAGCAATTAGCTTTCATGCTAAAAACAATAATCTGGTAACTGGTATCATAACCTCCCTGGGAAAAAAACATTCCTCATCAAGGTATCCCAGTAGACATGTCTTAGGGATCTTATCAATATGTGTATTAAATGTAGCATTAATCGCCAATATCTAGGCAGTTTTGGACAGTTTCACATCATGTGTAATAAGTCAGCTGGAGAATTTTGACATCGAGGACATTCCAGAGAATCACGCCTACCCCACTTAAATAATTTAACTGGTGTTCTATATACCCTGTACATTATGAATAATTGCGTCAGTTATTGTGCCGGTGATAATGAAACTAAGGGTACCCTTCTCAGTATTATTTGCCAATTATCGTCTGAAATGTCCCCTACATCTGTCTCCCACCCTGTTCTACCTGGGCTAACATCATTATCCTGATATGGTCTCATAAGTTGACCATATAAAGATGAGATCAAGCCCTTTTTTCCATCCCCCCTGCTAATAATGTTATAAGTGGCGTAGGTTTTATCACTATCTTTTCCCCTTTAAACTGAGATTGGATCGCATGCCGTAATTGTAAATATTTAAAGAAGTTACTAGAAGGCAATTGAAAGGATTCTTGCAGATCCTGAAAGGAGCGTAAAACATTATGTGAGTAAAACTGTTCTATATATCGGAGCCCCTTAGAGTACCAGCTTTCAAATCCCTCCAATTTACATATTTCTTTGTATTGCTTATTTCATTATGCTCCTCATTTCCTTCCAAACTCTATTCATAAGTGTCATTGTTGGACCCCTACAGGTATAACCCAAGGCTCTGGATTCCAACTGAGCCACAAGATTATAACAGAAACTATTATTTAACAATAAAGCCTGTATAGGGTCCTCCCAATTCATTACTCCCCAGCCTGCAAAATGCTGAAGCTGGGAGGCTATGAAATAGAGTCTTGGCTGCGGTACCACTAATCCACCCCCCATCCCTTGCTCGCTGGAGAATTGATAACTTAAGTCTTTCCTTTCCATAATAGCCTTCGAAATATTGATTCTGTTTTTATGAACCATTTAAGAGGTATCCATATCGGTGAATTATAGACATGTACACACTGAAATATTTAGTTTCGGAATTTTGTTTTCGTCCGAAAAATAAATTTATTTAGTTACTCCCGAAATTCGTTTTTATTAATTTCGTTTTTCGTTAAAAATTGCATTCGTCTGAAAATCCAAATTAAGGTCGGATCTGTCATTGAAGGCTTCTGGTGTCTGTCGAATGTTCAAAGAAGATTCGACAGAGCAGCTCAACTGTACGACGCCGTATAGTTTACCTGCTTCGTCAAATCTTCTTAGAACTTTCAACAGACACCATAAGCCAAAGTACATGTGTACTTAGTTCTAGCTATTTTACTGCTCCTCCTCTTTGGTTACAATCAGCCAATAACATTCATCATCATAATTATTTTTATTTATCTTTCCTCCCCTACGTCAAATCTTTTCTCCCCTACATCGAATCTTTTCTCTCTATGTCAAATCTTTTCTCTCTATGTAGAATAATCTTGGACTAATAGAGTTAAGGTTAGGCACATTCGACCACAGGTTTGATGGACACAGATTGTTATTGTCATCATCATGTCGAATCTCCTATCTATATCGAACTGTTGTAGCAACGAAAATGAAAATAAAGCATTTGTTTATGTCGGATCTTTCGTTTTTCGGATTCTGCACTTTCGTTATCGTTTGTTAAAACGATAACGAAAATACCTGAAATTCGGACGAAAATGCATTCGGATGAAAACGAATGCACATGTCTAGTGAATTTTGGAGTATGTATAAGGGTCCATATGATTTTTTTAAGATTTGCTCAGCCTTCCACTGATAATGGCAACTTGGTCCACGCCGTACTCTTAAGTTGGAATTTATTAAGCATAGGAGATAGGTTATCCATTAAATAATTTTCTATTCTAGAATTTATCATTATTCCAAGATATTTCAATGATGAAACTATTTTAACTTGAGGAGCCTCTCCTTACCTGGGCAAACTAGGATTATCTAAGGGAAATAGAACTGATTTATCACAATTAATAACGTATCCAGAAAACGTTTCAAAATTTTTTATTAGAGAGCTTAAAGAACCTTGCATATCCCCAAGGAACAGTAATGCATCATCAGCATATAAGGAGATTTTTTCATTCCTCGTTCCTCTAATAAATCCGCAAATAGATTCCAATTGTAGAACGGGCTCAGCCAGTGGTTCAAGGGCCAATGCAAATAACAAAGAAGACAGGGGGCACCCTGTCTCATTCCTCTGTATAATAGGAAAAATTCTGAAACCATACCATTTATTTGCATACATGCCCTCGGAGCAGAGTACAGCAATCATAATCCACCATATAAACCTGTCCCCCAGGCCAAACAAGCCCATCACCTCCCACAGTTATGTCCTCTCAACGCTATCGAAAGCTTTCGCAGCATCGAGTGACAAAATCGCTCTCTTCCCAGGGTTATCAGATGGTATTTGCATATTCAGAAAAAGCCTCCTCAAATTAATAGCTGTAGACCTTGTTGGGATAAAGCCACATTGGTCTTGATGAATCAATTCCTGCATATATCTGCTTAGTCTTAAAGCCAGGACACTGGCTAGAATCTTAGTGTCCAAATTCAACAATGATATCGGGCGGTAAGATTCCGGGGCCAGAGGGTCCTTTCCAGGTTTTGGTAGTACAATAATACAAGCATCCCTCATAGATTCTGGAAGCTTGAATGATTCCAAAGCCTAATTAAGAACCTTAAGTAGTTCTGGAAGCAAAACCTCCCCATGTTGTTTATATATTTCTGAAGGTAACCCATCAATAGCCAGGGCCCTATCATTTGGGCATTCTTACACTGCCTTCACCAGCTCCTGCAATGTCAGAGGGGCATCAAGTTCTTGTTTACCATTTTCAGAAAGAGAGGGGAGTTTTAATGGTTCTAAGTCCTAAAATTCTCTAAGTCTTGTCTTGGAATAGTTAACTTTGTTTTGATATGTTACTATAAAAATTAACAAAGGATTGTATTATTTCCTTCTGATCATGAGAAATATCTCCCCCTATTGTACGAATAGCGGAAATAAATTCAGTATTTTCTTGAGATTTTGCTATTACTGATAGCATTCTACCTGATTTCAAAACTACGGCATCTGGACAAAAAGCCAGACCGTGCAGCCTTATTCATAGAAGTCTGGTTATATAATAATTGTGCATCCTTCCAGACTCTACAATTAGAGGTAGTAGGACTCTGAGTATACTGAACTTCTTTCTGTTGCGCCTCAGCTGCTAACAGTGATTCTCGTTCCCAGCTTGTTTTTTTATAAACACCTATGACTTTAAGCAAAACTCCTCTCAAAAATGCCTTCATGGTGTCCCATACCACCTGTGGTGAGGCCGAGTTATTATTAATATGAAAAAATTCGACTAAGGCCCGACTAGTGGAATCCATCTGATGAGGAACTTTAAACCAAAAATCAGGAAACGGGCAATTAGTTCTAATTTTAGGCTTTATTTTATCTAATGTTACTACTAACTGTCACAACGTGAATGATCTGATAAACCCTTGTTAAATATTGAATATCAGAGACCCAGGAAAGAATTGAGTCTGTACCCAAGAACATATCTATCCTTGATAAGGTCTAATAGGTGCTAGAGCAACAAGAATATTCTTTAGAAAATGGGTTCCTAAGCCGCCATATATCATACAGTCCAAGCTCCTGAATATAACTATAGAATGTAGTATCAACATTAGGGCTTGCTGGATATCTATCCATACTGAGATTGCATACATTATTGAAATCCCCCATGATAAGCAAGGGGGTCCCTGTATTATCTGCCAATAACAACCCTATCTGTCGCATTACTTCACTATTATATGGTGGGGGGGTTTAAATAGACCCCAAAATACATTGCATAGAAAATAGTGTAATACCAGCAAGACAAATCTGAACTGTGAGTCTATCATTGCTTGCCTGCAGGAAACCTGGAACTATGAGGAAATTAATACACTTGTTCCTCTTGCTTAAGCTGAGTATACTGAGTGGTATTGAGTGGTGTAATTTTTTATTCTGTAATAAGCTAACAGTATCTTTAGTTAAATGTGTTTCCTGCAAACAAACAATCAGAGGATCACGCTGGAACAATTTATTAAACATAGCACGCTTTTTAATAGGATTCTTAATCCCTTTAAAATTCCATGACCATGTTCCAATCTTATTAGTCATTATTAACTATATATACACATGACCTAATGCACATATTGTCCACATGATCCCCATAATACAGTAAAGGCACAATACCATCACACACCAATAAATCATTATACCAACTTCCTAGAAAAGATAACTTACAGACCTGACCTGCCCAACATTCAGCTGGTACCTTAAGCATATCATACTGTAACAGAATCAATAGAACAGCATCAAACAGTATCATATAGATCAGGGATCCTCAAACTACGGCCCTCCAGCTGTTGCAGAACTACGCGTCCCATGAGGCATTGTAAAACTCTGACATTCACAGACATGACTAGGCATGATGGGAATTGAAGTTTCTGAACAACTGGAGGGCCATAGTTTGAAGATCCCTGATATAGATTGTCGCCCAACCACACATAAAAGAAAAAAAAAAAAAAAAAGGAAAGGAAAAAAAAAAAAAAAATAAAGAAAAGTAAAATAAAACCGAGAAAAAAAAATAAACCAACAACGTATTCCCTCAGGAAGGTGTATAAGGGGGAGAAGAAAAGAAAATCCATCCAGGCTTGAGCCTGGGCATATAGCCCTGATGAGGAGGAGTTCTTATACTATTGCTAGTACAAAAGCAAAAGCAAAGGCACCCGCCTTTAACTAATTGTGAAAAAAAAAGGAATGGGGGGGGGGGGGACAAGGAAGGAGAGAGAAGAAAGGAAAAAAAATATTTTTTTTTCTCTTTATATCTTTTTATAGGACAGAGAAAATCTCTTTTCCTGGTCACATTTTATCACATTTTATCACATTTTTATCGCATTTTTGATTTTTAATCACCGCTTTATTGCCCCCCGGAAGGCTTGAGAAACTATCCTTTTACTTTTTTACTTTCTTCCTAAAAAGTTCCATTTCCTTGCACAACATCAGTGCTGCTGATAAGCGATTAAATGTGTTGCTCGTTTTTGTCAAGCCAAGATGCCGTCGTCTTAGAATTATCAAAGGAAAAAGTTTCTCCTCTAGCTATAATCCTTAATTTGACAGGATAAAGCATGGCATATTGAACTTAAATATCACGAAGTTGCCTTCTAACATCTTTAAATTGGGCTCTTTGCTTATGAACCTCAGCGGAATAGTCCAGAAAAAAGGAAACTCTAGATCCATTGACTTCAATGATGCCCTTGATACAAGCCAGTGATAGTATTTTGTCTCTGTCTCTATAATGGAGCATTTTTAAGATAAACTGCCTAGGATATTTGCCTGGAGATGGGGGTCTGGCAGGAATACGATGCGCTCTCTCCACAGCGAATCTTGTTTGTCAAACACTTCCAGCAACCAATGCTCTATAAATTCTGTTGGCTTCCCCACTTCCAGGCGTTCAGGTATACAGAGGATTCGAACATTATTCCTTCTGAGTCTATTCTCAAGGTCATCCATGCGATTTGCATAGCGACCTGACTGTACTCCCAACTCCTTAAAGTCTCTCTGAATTAGACTCATCTCATCCTCCAAGGTAGCAATCCACCCCTCCACTGCAGATGTTCGCTGACGTACTTTCTGCATATCCTGGCGCATATTAATCACATCTTCCCTAAGATGATTAAACTGAGTAGATAGCGAAGTCAATGTATAATTGCAATTTTGTACTGCCAGGAACACATCCTTAATTGGTGGTTCTCTCACCAATTCAGCTTGGGTAGGCAGAACAACAGCACCTGAGGCAATACCTCTCTCCTTTTCCATTCTTTCCATTACTCCTCAAGCCTCACTCTGCTCTGTTTGTATTGCCGACTCCATTATCTCCGTTATCTCACATGAGACAGATGTGACAGCCTTCCCCTTCTCATTTCTCTCCGCTCTCATTACTTCCTCCACCACCTCCGTCTCCACCTCTGCCGTTCCCCCCTGGGACCTCATCAAACATTTTAATTTTAGTTATATCAGAAGTATTAGGTGTTTTAGACAAACCAGGCATATTTGGCATTTTGGCATTCTTACGTCCTGAATTGCACTCCAAGCGAACCCTTCCAGCCTTGCAGCTGCATCCTTTCCTTTGTCCTTTTTCACTGCCTGGAGCGGGGGCTGAGCAACACTCTCCTGTGTACTTTTATCTCCTGTTGTTCCATTCGTTCCAGCCTCCTTGAGCCACTTCCCCATTGCTTTCATGACTGGATGAGACTGCAGGATGCAAGGTGTACACCGGGAGATGTAGTCAGTAGGTTAGCAGGAGCAGAAGCAAGACGCTCTATCAGACACTCTGTCACTCTGTCCACACAAAGCCAGCAAGAATTGCAGGAGGTTTAACAGGAGATTATTAGTAAAGGGCAGAGAGACAGAGGAATCTCCAGTGATCAGCCCGTAGAAATGATAGGAGTGGTGAAGTGGCGGAAACCTAAGTATGTTCCCCCCTATGCCTCACTAATAGCCAGCTGATCGTCGGTGGGAGCACAGCGCTACACTACAGCATCCTCCTCTCACATGCTCAGCCTAGCTCAGCCTAGCCACTCCCATGGTTCCATCCTACTATGATTTGTTGTTGTGTAGTCCAAACCAGGTTGCATGCAAAGAGGATGGTTTAAATCTGTTACATTGGTTAGCAGATAATGGTCACAAGGTTTCTAAGAAAAAGCTACAATGGTGTCAGGAGACTGTTGAATACCTTGGTTTTGTACTCTCCAAAGGAGAAAGGAAAATCAGTCACAAGAGAGCTGTGGCTCTCATGGGTCTTCCACACCCACTCACTAAGAAGGACATGCTATGCTTTCTTGGTATGATTGGTTACTGCCGCCAATGGATACCTGATTGTTCCTACTACGATAATCTCCTGAGGCAAGCCACAGGTACTGACATGCCAGATTGTGTGAAATGGAATGATGAAATGTACAATGTTTTTTTGTATCTTAAAAATGGAATGGTCACAGGTCCTGGACTTGGATTACCTGCCAGGGACAATGTAGAACAATGGCAGGGTTCTAGTGCAGAAGCATGGGGGCAAACTCCGCCCTATTGCATTTTTTTCAAGGGTTGTGCCTATGCCTGTGCAGGGCATGCTGGTGTGTTTCTCTGAGCTTTGGCATCCTGTGCAATGGTGATGGAAATAGCTACATCATTCACTCTAGGACATACCACACTACACACCACTCACAATGTATCCATTCTACTAAAGAATATCCATACCCAGCACATGTCAGCCCAAAGGCTTAGCTGTTATGAAGTAATTTTACTTTCTAACCCAAAACTTGAGACAAAATATGCCTCTCCCACTTCTGGCCCAGCTCCAATCCTGAATGCCTTGCTAGGCTTGAAAGGTGGGGAAGATGAGGTAGTGCCTCAGCGTTAATGCATGGACCTCATCCACAGTAACAAAACGTCTCAAACTCCGCTTGAGTGCTTGCATCATATACTGCTTCCTCCCAGTCTGAATATAGATATCAGATATTCCAACCCCTCACAAGCACAAAACAAGACAATATTTGTTTAGTTGCTGAACATGGACTGTTTTATTAGAACCAAAATACAAGACTTATATACAGTAGAAGAGGAGGTCCCCCTCCTGCTCGTATTACTCTAACAATACACCTGTAACCAGAAACAGAATTAACATGAGCTAATTAACTAATCCCTTAAAGCAGCCAATGTGACTCTGTGCCCTCCTGAGCATTGTTATGATTAATCAGGATTTCACTACAGGTCAGACTTGTTGTCACCGAGCTTCACACATTAGTATAAACACAGGACACCTTCTCACAATAGCAGGAGCTAATTACAATTAACAATACAAACAGTGATCCCCCCCCCTCAGCCTAGTAGGCAACAAACTATAGTAGGAGTAGACTGTCGCGCTCCTACCCAGTCCTAGAGGCCAATGTGATCAGCTCTCTCAATTATCATGTTGAGGATATTGTGGATAAATATTACTGTCACATTTTAAGTAATCCAAGATATATTTTCTCAGTCACTATTTCTAATATGGCATATACAGGGTTCCCAGGGTCTGTGTGTCTTGGGGGACATGGACCTGAATCTAAAGTAACACCACCTCAAGAGTCCCCAGGTATACAGCTCACAAAGAGCAATGTTCCCCCAAATGCCAGGGCCCATAATTGGTAGGCAAGAGGCCAGCATTCAGTCCCCTCCAAAAGCCTCTTGGTGAGTCTATCACATCCACCAAGACACATCCCCCAGACCAGACATTTCTTCAACTGCTCTCCCTGGAGCACATAATGTCTTTGTGGATGGATCTTGTTCAAGACCAAATGATAACACATACCATGCAGGGTATGCTGTTGTCCAATTGCCTGATAAAATATTGGAAGCAAACCCTGTCCCATTCCAATCAGCACAAGCTGCAGAACTTATAGCTCTTACTAGAGCTTGCCAGCTCTTTGAAGGACAGGATGTAAACATTTACACTGACTCCAAGTACAAATTCAGTCTTGCACACGATTTTGGAGTTATATAGAAAAGAAGGGGCTGCACAGCAGCAGATGGTAAATCCATCTCACATTCCACACTTGTCACAAGCCTGTTAGAAGCCATACAACTACCAAAATCCATTGCTATATTGCACTGTAAGCCACATACATGTCAGCAAGATGACAGAGCCAAGAGAAATGCTTTAGCTGACAAAGCAACAAGAGAGGCAGCATCCACACAGCCACCAGACATCCAAATGCCATTGCTCTCACCTGAAATCCCACTCCTAGATCAAACATTGCATGATCTCCAAACATATGCTACAGACAAAGACATCCAACAATGGAATGCAGTAGGTGTGCAGAAAAGCTCAGAATCTGAGCTTGTCTGCCATGAGGGGAGACCATGTAGTCCTGTAGCAAGTGCTCCTTTATTCATTGTACAATACCATGGTGTAGGACACAGAGGCTGGCAGGTCACATGTGAATTATTAGACAAGGATTTCTGCATCCCTGGTCTTCCCTCCTTAATGAAGGCATATGTTTCCAGATGCATCACATGCATCCAGAATAATCCCAGGAACCCTCACAAGGCAAAACATGAACACCTAATCTATCCATCCACACCTGATTTAACAGAATGGTGCCTTTCGACTCGGATAGAGTCCAGTGGGCTCCCTGCCAGAGAGACACGAAACTCACCTTGAGCAGACAAGTGGCAGCGGTAAGAAACTGTATTCTTACTTATTCTGCTCTCTGTGGCGAGTAATTAGTTGGTGTCTGCAGTCCATTGGCTGGAGGAATCTTATGCTGTTGATGAGATGGTGAGATTAAGGTAAAATTATGTGTTTAATTACTAGTGCCACTAGAATCCCTGACCCAGGTGCTGAAAGTAAAGCTTACCTCAGTCTTTATTACATAAGAAACTCTGTAGTAAAGTAAGTAATTTTTTTATGACTTAAGAGGGGATTGTAATAGAGCATATGATTAACTGTCACTCCATTTTGTAATCTACCCTCCATTTCAAAAGCTTGTTTTTAAAGAATGTGCGTGCCATATCTTACACTTCTTTCTCGTTAGAGTTTTAGACCTTTTTGCTTGAGCCAACTTTTAATTAGAACTCTCACTGTGTTTAGACCGATTCTCAGTAGTCAATGCAGATAAGCTATCTTTAAAAATTCCTTTCAGCTACATAAAACTAATGATGAAATAAAATCTCTCTGTAGAAACCTGGTTAACCCTTACAAACTTAGGAGCGAGTTTATCCCTCCCTTCTTTTGTTGTAACTCACATATAAAAGATATCATTCTAAATAAAGGGTTCAGACTCACTTTGCACATAAAAGCTGCATGTTGTGTGTGTGTCATTTGGGTCTCCAGAATTCTGATAGGGTCACTGTGGATTACCAAGGGTGGTCGGCTGTCCAGTAATCTATCCTTTCATTGAGAATTTTCATTTATGACTGCTAGCTTCTATTATTGAGTATATGAAAAGCTCAAGAGCTGACGTGGTTAAAATTACTATTATGGAAACCAAATGAGATGACCAAATAATATAGCTGCAACTAAATAATTGCTGGATCAATAAATAGTAAAGTGGTCAGTTGCACTTATATTAACCTCATATTCCCTTTAAAATAGTGAAAGGTAAAAATATATACTTCTACAAATACCTCCAAATATTCTGTATCTACAAATTCATAAATATAATATAATTTAATCTAATCCACCATTAAACAAATACTGTGCTCATAAAAAATGCATGGGTGATAAAACTCACTAAGATGTGTATATGCTCTTAAAACATATCTGTTGCTTATAATAAAATTATATCTGGTTCAATACATAGCGTGCTACTATAAAACTTCCCAAAAATAAATAAATAAATGCACAATATGCAGAAAGAATACACAATTATCTTCCTTTTTCTAAAAAAATCCTTCATGTGAAGTGTAGGGAATTCATCAAGTGTTAATAGAACTGCTCAGTGTTAATTATATTGTGACATTATTGAAACAAAGATAAAAAAATAAAATAAAAAAAAATATAAAAAAAAATATAAGAGTAGTGTCAAACAAGTGTGTTACTTTTACTTCTTTCACTTCTTCTTTACTGCTAATTGCTCCTCCACTCAGATTCCGGACATGTGAAAAGAGAAATTAAATATCCATTGCGCAGAGATTAAACATAAATTGAATACTATCTATCAGATAGAGTTGTTCCACTCACATACTCTCCTAGAGTGGATCGCTTGTATTGATCAGCTGCAAACCGGAGCTGAGCGGCAAGGTGCTTCATTCACCGCCGCTGCTATCTCACACACTGCAGATGCTGGGGACTTCACAGGCTCCTTCACAGGGAATATGAGGTTAATATAAGCGCAACTGACCACTTTACTATTTATTGATCTAGCTTCTATTATTGTAAAAAGCATCTGCACTTGACTGGGTATTTAACTACTTCCCATCCCGTGTATAGTAATATGACGGCTGCAAGATGGCTCTCTCATCCTGGATGGCCGTCATATGATGTCCTCAGCTTCCCGGCTGTCAAGGGGGCGTGCGCGCACGCCCGCCCTCCACGACACTCGGAAGCCAATGTGTGTGCCTGGCGGCCACGATGTCCATCGGGCACCCACGATTGCTTGTCACAGATCAGGGACATGGATCTGTGTGTGTAAACACACAGATCCACATCCTGTCAGGGAGAGGAGACAGATTGTGTGTCCCTATATACATATATATATATAGGGACACCGATCGGTCACCTCCCCCAGTTAAATGTGAGTCTACACACAGTTAGAATCACTCCCTAGGTAACACATTTAACCCCTTGATCTCCCCCTAGTGTTAACCCCTTCCCTGTCAATGTCATTTACAGTCAGGTCCATAAATATTGGGACATCGACGCACTTCTAATCTTTTTGGCTCTATACACCACCACAATGGATTTGAAATGAAACGAACAAGATGTGCTTTAACTGCAGACTTTCAGCTTTAATTTGAGGGTATTTACATCCAAATCAGGTGAACGGTGTAGGAATTACAACAGTTTGTATATATGCCTCCAGCTTTTTAAGGGACCAAAAGTAATGGGACAGATTAACAATCATCCATCAAACTTTCACTTTTTAATACTTGGTTGCAAATCCTTTGCAGTCAATTACAGCCTGAAGTCTGGAATGCATAGACATCACCAGACACTGTCTTCAGTTCCTGCATGTTCTTGGGGCATTTTCCCTTCAGTTTTGTGTTCAGCAAGTGAAATGCATGCTCAATCAGATTCAGGTCAGGTGATTGACTTGGCCATTGTATAACATTCCACTTCTTTCCCTTAAAAAACTCTTTGGTTGCTTTCGCAGTATGCTTCGGGTCATTGTCCATCTGCACTGTGAAGCGCCGTCCAATGAGTTCTGAAGCATTTTGCTGAATATGAGTAGATAATATAGCCCGAAACACTTCAGAATTCATCCTGCTGCTTTTGTCAGCAGTCACATCATCAATAAATACAAAAGAATTCCTTCCATTGGCAGCCATACATGCCCACGCCATGACACTACCACCACCATGCTTCACTGATGATGAGGTGGTATGCTTTGGATCATGAGCAGTTCCTTTCCTTCTCCATACTCTTTTCTTCCCATCACTCTGGTACAAGTTGATTTTGGTCTCATGTGTCCATAGGATGTTGTTCCAGAACTGTGAAGGCTTTTTTAGATGTTGTTTGGCAAACTCTAATCTGGCCTTCCTGTTTTTGAGGCTCACCAATGGTTTACATCTTGTGGTGAATCCTTTGTATTCACTCTGGTGAAGTCTTGATTGTTGACATTGACACACATACACCTACCTCCTGGAAAGTGTTCTTGATCTGGCTAACTGTTGTGAAGGGTGTTTTCTTCACCAGGGAAAGAATTCTTCGGTCATCCACCACAGTTGTTTTCCATGGTCTTCTGGGTCTTTTGGTGTTGCTGAGCTCACCGGTGCGTTCTTTCTTTTTAAGGATGTTCCAAACAGTTGATTTGCCAACACCTAATGTTTTTGCAATCTCTCTGATGGGTTTGCTTTGTTTTTTTCAGCCTAATGATGGCTTGCCTCACTGATGGTGACGGCTCTTTGGATCTCATGTTGAGAGTTGACAGCAACAGATTTCAAATGCAAATAGCACACTTGAAATGAACTCTGGACCTTCTATCTGCTCCTTGTAAATGGGATAATGAGGGAATAACACACACCTGGCCATGGAACAGCTGAGCAGCCAATTGTCCCATTACTTTTGGTCCCTTAAAAAGTGGGAGGCACATATACAAACTGTTGTAATTCCTACACCGTTCACCTGATTTGGATGTAAATACCCTCAGATTAAAACTGAAAGTCTGCAGTTAAAGCGCATCTTGTTGGTTTCATTTCAAATCCATTGTGGTGGTGTATAGAGCCAAAAAGATTAGAATTGTGTCAATGTCCCAATATTTATGGACCTGACTGTATACAGTAATCAGTGCATTTTTATAGCACTGATCACTGTATTATTGTCAATGGTCCCAAAAATGTGTCAAAGGTGTCCAATTTGTGTCAGACTTGCACGTACCTGACCGATGAGCCCAATGGAACAGAGGAAGGTCTCCCTTACGTGTCTGACTTGCGGCCCCTGATAGTATGAACAGGAGGCAAGCCTGGCGGGTAATTGCAGGAAAGGTGGCTCTGGATCCAGATGCAGAGGAGATGATGACCAACTGGACAGCAGACAGGCAGAAAGGAACACAGGCAGATGATGCTGAGCAGGAGCAGAGCAGACTGGTCAGGTCACAGGCAGGGTCGGCAACAGACAGGCAGTGAGGTACAGAGGAGCAGATGGATTCAGGGTCAAAGGCAGGCCGAGGTCAGGTGCAGGCAGAAGACAAGGATAATCCAAGGAGCAAGCCGGGTAGTCAGAAGATCAATGTTCAGAACTGATAACAGGAGCAAGAGTCACAGGGAGCTGCAGATCAGACAGCACTGATCCGGAGTGCACTGACAGTTCAAATAGACTGATTGGCGCCAAGCGCCGCGCGTGTATGCGCACCTGCACGCACAGGCACACGCGCCCGCACACCAGCGCGCACAGGAGCACGCGCACCAACGCACACCGGCGCACACAGGCACACACCAGAGCGGCCAACATTGCGTCTGGGAACTTTCCTGACAATTTTTCCACCTCAATATTGCAGTCCCAATAAAAATTGAAGATCGCTGCCATTACTAGCAAAAAAAAAGTAATAAAAATGCCATAAATCTATCCCCTATTTTGTAGGCACTATAACTTTTGTGCAAACCAGTCAATAGCTTATTGCGATTTTTTACCAAAAATATGTAGATGAATACATATCGGCCTAAACTGAGGAAGACATTTGTTTTTGTTTTTTTTTTAAATTGGGATATTTATTATAGCAAAAGGTAAAAAATATTGTGTTTTTTTCAAAATTGTCACTCTTTTTTTGTTTATAACGCAAAAAATAAAGACCGCAGAGGTGATCAAATACAACCAAAAAAAAGCTGTATTTGTTGGGAAAAAATGATCAAAATTTCATATGGGTACAATGTTGCATGACGGCTCAATTGTCATTCAAAATGTTACAGCGCTGAAAGCTGAAAATTGGCCTCGGCAGGAAGGAGGTGAAAATGCCCTGTATTGAAGTTGTTAAAGTGAACAGGGATTTACTTTTAACATGATTGGATTGTTTAAGGGAATATTCAGACATTTTTGAGCACAGATTTTCAAGTCCTTTAGTAAATGAGCCTCAGTTTGTCTATGCCTGTCATACTTATCACAGGAGGGCATTTTCAGTATATATTCAGCATGAAAACCATTTCGTAAGCTATACCATAATAATCTGCACTCCAAATATTGCCCCTAAATTCTAATACAGTAGAGTTTCCAAACTTTATAATCTATTGGTAAATTACAGCTAAAATTAAATATAATGTACCTGTCTTAAAATCAGCAACAACCTGTAAAAAAAAGGTATACATAATATCTTTACAATGTTACAGTATTCAAAAAAGGTGTTTTTTCACTTACCATTCTTGACAAAAATCATTGTGTTTAGGAAAATCCATGTGGGCATGAGCAGTCCCATTCTGCTTTTATCCTGGTTGTGCAGTCCTCAGCTGAACTGAGGAAGAGTAAATGTCTTCTCTGGAGGAGTCTTTTATGGCTGCCATGGTGGGCGGGTCCTTTGGGTTTCGACATTCGTCATGGAAAACTTTGATTGGATAAAAGAGCCAAGCCTTGCTGTGATCTTTATTTTCATTTATGGCATTTTAATTTTGTTTTGTCTAGTTAGCGATCTATAGCATTGTAATTTATTTGTGTCTATTTAGCTATCTTTATGGATGATTGTACATTCATTCACTCAAATAAGATATTGTTTACAAAGGTATAACAGTGTGCACATTTTTGTATAAGTTAAAGATATTTACAAGAGGAAAGCCTAAAATAAGGAACCTAAAAGATCTAGCCCACATATATTCAGAAAGATTTTTTTTTTTTATCTTATGTTTCATGTGTGCATTTATTTGGTATATTTTCCTTGTTTTCTTTGTAGTCATCAGTTCTTAGTGATACCAGTGCCAACTCATTGAGCCATACCCGCAATAAACCAAGCAATTGTTATACATTGTACTGGAAATTTCAAGTCTTTGTGGCGTCACCTCTTAGTTCATATAAAACAAGCTTCCTTCTATATCTTGCACTGTAATCTACATGGGCCAAACGTTTACTCCATATGATTATACAAAATATGTAGCTTCATTGTAAGGTTATCAAAATAATATTAAAGCAGTATTAAACTCAAAACCAAAAAAGGTAATATATTGTAGCTTACCAATTCTTCAATGTGGTAACTACATTAGTTTTATTTTTTTGGGGCTTTGTTCCCTCTGTTTTCACCTGGTGATCTGACCAGTAAAACATCCCCTGTATTAGAGAGCCCCCACTCTGGATGAAGGAGAACAGGGGTACCTTTGGACAGCAGCACTGTTAATACGGGGGGGTGAAGTGTTATACAGCGTACACACAATCGAACATTCCGACAACGAAATTCTGTGATTTATTTCTGATGGATGTTGGCTCAAACTTGTCTTGCATACACACGGTCGCACAAATGTTGTCAGAAATTCAGATCATCAAGAACGCGCTTATGTACAACACATATGACGGCACTATAAAGAGGAAGTTCAATAGCCAGTGCGCCACCCTTTGGGCTCCTTCTGCTAATCTTGTGTTAATAGAAGTTTGGTGAGAGACAATTTGCACTTTTCAGCCTCATGCTTTTCAGATCGTTACTGCTCTTCAGTTTGTGCTTGTGGGTTCGTATCTGTTTTTCAGTGCGTGTAGTCAGTTCATATCTGGTTTTCAGTGCGTATTTTTATATTATGTATTTAAATTTCAGTGCGTTCTTGTCCGCTCGTTTCTGATTTTCAGCTCACTCTTCTCAGGCCTTTCTGATTTTCAGTGCGTTCTGTTAGTTCATTCTGACCAGCCGACCGTTTTGAAGTCATGTTGCGGGTACGCACACATCGTAGCGTTAGTGCTGTGCAGGGTCTTGGTGTTGGGGTTATTACTTTGATCCAAGCCCAGTCCATGAACAGGGCGGGGAGGAGTTCATGGACGAAGAATTGGTTGCTCTTTGATGCCTTTGTTGCGGTAGATCCGTGAGAATAATCCCGATGATTTCAGGAATTAACTCCGGATGACGGACCCAGTTTTTCACCGTTTGTTGGCTTTGCTGTCCCCTTATATTACGAAGCAGGACACCTGCATGTGGCAAGCCATCACTCCTGAACAGAGGCTAGTCGCCACGTTGCTGTACTTGGCGACGGGGAGAAGTCTGCAGGACATCAAGTTCTCGACTGGCATCTCCCCCCAGGCTCTGGGGATCATTATTCCAGAGACCTGTTCTGCCATCATACAGGTCCTGCAGAAGGACTATATTAAGGTAAGATTTTTCCTTTATATAATCACAAAAAATTATTGCGCTATCTTGGAAAAATCTAAGGACGAAGCAGCTACATACGAATGTGACAAAAATTCATAAATAAGAAGTGAGTAGAAATGTAGCGCTAGGGAGAACAGTGCAAAAAAACTGTGTAAATATGTGAAAAACATATGGAGAAACATATGAATGAGAAATACAATCAAAAATTAAATAAGTCCCAATAAAAAATAAAATTAGTGATAAATCTCAAGTGGGTCAGTCCCAAAAGGTGGTGAATAAACCACAGGTGAAGAATTGTTCATACAGGGGCCAAGAGCACATCAGACTAAGATTTTCTTCATACAAGGAGTCAGGAAAACCAGGTGTAATATTGACAGCAGATATCACGTAAGAAAATGAATGGGTACTCATATCGAAACCGGTGGACCTGGATGTCAGCGACACCAGATCAAACTGGCATGAGTAATGGAAATCTCGATGTAGCAGAAATGGTTCGAAGTTTTTCTGAAGTAGTCAGCAAAGAGACTGGAGCAGACAGCGGTGTCCTCAGGGGTCAGTACTTCTCCAATATGATTACCACAGAAGGGCCGGCCCTTGGCCAATGATGGCCAGATGGATGGATCAGGCGGGCTCATGATGGAAATCAGTGGGAAAGCGAGGACGTTCATTGGACATCCATCAGCACTTGCTTTGTTTTCAATCCAAACAGGGCTCCTCTCTCTCAGATTCTCCTTTAACATCACATTCTATGTATTTAATGTTTGCTAATGTATTGTATTTATTTCATCATTCTCTAATTACCATGATTGTAATATGCTGTGAATGTCCTCTTTATCCTCATGCATGCTGGAAGTTTTTCAAGTTCTTTTTTTGTCCTTCATGCATATTTGCCTTCACTAACCTCCACGGCATGCTATCCTGGGCCCATACACATTTAGCCTAGTCACTTAACAATGTATTTTGTCAGCTCCATAGTAGTGCTTTACCCTAAACACCCCCTAAAATGTGTACAAATGTTATTTGTGTCCTTAAATTCAGGCAGAGTGCCCAAAGCTTTTTTGTGGGGTCCCAAAATCATTTGGAGCCCTCCCTCCCCCCAACCGCTAAGTCAACCGATACCAATCCTCTATCTGCTGACTTTGCCAAACCCATACACACTATACCTACCTCTTTTATGTTCATATTTATGGATGAATTCACCAAAGAATGTAGTGAAAGGGCCTGTCTGAATACTTTCAAATGGTACTGTTTAAAGTTTTGTTCTCCTATTATCTTGATAGGTAATTGCAGAATGTAAAAATGTGCTTCAATTTGGACAGTGTGTATTTATATTTTTGGATTATGACACTTCTTACCTGTCCAGTGGGCTGACAATAGTGTAAGTAAGGAGAGGCTGGCTAAGTAACACACATTATTTATGCATTTAGCTCTCAATGAAGTGGAGAGGGTTACCTGTCCAAAACATCTCCCCCCCTAAAATTTGTACAATGGGCCATCAGAGGGGAGGAGGAATCTGATAAGTGGACCTTAGTTTTTTTCCTTTAAATCAATGTTATACTGATGTTGGCCAAGAATGTTTGTGTCTAATCTGCTTGCAATGTTATGTGCAAAAGTACTAATTTTTATTTTTCTTGTTTCACTCCACAGTTTCCTTCAATGCCACAGGAATGGCAGACTGTGGCTTCCCAATTTGCCCAGCGGTGAGACTTTCCCAACTGCAGAGGGGAAATAGATGGGAAACACGATCTACATAGTCCCACCCCCCAACTCAGGGCCATACTATTACAACTATAAGGGGTTTAATAGTGTTGTGATGTTGGCGGTAGTGTCTGCGACATATGAGTTTCTCTTTGTTGATGTGGGGAAGAATGGCCGGATGTCGGATGGTGGAGTCATCACCAAGACCGAGTACTACGGACGGCTCCAGAGTGGTGGCTTGGGATTGCCACCTCTGGAAGACAACGTGGCTGGTCTGCCGTTCGTCTTTGTCGCCGATGAAGCGTTTGGGCTGGGTGATCACCTGATGCAAACATTCTCCATGAGGACCCTCAACCCGGACCAGAGGTTTTTAACTATTGGCTGGCCAGAGCCAGAAGAGTAGTGGAGAATGCTTTCGGGATAATGGCCAGCCGGATCCGCCTATTCCTTACGCCAATCAACATGGTGGAATATAAACTTAACCATATAATCCTTGCATGCTGTATTCTCCACGACTTTTTAAGGAGAAATTCTATGAACTATGTGGCCTCAGTTGAGCCTGAGGCCGAATTTCAAGACCAAACCCTGATGGCGTTTGAAGCTGGCCGTCCTGGCTTGCCCCCCCAAAGCGCACGTGAGGCCTGTCTAAAATATATAGAGTACTTTGCAGGTAGGGGGGCCATTGATATGCCAGAAAATGTATAAGAAACATTTTTTAAATAAATGTGTATTTTAAACAGAAAAAATATTTCCTTTGATTTACTGCTTGTGTTTCTTTTAGCTGTCTCCTAGGTTATCCAACGGGCTTTTCTTTTTGGCCTTTTTCTTCAATAGTGCAAACGTAATTTATTTGATACATGAGGTGACAATCTCTTCTTCAGCTAACTATTATGTTGTGGGTCTGCTACACGCCTTGTTTTTGTTGTTAATGTATGTAATGCATTAAGGATAAAAATATTCATCATTTTTAGCACCATAATATTATTTTTTTAGTGACGAAAATGGCCTGATTGTGGCAAATTATAAAGCACAGAGGGTGTTATTTACGAAAGGAAAATCCACTTTGCGCTACACGCGCACTGCAAAAGTGCACTTGAATGTGCACTGAAACTGCACTGAAAGTGTACTTGTAGTGCAAAGTGGATTTGCCTTTAGTAAATAACCCCCATTGTCACTGTAAACACCAACTGTGCACATTCACATGTGTGTTTAGAAAAGGGTTTTTGAACAAACCAACATATTTTTGGATTTTTTATTTTTTTTGGACAGTAGAAATATACTTTTTTGTGGTAAACAGGCATGTTTTTAAAAACATAAAACAATACACAACTCAGGAACTTGCAAAGTTCAACTTTGAAAAATTGAAGGTAATATCAGACATTAACTCCAAACTGTGTTGATCTTGCCTTCATCAGATGGGGTGATGTCACCCCTGTGAAAGCCAAATTTTAGAGATGCACACCAATTGAGAGTCAAAATGGGGATTTTCCTCTTGATCCCATGCCTAAGGTCAATATGTGCTAGCTCCCAACATGGAGGATCAATGGACGTGTTTCGGGGATGCAACCATTTCCTCTCATCTACTTTAGTTGTGAGGAAGGCTTTGTACCCACAAAACGCGTACATTGATATCCCGTGATGGCAGATAGCACACGTTGACACACGGTGTGCATCTTCAAAATTTGGCTTTCAAATTTTTAAAGAAAAATTCGAAAAATACTAACAATTTGCTAAATGTTGGTGTGTTTTAGATTCTGCAGCAAAGAACAGAGAGAGAAGCACACCGCTCCAGGCAAACTCAGGTACAGGATGGAAGATGAACAAGACAAGGAATTGGTCGCACACTGGAACTCCAAATTATCTTGATGGCATCTTTATTGTCAAAAAAGGGTCAGGCAGATACAGGCAATGGTAGACGTTCACAACCCAAGCAAGCAAGCTATCGCTTGTGAAACGTCTACCATTGCCTGTATCTGTCTGACCCTTTTTTGTCAATAAAGATGCCATCGAGATAATTTGGAGTTCCAGCGTGCGACCAATTCCTTGTCGTGTTTTAGATTCTGCCTAAAACATTAATGATGTTTTTGAGTCTTTTTTCCACATCATTGATGTCTTCCTTGATCTTCTGTAAATCACGATTGCACACCATGATGTCCCCGATGAGGACGTGTGCACTTGCACTTGTGAAATGTGTTTCTGATTCCACAACATCCACATCATCTAAAATAAAAAACACACCATGTATTATAAATATGCAGGCATCCATCTACTACCTGAAGTTGTGGTCTCAGACACTTACCTGTTGTGGTCACTATTTCGCCCAATTCATAAACCTCTCCTTCCTCACAATCCTTTGGTTGTGGTGTGGGGATTTCCCCTTCTTTAGGAGGTTGGGGGTCCCTGGTGTCCTCTGATGTCCCGAATCTTTTCTTCCCTATGTGAATAAAAAAAGGTATACTTAGCACACAGATATTTGAGGGCAGAAATAGGAATATAAAACATTGCTTGGAAGTGTTGTACAATTGTCTGTTTTGGCAGAGTTCCAAGCTGAAAACATGATTTTTTTCCCTTTCTTAAAGCTGGAATACTTACCTTTTTTGGTCAAGTTTCACACATGGAGACACCCCTAGTATCCACTGGAGCACCTGTGTGGGACACCCTAAAAAGTTGGTTCTGGTGTCCCACACTAGTGCTCCTGCGTCCAGATGTGTAAACAGCTGCTGAGTGTCCTCTCCTTACACTGAATCAAGTTTGCATTTCATTCTAGTTACAAACCCATCTAGACAACAATGTACTAAACTTCTTTTAAGACAAATATGCCTGAAAAAATGTGGTTAACCTGAATCCACCAAAAACATTGTATTAATGGGTGAATGAACAATGTTTACTATGAACGATTACTGAGCCCACGAACCTGAAAATTGCCATTTTGAATAGTACAACAGTAAAGAAAATCACATGGAGCAGCATGCAAGTAATAAGAATAATAGGAACACACGAAAAATACTTACTATTTTGAAGAACTCTTTTGATCCTTCTGTACTGATCCTGCTCCCTCAATTACAGGTCTGATCAGCGTTTCCTCAATTGATCCTTGGATCGTCGTACCCCAAAATTCCTGTGCAGACTTTTCACAACTTTAGTCATGATTTTGGCCTTTCTCACATTTGGGTTTGGGTAAGGTCCATGCTTCCCATCATAGTCGGCCCTCTTCAAGATGTCCACCATCTCCACCATCTCTACAATGGACATATTTGAGGCCTTAAATCTCCTCCGGGAATGGGATGTTCGTGGCTCTGGGCTTTCGTCGTTGCTGCTGCTGTCTTCATGCACTTGTTCTTTCTCCGTAATGTGCTCTTCCACTGTGCCAAAAGAGAAGGGGCGGGGAAAATACTAGAAATAAGGTCAGGGACGGGTGGAGTTTAATGCATGCGCAGTGTATATAAAGCATAACACGCGCGCGTCGTATGTACGATCTGTGAGCGGAGGAAGGAGTAGCGGAAGCGCCTATCGTTCTAACAAAGGTACAATTTTAACTTGGGGCACCAGTGGCCTATACTGCTTATAGATTGAGGCCTATATTGGGACAAGATTAGGAGAGTTTAGCCTGACATTAGAGTTTGTCTTATGTTGTGTCTTGCAGATAAAATGGATCGATTCAATGATCATGATTTCCTCCCCCAATTCATTGATTTATACAGAGAGCTGCCCTGTCTGTGGCAGACAAAACACCCCTTTTATACAAATCGACTAAAGAGGATGGCAGCACTGGATAAATTGCTGGAATTTGTGAAGCCGCAGATCCCCACGGCAGACATCAACTATTTGAAGTGCAAAATAGGTGGCCTGAAGAGCACTTATAATAGGGAACGCAAGAAGGTCCAAGATTCCCAGAGATCAGGAGCAGAAGCAGCAGATGAAATTTATGTACCCAGGCTGTGGTATTACGACAGACTCCGGTTTCTGTCAGACCAGACTGAAATCAGGCCATCACTCTCAACCCTTCCTTCCACTCTTCCTTCCACCCCAGCTGAGGCTTCTGACGTCCAACCTGGGCCTTCCACCTAGGAAGAAGATGTGGATGAGCCCAGCTTGAGTTAGGTATAGCATTGTTAAACAGATTTCTCAAAATTGTGTGTGAATGATGAACAATAAACTAAAACTATGTTCCTTTTTCATACACAGGAAAGTCTCAGCCAGGAGGAGGCTGTGGAAATTAGCAGCCTGGAGGTGGTAGGGGGAAAGTGGCAGCCAGGAGGTGGCAGGGGAAAGTGGCAGTCAAGAGGTGGCTGGGCCCAGTAGCTTGACCAAATCCCAGGTCCCTCCCCTCTGCCTTCAACAAAAAAGGCCCAGGAAGGGGAGGAGTGTGGAGGAGTCAGCACTTGGGTTAATTCAGCAGGCTACTGCAGCCATCAGAACCCCCCAGTCTTCTTGAGGCCTATGCCTGCATGGCTGCCAACAAAATGCAGGAAATGGAGGTAGGCCAATGCCTCTTTTGTGAGGAAGTGATCTATCTGGCCCTAAATAAGGGGTTGAGGGGCAAACTCACAAGCAAAACCCACCTGTGTGAGTTGGACCATCCTCCTCCTCCTCCACCTCCTCCACCTCCTGCCACAACTCCAACACCAGAGCCACAGCCTGGAAACAAGCGTGGAAGTAAGCGTGTAAGGAACACAAAAGAGTGATGGCCTGGGTTCGGTCTGGTCTGGCAAAAGACGCAGGCTGTTGTAAGACCACAGCCTGGGGACATATATGTTACTTGCTGCTGTTCCTGATCTCTCGGAGTCCTGGACCGGATTGTGCTCCCTATTAAATGGACTCCTCAGGCTAACAATTTTGCATGTCAAATAGTTGATGTGTGCCCTGGGGTACAAAGGCTTCGCTAATTTCACAAGTTTATCCAGCATTGCCTCTTTATTTTGTTATGACCCCTTAATAAATGTCTATTTTTTTACAAAAATCATTGACTATGTGTTTTAATTAAAAAGGACAGTTTGTTTGTTAATAGGCAGGTACATTTCAAAAACACAATGTCAAATTAAGAAGGGACACCAACACCAACCACTCTCCTTGAGGTTAAAAATACAAGATAATAATGGTGTTGTGGTAACTTGACAAACAAAACGACAAAAAATATTATGGAGATCACTAGAAAAAAAATAAAAAGCAGATCTTGATAAAAAAAATAATTAAAAAAAGATCACTAGAAAAATAAAATCAAAACATTATTATGGAGATCTGGAGAAAAAAATAACAAATATTATTCATGAGATCACGAGAAATAATAAAGAAATCAGTTTGTGAGAACTCTGTGTGAATATGAGCAGCAAAACAACTTCATTATTCTAGCATTATAAAGAAGAAGAGAATGCGCTGCATTAGAAGATTATTAAATTTGCAGCACAATGAATGTGCTATCTACATTACAAACGCTAGTTTTACCAGACCGAGCTATTCCGTCTCATACTTGATTCAGAGCATGCGTGGAATTTGGTGTGCACACGCTCAGAATTTCCGACACCAGATTTTGTTGTCAGAAAATTTGAGAACCAGCTCTCAAATTTTTGTTGTTGGAAACTCCGACAAAAAATGTCCGATGGAGCCTATACATGGTTGGAATTTCCGATAACAAACTGCCATCGAACATTTGTTGTCGGAATGTCCGATCGTGTGTATGCGGCATAAGATGCACTAGCAGATTTAGATACACTAACAAATTAGCCAAGCCAAACTCTAGCTCATACTGCAGTTACAACAACAGTTTTTTTTTCTTTGGGATAAAGGTTTTATAAGAATAAATAAAAGCTGGCCATTGTAAGTACCCCTGTCAGTGGTAAATGGTGTGTTTCAACACTCCAACTGCCACATTTGTAGGTGAGCTTGTTCTGTTGAAAAATAACAGACTTACTGGCCAGATCACCAGGTGAAAATAAAAGAAAGAAAACCTAAAAAAAAGAAAACGAATACAGCCACCACATCTACGAATTAGTAAGCTGCAATATTAAAAATTTTGCTTTTGGGTTTAATACTGTTTTTTAGTAGAGAGTAAAGAGTTGTAAAGAGGTTTTTGTACTAGATGTGAAGAATCATGTAAAATCCTTTATTTTTTAATTCATCTGCATTTAAGTGGGCATTTTAATTGAATGTACTGTGGGTTCACTGGGTCATTTTTTTACTTCTTTAGTTATTTTGCTGGATATATGTAAAGGGGAATTTATAGGTGTATTTTTCATATACATGTCAAACCATTTTTAGAAAAATATAATTTAATCTTTACAATTCCATAAAAACATGATTGTATACAATACACAAACAGATTTTGTATGGGAATAGTATACAGTTGTTCACATGACTATGGTAGTATAAGTGATAACAAAATGTTTCTATATTTTATGCAATTATGTTTTTTAAGGAATTGTAAAGAACATTTTGACATATTGCTATATTTTGTACAGTATATAAATATGTGACTGCAACCCCGACATTTGAATAGATTGTGCTTTTTAAAATACAGATTAGACATATGCATATATATACATATACCTTCCTGTGCTGCACCGGAGGCTGCCAATATTTTAGTGTTTTATTTTAGGGGTCTAAAAAAAAGAGAAAAAATTAGGGTTTTATCCATGTGTGCATTTAGATTATTTTTTTCCTTTTGTAGAAAATGGCAAATGATGCTTGATTGGTTATCATGAGAAACGTTTGCTCCTGTTTCTCCAGTTTTTATTTATAAATAGCCCCTTTGCTTTTTGGGGGCTTTTTGCATACCGTGGGGATTGCCTAGTACTTTAATAAAATTGCCGCAATAAAGTATAAGTCAAAAAAGTAATGAGCTTAAAGAGTCTGCACTTAAGCTCCCCGCAAGCTGACTTGTGTAACCAATGTAAGCGGGACTACATTTACCATGCTGTTCTATGTCATTTAGAGCCCTTCAAGAACTCCCAGACCTAAAATTTATATAAATGTTATCTTATTACAATGTAATATTCCAGTAAACAATGTAATCTACCAATGAGGACCTTCTGCCACTGAGTGCTAGTACTTGTAATGCTGAATAAATTCATAAAAAGTAAATAAATGACTTGTTTAAAAATGAGCAGTAAAAAAAAACATGTAGCATAGATCATGCAAAATCTTAATTGTTTTTTGGCCATCAGCTGTTGCAGGAGGGGATCAAATCTTTGACCTGCAAGTTGCAACCTGAAAGAGCTACAAATCGAGGTTCACACCGTGAGACAATAGATCTACAGAAAACCTGTCAAATTCATTCATGAACTGATCTAAAATACAGGTAAAGCACCAAGGAAAATCAATTAATGTAAAATATGTGCATAAACGAATATCCGTTACAGCAAGAAGAAATGGTAAAAGCACAAAAAATTACATACTAATAGTGCTGTGATTATGAGGGGATTCCACTCTCCTTGTTGGATTTATTTTTTGTTTGTTTTATATCATGTAAAATTCAGTAGCAAGGTCTAGAAAAAACAAAGGTTTATATAAGCAACCAGGACTCTGATGCCCCATACACATGGTCGGACTTTGTTCGGACATTCCGACAACAAAATCCTAGGATTTTTTCCGACGGATGTTGGCTCAAACTTGTTTTGCCTACACACGGTTGCACAAAGTTGTCGGAATTTCCAATCGACAACCACGCGGTCACGTACACCACGTACGACGAGACTAGAAAAGGCCGGTTCAGAACCAAGCGCGGCACCCTTTTGGTGAGAGACAATTCGCGCTTTTTCAGACTCGTGGCTTTCAGATCATTTTCTGCCGTTCAGTTTGTGCTTGTGGGTTTGTATCTGCTCTTCAGTGCGTGCAGTCAGTTCGTATCAGAGTTTTCTGTGTGATCTTGCCTGCTCGTTGCTGTTTTTCAGGTCGCTCTTCACAGGCCTTGCTGTTCTTCAGTGCGTTCTGTTACTTTGTTCTGAGCAGCCGACCGTTTTCTAGCCATGTTTCGTATACGTACTCCTCGTACAATTCGTGCTGTGCAGGGGCTTGGTGTTGGGGTCCTGACCTTGACACAAGTCCAGTCCATGAACAGGGTGGGGAGGAGTTCATGGACCAAGAATTGGTTGCTTCAGCGTGACCAGTTCTCTCATATGCCTTTGCTCCGTGAGATCCGTGAGAATAATCCTGATGATTTCAGGAACTTTCTCAGGATGACGGACCCCGTGTTTCACCGTTTGTTGGCTTCGCTGACCCCCTATATCAGCAGGCAGGATACCTGCATGAGGCAAGCCATCACTCTGGAGCAGAGGTTGGTCGCTACCCTGCGGTATTTGGCCACAGGGAGAAGCCTGCAGGACCTCAAGTTCTCGACAGGCATCTCCCCCAAGCCCTTCTTTGTGGACATTTACTGCTTGTGTTTGTTTGAGCTGACCCTGACAGAAATGTGTGGAGTGCAGAAAATGTCGTGATTGTGTAACCTTATACAAAGCACTGTTGGCTGTTATTTACTAAATGCAAAGACACTTTTCACTACAAGTGCACTTGCAACTGCACTGAAACTGCACTTGTAGTGCAAAGTGGATTTGCCCTTAGGAAATTACCCCCATTTTCTCATAAAACAACAATTACATCACCCCAAAAGTGTTGTAGTGTTGAGACAATAATCCACACATTCTTGATGAGCAATCGTTTTAATTACCTGCACAATCACATGTGCATTTACCAAAGGTTTTTCTGACAAACCAACATGTTTGTTGTATAACAATTTTTGTGGTGTCATTATCCAAAATCAAAATGTGCATTTTATAGAAAACAGGCCTGTGTAAAACCAACAAGAAAGACACAAATCTTGATCTTACAAAGTTCACATTTGGTAGAACTTGAAGGCTATATCAGACATGAGTATTTAGGAACTGTGGTTGATATTGCGTTCAGATGGGGGGAAATCACCCCAGGAAAAGCCAAATTTGGAAGATGCACACAAATTTCACAATGTCAACATGTGCTATCTGCCATCACGGGGGATCAAGGGACGTGTTTTGGGGGAGAAAGCCCTTCCTCAACGCGACTTTATAATTGAGGAAGGGGTTGCACCCCCAAAACGCGTCCATTGATCTCCCGTGATGGCAGATAGCACATGTTGACACATTGTGTGCATCCTCCAAATTTGGCTTTGGGAAAAATCACAAAAACATTTTGCACATTGTAGCAGACAAAAGAAGAAAGTGATTTGGAGGGGCTTTAAACTCGCCCCAAAACATCAATGATGTTTTTATATTTTGGAATAACATCATTGATGTTTTGCTTGATGTTTTCCAATTGTAAATTACACCCCATGATCTCCCCGATCACGATCTGGGCACTTTCTGATGTGAAAGGATCTTCATCCACAACCTCACGATCACCTAAAAAGAGAGGAAACCCAAAATAAATTAGGTAAAAAAAAAATGCCGCCATCCATCTCTTATCGGAGCCTGTGGTCGCAGACACTCACCTGTTGTGGTGACTAGTTCCACCGTGTCTTCATCCTCCTGCTCAGCTTGTGTTGGGTGGATTTCACCTTCTTCCAGGGGGGGGGGGTCTCTGATCTCCTCAGATGAGGGGTGTCCTCCGAGTCTTTTATCCCCTATGTAAAACAAAAATGGTATAATTAGCACACAGATATTTGATGGCAGAACTATAAAGATGAAACATTGCTTGGAAGTGGGGTACAATGATCTATTTTAGCAGAGTTCCAAGATGTAGCTTTTTAGTGTCCTTTGTCAAGCTGCAATACTTTACCTGTTTGGTACAAGCTTCACTGATGTATCCCCCCCATAGTATACACTGGAGCACCTGTGTGGCCCCCCTAATAAAAAGGGTGTTCTGGGGTCCCACACTAGTGCTCCAGTGTCCAGATGTGAAAACAGCTGCTGAGTGTCCTCTCCTTACACAGAATCTAGTTTGCATTTCATTCTAGTAACCAAGCCATCTACACAACCCAATTCTTTGAAGACAAGTATAGGGCCTCAAAATGGTGGCCAAATGCATATGGCCTAAACAATGGTATTTTATAGTTCGAAATAAAAATGTGTGATCTGAACGAATAATGTGCCCATGAACATGAAAGTTGCCATTTTAAACTGTACAACAGTTCCTAAAAGCATATGGAGCAGCACGAACGTAATAAACACAAGAACAATAGGAACACAGCACAACTACTTACTTTTTTGCAGCACTCTCCGGATCTTTCTGTACTGCTCATGTTCTCGTAATTTCAGGTCCGACCACCGCTTCCTGAGCTGATCTTTCGATCGTCGTACCCTGAATTTCCGGTGCAGACTCCTGACCACTTTCGCCATGATCTTGGCCTTTCGGACATTGTGGTTGGGGTAAGGCCCATACTTTCCATCATAGTCGGCCTTCTTCAGGATGTCCACCATTTCCAACATCTCCCCAAAGGACATATTTGAGTCCTTTAATCTCCTTCTGGATTGGGACATTTCAGTCTCCGGCCTTTCCTCCTCCTCCTCCTCCTCCTCCTCCTCGCTGCTCCAATTATCAGGATCCTGCTGTCTCTCCGCCATGTGCTCTTCCTCCACTGTGCTGAACAAAAAGGGGCGGGGAATAGAATAGAAAGAACGTCAGGGGCGGGCAGAGTTATACGCATGCGCAGTGTGTATAAATCGTAACGCGCGCGTCTTACGTACAATCTGTGAGCGGAGGAAGGAGCATCGGAGACGCCGATCGTGCTAACGAAGGTAGGATCTAAACTTGGGCCTATACTGCTTCGAAATGGAAGCCTATATTGTAACAAGATTAGGGGAGTTTGACCTGACATTAGGGTTTGTCTTGTGTTGTGTCTTGCAGAGAAAATGGATGGGTTCAACGACCACAATTTCCTGCCCCTGTTCATAGACAAGTACAGGGAGCTGCCCTGTCTGTGGCAGGTGAGACACCCCCACTATAATCACAAACAGAAGAGGCAGGCAGCGCTGGAGAAACTGCTGGAGTTGGTGAAGCCGGTGGTCCCCACAGCAACCATCCCTTATTTAAAAGCCAAAATTGGTGGCCTGAGTCGCACTTATCTCAGGGAGCGCAAGAAGGTCACAGATTCCCAGAGGTCCGGAGCTGCAGCAGATGACATTTATGTCTCCAGGCTGTGGTACTATGAGAGACTGCGATTTCTGTCAGACCACACTGAAGTCAGGGAATCCCTCTCCACTCTTCCTTCCACGCTTCCTTCCATCCCAGCTGAGGCTTCCGATGTCCAACCTGGGCCTTCCAGGCAGGAAGAAGTGGAGGAGCCCAGCTGGAGTCAGGTATAGCATTCTTCTACAGATTTCTGGGCAATAAATAAATGATGTTTACTAGATATTATTATTGATCATTAATTGCTGATTAAAAAAAGTGTTTTACATATCAATAGACAGTAGTGGGCACCAAAAATTGGGACAAGAATGCAAAATGCTGGGCTCAGAAGGATAGTTTGTTATATTTGTTAACATTGAATTTGCAGCAGTCTGGAGGTGAAAATTGTGTGTGATTGATGTAAAAAAAACTAAAACTATGTCCCTTTTTCATACACAGGAAGACCTCAGCCAGGAGGAGGCTGTGGAATGTGGCAGTCAGGAGGAGGCGGGGATTATTAGTGTCAGCCAGGAGGAGGCGGGGATTAGTGGCAGCCAGGAGGAGGCGGGGCTAAGTGGCAGCCAAGAGAAGCCTGGGACAAGTCGCAGCCTGACTGAGTCTCAGGTCCCTCCCCTCCGCCTTCCATACAAAAGGGCCAGGAAGGCCACTCTCAGTCCTGTGCAGGATTCAGCATACAGGCTGATCCAGGAGGCTTCTGCGTCCCTCAGAGCCTTCCCCAGTCCTGAAGAGGCCTTTGCCTGCATGGCTGCCACCAAATTGCTGGGCATGCAGGAGGGCCAACGCAAGATCTCTGAGGACCTGATTTATAAAGTCCTACGTAAGGGGGAGAGTGGGTCATCTGCGATTTTTATCGGGACTGCTACATTATGGCGGACACATTGGACACTTTTGACACATTTTTGGGACCATTAGCATTTATACAGCGATCAGTGCTATAAAAATGCACTGAGTACTGTAAAGATGTCACTGGCAGGGAAGGGGTTAACATTAGGGGGCGATCAAGGGGTTAACTGTGTTCCCTGCTATGTGTTTCTAACTGAAGGGGGAGGGGACTGACTAAAGGAACTTACGGATTGTGGTTCCTAGCTATTAGGAACACAACATCTGTAACTCCTCACAGAGCAGAACAGGGATTTGTATGTTTACATACACACTTCCGTGTTCTGCCTCTCGTGCCCACGATCGCTCGTGGCCAGTGGCCATCGCGACCGTCGGCCACGAGCATCGGGAAACCCCCACAGTGCAGCGGGCGCGTGCCTCTGGCGACGTGTGTGCGCCTGCTATCCCGATCCCAGGAGACGATGTATAGCTATGACGGCTTGCGGGTTCGTGCCAACCCGCCGCAGTAAAATTATGGCGGCTGGTCAGCAAGTGGTTAAATCAATATCAATGACATGGTATTGATAAGAGCTACTTTATCTAAGGGAAGTTCCCAAATAATGGCCCGTTGGGGGTACTTGAGGATTGAGGTTGAGAACCACTGGCCTAAAGAATCAGGCATCACAGGTGGCTCAGCAAGAAGGGATACTGCCATACACAGCAGAGGTTGCAAGTTCAGATTCAGGTCCTGACAGTACTTTCCTCCTTCCAGGGCATCCCTGGATATCTTAGGGTTTGTTAGGTTTGTAAAGCAACGTCTGGTGGAATTCTCTTGATAATCTAGGGGCGTGAACATTCTCCTCAGGTTCCCAAGAATTTTCACTTGGCCCATATCATTCCCATTGAATTAGATATGTAATTTGTTCCTAAATTTCTCAGCCACAAATACTTCTTCACCCTGTATCTCAATGGGTGGAAGAGGTGGCAGAATTCAGAAAAAGGATTTTCATGAAATGTGAAAAACAGGGTGAATTTTCAAACTGTGAGGAAGTTTTAAGTGAACGATTATCAGGTTGATTTGCGCAAAGATCTGGAAAGGTCCCACAAACTTTCTACCTAGCTAATCAATTGGAACATGAATATTCAAATTTTTGGTAGATAACCAAACTTTGCCACCAACCTGAAAAGTAGGGAGTGACCTGCAATGTCTGTCAGTGGCCTTCTTGTAATATTCCTGAGCCTCCTTCAAAGTATCAACCAATTTCTCCTGAATCTCCTGTAATGTAGTTAATCTGTTGGTAACAGCAGAAATATGAGTTGAGATAGGGGAGATCAGGAAAAAAAACTGGATGATACCTAGTATCATATAAGTAAAAAGGACTTTGAGATGTGGAGCTATGTTTAGAATTGTTATAAGCAAATTATGCAGTAGGAAGATAGTCCACCCCGTCATCTTGAAGATAACAAAACATTGAAGGTACTGTTCTAAAGTTTGATTGGTCCTCTCAGTCTGACCATTAGATTGAGGATGAAAAGCAGAAGACATTATTTGATACACTTAAAGCTGAACAAAAGCTTTTCCAAAATTTTGAAGTAAACTGTACTCCTTTGTCAGACACCACATCATCCGGAATTCCATGTAACTTAAAGACTTCTCAAACTAGGTTTTAATACAAGGTTGAGGGATCATCCTCAGCATTCAGAATTTATAAAGAATGCAATAAGAAATGTAAGGGTGCAATTAGGATGGCTAAGATAGAACATGAAAGACACATAGCGGAGGAGAGCAAAAGAAATCCCAAGAAATTCTTTAAGTATGTAAACAGTAAAAAAGGGAGGACAGACCATATTGGCCCCATAAAGAATGAGGAAGGACATCTGGTTACAAAGGATGGGGAGATGGCAAAGGTATTGAATTTATTCTTCTCCTCAGTCTTCACAAGTGAATCGGGGGGCTTCAGTAACCAAAACTGCAGTGTTTATCCTCATGACACATCACAGGAAGCACCTACATGGTTAACAGAGGACGGAATTAAAATTAGACTTGAGAAACTTAACATTAATAAATCACCGGGACCAGATGGCTTGCATCCGTGGGTACTTAGGGAACTCAGTCAGGTGATTGCCAGACCGTTGTTCCTAATATTTACAGACAGTCTATTGACTGGAATGGTACCAGCTGATTGGAGAAAAGCCAATGTAGCACCAATATTTAAAAAGGGACCAAAAAACATCCCTGGGAATTACAGACCAGTTAGCCTAACATCAATAGTATGTAAACTCTTGGAGGGGATGATAAGGGACTATATACAAGATTTTAGTAATAAGAATGATTTCATTAGCAGTATTCAGCATGGATTCATGAAGAATCGTTCTTGCCAAACCAATCTATTAACCTTCTATGAGGAGGTGAGTTGCCATCTAGATAAAGGAAGGCCTGTAGACGTGGTGTATCTGGATTTTGCAAAAGCATTTGACACAGTTCCCCATAAACGTTTACTGTACAAAATAAGGTGTGTTGGCATGGACCATAGGGTGAGTACATGGATTGAAAACTGGCTACAAGGGCGTGTTCAGAGGGTGGTGATAAATGGGGAGTACTCAGAATGGTCAGGGGTGGGTAGTGGGGTTCCCCAGGGTTCTGTGCTGGGACCAATCCTATTTAATTTGTTCATAAACGACCTGGAGGATGGGATAAAGAGATCAATCTCTGTATTTGCAGACGATACTAAGCTAAGCAGGGCAATAACTTCTCTGCAGGATGTGGAAATCTTGCAAAAAGACCTGAACAAATTAATGGGGTGGGCGACTACATGGCAAATGAGGTTCAGTGTAGAAAAATGTAAGATAATGCATTTGGGTGGCAAAAATATGAATGCAATCTATACACTGGGGGGAGAACCTCTGGGGGAATCTAGGATGGAAAAGGACCTGGGGGTCCTAGTGGATGATAGGCTCAGCAATGGCATGCAATGCCAAGCTGCTGCTAATAAAGCAAACAGAATATTGGCATGCATTAAAAGGGGGATCAACTGCAGAGATAAAACGATAATTCTCCCGCTCTACAAGACTCTGGTCCGGCCGCACCTGGAGTATGCTGTCCAGTTCTGGGCACCAGTCCTCAGGAGGGACGTACTGGAAATGGAGCGAGTACAAAGAAGGGCAACAAAGCTAATAAAGGGTCTGGAGGATCTTAGTTATGAGGAAAGGTTGCAAGCACTGAACTTATTCTCTCTGGAGAAGAGACGCTTGAGAGGGGATATGATTTAAATTTACAAATACTGTACTGGTGACCCCACAATAGGGATAAAACTTTTTCGCAGAAGAGAGTTTAATAAGACTCGTGGCCACTCATTACAATTAGAAGAAAAGAGGTTTAACCTTAAACTACGTAGAGGGTTCTTTACTGTAAGAGCGGTAAGGATGTGGAATTCCCTTCCACAGGCGGTGGTCTCAGCGGGGAGCATTGATAGCTTCAAGAAACTATTAGATAATCACCTGAATGACCGCAATATACAGGGATATGTAATGTAATACTGACACATAATCACACACATAGGTTGGACTTGATGGACTTGTGTCTTTTTTCAACCTCACCTACTATGTAACTATGTAACTAGCAACTCCACAGTTTGTTCAGAAGAGAGTATCCTCTTAACAGGTATAAAGTGGGCCATCCTAATCTGATTTAGTGTCTATGTCAAGCATTGAATACTTATGCAATAAATTTGATATGCTTAAGGCAGTGGTCATCAACCCTGTTCTCAGGGCCCACTAACAGGCCAGGTTTTATGTATTACCTTGGGGAGATGCAGACTAGAATACTGCAATCACTGAGCAGCAAATTATATCACCTGTGATATATTTCAGTTATCTTGCAAACCTGGCCTGTTAGTGACCCTGAGGACAGGGTGGCCCTGAGGACAGGGTTGTTGACCACTGGCTTAAGGGCCATATGCCAGAAGTATAAGCTTAACATCTTAACATCTGATGCCACAAAGGAAGGTTATATGGAGAGATGGGAAACTGACTTATAAGAATCTTTGTAAATAGATGAGTGGCATTTGTTAGCCTAAAATGCTTCTAGGTCACTCATTAACACTTTGATCACAAATTATAAGATGCTCTTGAGGTGGTATATGGTTCCTGTCAGACTGGCTTCTTATGTCCTGGGGGCTTCTTCACTTTTCCTTGTCAAAAGAAGTTTATTGAGTATACAATGTTATAAAGATACATAAAGTAAGTTTACAAGGATCTATAAAGTAAGCTCATTGTTTTACAGTAGGGTTTATATAGGTAAATATCATGAAATTTCAAATATTAAACATTGGGTTCACGTAAACCTAAATTAAAGATATATATCATTTCCTTAGTTACTTTTGTAGGTATTTAAATGATTTATACCTACTATACATATTGTTTACAAGTAGAGTGTATATAGGTCAAATAAATTCTGATAATGAGCTTTAATCGTAAGGTGGAGAAAAGGAAAGAGAAAGAAGAAAAAGGGTTGAAAGGTAGAGGTATGGTCCACAAGGTTGTCCCGCTCGTCAGTTTATTATTCTTTTTAGTTCTCTTTGAAGCCTTAGAATGGGTGTCTCTGTAAGTCATTTAATCTGTTACCATGGCAACAGGACAGAGTCATTGAAGTTTGACAGGAACTGTTGTTTTATCCAAGGATGCCAAAGTTTTTCAAATTTTGGAATTTGATTTTGATCGATGGCAACCATCTTAGCATGGGACATTGTATTATTCATTCTGTGAATTGTTTCTGCTAGTACCAATGTAGGAGATTTCCATGCCTTGGCCACTGTTTGTTTTGCAGCCGTTATTAGTTGGATCATAAGTTTGAATTGAGAGAGTGTTAACCATTCCGGTTTTAGATTAAGTAAAGTTAAATATGGATCTGGTTGTATTATTTTTTTAAATATTTTAGATGCAATCACAAAGACTTCCTTCCAGAAGGTTTGGATTACTGGGCACGTCCACCATATGTGTAAATGTGTGCCTATTTCTGGGCATTCTCGAAAACAAAGAGCTGAGGTATTAGGTGAATATTTTGCCACTCTAGCGGGTACAAGGTACCAACGAGTTAGGACTTTATAATTTGTCTCCAGTGCTAAGATGTTGGGTGAAGATGACTTAGATGTGAGCCATATGTTAGACCAGTCCGTTTCTTCTAAAGTTCGTCCCAGGTCCTCCTCCCACCTCTGAACGTAAGAGGGTCTATTAAGATTTGCTACTCCATATAATTGATTATAAAGTGATGAAATTGTACCTTTAGCAAATGGATCTTTTGTACAGATTGATTCAAAAATGGATAATTGGGATAATGTTGTATCCCCCTTTAGGAATGGTGTATAGAAATTTTTGATTTGGAGATATCTAAATATCTCAGAGTTTGGTAGATCATATTTTTCTCTAAGCGATGGGAATGAAAGGAATGATTTAGATGCTATGAAGTCATTTAGTGTCTGAATGCCTGATGTTGTCCAAGCTTTAAAAGAATTTGGGTAGATCCATGCCGGATAAAAGGTCTGGATTTCTGATAAAAGAAAGGAGAGGATTGTGTGGAGATTGTAACTGATATTTGGTTTTTAGTTTATCCCAGAGAGATAAGAAGTGTTTAGTTATGGGATTATGAATTTTAAAGCGGTCTTTAGGATCAAGCCATAATAAATTTGATATTAATAGAGGGTCATTTTCTGAAGCCTCTATAAATACCCATAATGGGATTTCCTGTTTTGCATGGTATTTGGACAGACTGGCCAAATGTGCTGCTCTGTAGTAGTTAGTAAAATTAGGGTATCCTAGGCCTCCTTTATTTTTGGGAAGATGTAGTGTGTGTATAGGTATACATGGTTTAGAAGAGCCCCATATAAACGAAGTTGCTCTTTTTTGTACTATTCTCAAAAAATAGGAAGGAATAGGAATAGGGAGGACTCTGAATAGATAAAGCAATTTGGGTAGAATAGTCATTTTGATTGCATTAATCTTCCCTATCCAGGATAAAGGAAGTTGCGACCATTGTTTTATTAGATTTGTGATCTGTCTTAATACAGGAGGATAATTGGTTGAGAATAAGTCAGAATGAGATGCTGTTAAATGAATTCCAAGATATGGGATTGATTTTTCTGCCCATGTGAATGGGAGTGCAGCCCTAGCCGGGATCAATTCCATGTTTGTGAGTGAAATATTAAGCACTAGGCATTTCTTAGGATTAATCATAAGGCCGGATAGGGCTGCAAATCCATCAAGAGCTGGTATTAAGTTAGGACCAGAGACCTGTGGTGATGATAGAAAAAGTAATATATCGTCTGCAAATATACATAATTTGTGTGTAATACCTCCTACTTCAATGCCAGTTATAGTTTGGTTTGTTCTGATGTATTGGGCCATGGGTTCGAGTATAAGGGCAAATAATAAGGGAGATAATGGGCAACCCTGTCGGGTACCTCTTTCGATATTAAAGGCTTCAGATTTGTATCCAGCATATTTTATATAGGCTTTGGGTTTATTATATAATGCTTTGATCCATGTTAAAAAGTGGGGTCCAAAACCCCATTTTTGTAATGAATATTGCATATATTGCCAGGATACTGTGTCAAATGCCCTCTTAATATCGAGAGATAGAAAACATAAAGGGATTTTCCGTTTTTTAGCAATATGTGCCAATAACACTGCCCTGCGTATATTATCGCCTGCCTGTCTATTTGGCATGAAGCCTACTTGATCTCTATGTATTAATTTTCCTATAATGCTATTGAGGCGTTTTGCTATTATTTTTGCTAATAATTTAATATCGAGGTTTAACAGAGAGATAGGCCGATAATTCACACAGGAAGTATCATCAGAAAGGGGTTTTGGGATCATACAAACAATTGCCATTAGTGTTTCTTGTCGAAAAGAATGTCCATCTAGAAGTTTGTTAAAAGTTTCAGTGAGAATGGGAGAGAGTATTTCTGAGAATGTTTTATAGTATAAAGCCGAGTAGCCGTCTGGGCCTGGTCTTTTGTTAAGTTTTAGGTCTTTTATGGCGTTAGCAACTTCATCTATAGTTATAGGCTCATCCAAACTGCTTTTTTGATTCTGAGATAACTCAGGTAAGGTTATTTTTGAGAAGAAGGATTCAGCCTCTGTAGGATTAAATTCATTGTTTGTCTTGTATAAAGTTGCGAGATGTGAGTGAAATTTATGGACTATTTTAACTGGATTACAAGTGTAAACATTTTTTGATAATTTCAAACGTATTGGTTTGAAAGATTTGTTAGTTGAATTTAATGCCCGAGCCAAATATGTACCTGGTTTGTTTGTATTCATGTAGAAATTGTGTTTGGAGCGTTTGAGGGATTTATCAACTGACTCAGTGAGAAATAGATCGTATTCCAATCTAGATTTTTCCAGATGAGATTTTGTACTCTGAGATGGATTATCTTGAAATGATATGTAGGCTGCATTAAAATTGAGTTCTAGTTTTTTTGCTAGATTTTTGCGTTCCCGTTTAAATAGTGCCATTTGTCTTTGTATTGTACCACGCAAGACAGGCTTATGAGCTTCCCACAGTGTTATTGGGGAGATGTCTGTTGTATTATTAATTGATATGTATTCCTTTAAAGCTTGTTCAATGGCCATCTGATGTAGTGGGTGTTTGAGCATTATGTCCGGTAAGTACCACGTTGGGTCATGCGCTTTTGGTATGGCTGAGGCTATAGTAGTGTATACTGCATTATGGTCAGACCACGGAATCGGAATTATATCTGATGCAATAATTTCTGGTATCATTCCTATTGTTAGAAAAATATGATCTATTCTGGTGAAGGTTTGATGAGGGTGCGAGAAATAAGTGAATTTCTTTTTCATTGGGTTACTTTCTCTCCACGAATCTACCAGATTGTATTTGGAAAGAAGTTGAGAAAAAGGTAATCTAGAGGTTATTTTGGATGGTGTAAAAGGTGATTTATCTAGAAATGGGAGGAGGACCTGGTTCGAATCCCCACACATTATCACTGTTCCTATTTTGTGTGTATTAATCACTTGTAATATATGTGAGAGGAATGGTGTAGGTTGTTTGTTAGGAGCGTAGTAGGAAATCACCGTGATTGCTGTATCCATTATATAACCCATGAGTATCAGGTATCTACCTTCTGGGTCTTTAATTTCTGATGATAAGGTGAATGGTGTGGATCGGTGAAATGCAATTAGAGTTCCCCTTTGCTTGGTACAGGCAGAAGCCGTGTAAATTTGTTGATAAAAAGGAGAAATATATTTTGGAGTAGAATCTTTGGTGAAGTGTGTTTCTTGGAGGCATACTATGTGAGCCTTCTTGTTATGGAAAGTACGGAAGGCTTTGGTCCTTTTTTGAGGGACATTTATTCCCTGAACATTCAGGGAAAGTATATTCAGTGGTGCCATGGCAACAGATCAAATAGTTTTGACTTACTTTTTGTTCTGCAGAGCTGACTGCGCAGATCAACCTGTGTAGACTGAAGAGATGAATAGATAGAAAAGAAACCAGTGAATTCTGGAGTAAAGAGTAAACAAAAAACATATGAGATTAGATGATACATTGTATAAATTATTTTTTGCAAGTAATCACAATTTACCCGTGAAAGAGAATAAATATCTCTCTCAGGGGAATAAGTGCCTTCGTCACACTCCCACATAATATGGTTGGGAGAATGAGGAGGGCTAATGGGGGTACACGGATCTTCCGCTTACAGGAGAGAAGTGCTATGTCAAAAGACATCAAAATGATGTTTCATTAATTGGAGTGCAGAATATAGTTTTTGTTGAAATTATTTATTCCAGGGTGGTTGTATATGGTTAGTCTTGCCCTAGGCTAAATAATTCAGTTAGAAAGGTACTGTTAATAACTTTGGTATTGATGAAGATAGTTTGAATTATTTGGGGATTTTAACCCTTTTAGAGTAAACAATTACATATTTTATTCATATGTAACTGTTTAGATATGTTAACTCATAAAATGTAGGTTGTATTGCTTCAGATTAGAATAAACAAAAACATAATTCTAGAACTAGTTAGGTAATAATATATTTGTTTTAAGAAAAGAAAGCAAAAGCTTCCATTACTTCTGGGCTATTGAACATATTTGTCTTAAAAAGTAATAAATGTATTGTTATTACCTGATAATATATAACTGAACAAGAATTTCCTTATTTCACTTATATATTCTAAGGCTATATGAATCAGAAGTAATAAGAAATATAACTGGAATGTAACATGATCCCACACAGTGTGTGACTATCAGAATGCAGTTACATTCAGTTATAAATATAGGTTTTTTATAGAGAACCATCTCTTAGTATAATAAATGAAGAGATATCAGGAATTAGGATGTCAGTCCATTGAATCTTCTTGGTCCATGGATGATGTGGCATAACGGCCTTTTTTGTGAGAATGATGCTTCCCATTTTGTTCTGAAATTTTCTGGGTGCTGCCTGAAGGTGAAGATGACGCCATTCTTCTGCGTGTGGGAGTGTTGCTGCTTGTGGGTTCTGTCAGATTTAATTTTAAAAGGGTTTGTTGTAGTTCATCTGCTGATCTGCTTCTGTAAATTGTACCTTGGTAGTTAAATCTGACTGAAAAAGGGAAGCCCCATTGATACATAATGTTGTGGCGTTGCAGTTCCATTAGTTGGGGTTTCATGGATCGTCTTTTAGTAATAGTAAGTTGGGATAGGTCAGCAAAAATTTGATAATTGTGTCCTTGAAAATTAAGTTCCTTTTTTTCTCTTGCAGCAATTAGTATTTGTTCTTTCGTTCTGTAATAATGAAATTTTGTGATTATATCACGTGGGGGTCCATCTTTCTTTTTGGCTGTGAGGGCTCTGTGTACTCTGTCCAGTTCTAAACGTTCAATAGGGATATCTGTCTTTAGTTCTTGTAATAGAGCAGTAATAGTAGATTGCAGGTCTGTCACAGTTTCAGGTATTCCCCTTATGCGCAAGTTTGAACGTCTGGCTCTATTTTCGTAATCTTCGAGCTTAGTTTGAAGTATTAAATTCTCTTTTTTTAATTGTTCCAATTCTGTTATATTTTCTTGGGTTGTAATTTCAATTTCATCCATTTTTATTTCTAAGGCTGCGGTGCGGTTTCCCAGCTCTCTTATTTCTTTGGTTAGGCTTTTGTTATTTGGTCTGAGGTTTGTTTTAAAGCCTTATGAAGCATCTTTTCAAATTGTAATAATATTATTGGGGATGCTGAGGAGTCTTGTGGAGAAGTTTGTGAGAGGATTTGTTCTGTATCTGACTCAAATGGAGAGTCTTGCTGTGACATTTTCTGTCTGTGAGAGCGCCCTGGTGCTGTATATTGTGAGGTGACTGGAGCTGCTTCAGCTGCAGTGAGTGCCTGTGAGCTCTTTGTGAGGTGATTTTTATTTCTGCCACGGTTTCCTCCCAGTACCATATTTCCTGCCCAAACTTTCACAGTTTGTTCCCTGGGGCAAAAAGGTTCAAATGGATACCTTTTGAGCCTGCAGGCTCCGCTTTGTCCTTCTCTTCTCTCCTCAGCGGTGTGGAGCTCTAACAATGCATGTCTGCTCTGCTAGGCTCCTCCTCCTGCCCCCCGGGCTTCTTCACTTTTCTTTCCCAGCTGTGACCAGGAGGGGACGGCATTTCACATCTGGTGGCAATGCCCCAAGGTGAAGCGTTTCTGGATTCGTGTATATAATTTCATCTACTCTCTCACCCAGGTTAACTTGCAAACATCCCGAAACAAGCACTATAGTGCAGCCCAGTGGGGAATGCCCCGAGACATTTTAAAAGATATTATTACGTATGATGTTGCACATGGCAGATGAGCCACAGCATTTTGGCTTGTATCTCATTTCTGGCACAGTCGCCTTCTCTTAAAAACTACTGTAAGATGTTTTGTTATAAAATAGTTATAAAATGTCTTCATTTAGTTCAGTACATTATTATTGCAAAATCGGATATAGGTAATTGCTGTACTGTACTAATTTTTGCATATGCAGCTTAGAGGTTTATCTTATTCTTCTTTCTGTGTGTTAAAAAGCTTAACAGTGAAAGCCTCCTGTTTTATACTTTGTTTTACTGTTGATGTATTCTGTATAGGAGAGGATCAGTGGCGCTGTAATTGTCCTTTGCTACCATGCAATGTTACTTTTATTTTATTTTTGTCTTGGAAAATCTTAATAAACACTGTTGACAAAGAAAATGAGCCATTTTAGTGAGACAGTCTAAAGCCCCATATACACGATAGGACTTTGTACAAACTTTCCCTTGGATTTTTGTACAAAGGGAGTTGGCCATAAGTTTGTATTGCATACAAACGGCAAAACTTTTCCAGCCAACTTTCACCAAATCATGTGGTTTTTCAGCTCTTTACCACCACCCTTTGTTCAACTTCTGTATTGTTGTCTGATATTGTGTCAATCTCGCCACTTTTATCGGCGAAATTGACACCTTGCGAGCTGGGTTCACACTGGTGCGGAGATCCGACTTGGATCCCCGCCAATGCCATGCGCTGTGTTTGGTATGAATCTTGAGGGGGAACTCCACGCCAAATTTTAAATAAAAAAGGGCCTGGTTTCCCCTTCAGGGGCATACCAGGCCCTTAGGTCTGGTATCTATTTTAAGCGGAACCCCCTACGCCTAAAAAACGGCATGGGGTCCCCCCCAAATCCATACCAGACCCTTATCCGAGCACGCAGCCCGGCCAGTCAGGAAAGGGGGTGGGGATGAGCGAGCGCCCCCCCTCCTGAGCCATACCAGGCTGCATGCCCTCAACATGGGGGGTGGGTGCTTTGGGGGTGGGGGGTGCCCTGCGGGCCCCCCCACCCCAAAGCACCTTGTCCCCATGTTGATGAGGACAAGGGCCTCTTCCCGACAACCCTGGCCCTTGGTTGTCAGGGTCTGTAGTTGGGGGGGCTTATCAGAATCCGGGAGCCCCCTTTAATAAAGGGGCCCCCAGATCCCGGCCCCCCCACCCTATGTGAATGAGTATGGGGTACATCGTACCCCTACCCAATCACCTGGGAAAAAAAAGTGTCAATAAAAAAACACACTACACAGGTTTTAAATGTAATTTATTAGGCAGCTCCGGGGTCTTCTTCCGACGTCGGGGGTCTTCTTCCGCCTTCTGGGGTCTTTTGCCAACTTCGGGTTCTCTCAGGCCTCTTCTCCCTCTCTCCGGTGTCATCTCCGCTCTCTCTGGTTCTTCTCGGTTGCCTTCTTCCTTCTGCCGGGCTCCTCCGCTATCTTCTGCTCTTTTGCCGCTCTTTTGCTAGCAGAGAAGCCCGGTCTTCAGAGATGTCTTCTCCCCTCTTCTCTTCCAGAGATGTTGACACGACGCCCTCTCCAGCTGTAATGCTGTCTGGGCGCTCCGCTATGACTTATATAGGCGGTGACCCTGGGCATGCTGGGACTGTGAATTCATAAACGGGCGTGGTCATGTCATCCGTATTAAAGGGGGCTCCCAGATTCCGATAAGCCCCCCTCCTGCAGACCCTGACAACCAATGGCCAGGGTTGTCGGGAAGAGGCCCTTGTCCTCATCAACATGGGGACAAGGTGCTTTGGGGTGGGGGGGCCCACAGGGTGCCCCCCTTCCCGAAAGCACCCACCCCCATGTTGAGGGCACGCGGCCTGGTATGGCTCAGAAGGGGGGGCGCTCGCTCGTCCCCACCCCCTTTCCTGACCGGGCAGGCTGTGTGCTCAGATAAGGGTCTGGTATGGATTTGGGGAGACCCCCACGCCGTTTTTTCTGTGTAGGGGGTTCCCCTTAAAATCCATACCAGACCTAAGGGCCTGGTATGCCCCTGGAGGGGAATTCCCTCTCGCCGCAATAGGAAATTTTTTTTTTCCTATTGCAGCCAGCGCGAGATGTACTGTACCCTGTCGCCGAGAACCAGCACGATGGGATCACGCTGGAAACATTCTTGCGGCCCTGTACTGTAGTTTGTACAAAAGTCTGATGCCCTTGTGTACACATGATTGGACTTTGCTCCATCGGACTTTTGTTGCCGGAAAGTTTGTGCATTCGCACAGCAACAAAAGTCCGATGGAAACAGAAAAAGTTTGTCCGATGGAGCGTACACACGGTCGGATGTTGCTCCAAAAGAGCTAATGTGCATGTTTGTTGTCAAAAAGTCCGATCGTGTGTACGGGCCTTATGACTACCAAGAAAGTGGTCATCTCTTTCCATAGAACTTGACCACCATTGTCTTGATGGCACAGGGAGTAGTTGGAACAACCCAAAATTAGAAGACCGGGGTGTCTTACTGCGTGCACAGATCACACAAGGTCAAATAGTTCTTGATATCTAGGCCACCAAAAGTCACATGTTAGTCTTAAGGCCCGTACACACGATCTGACTTTTTGACAACAAACATGCAAATTAGCTGTTTTGGAGCAACATCCGACTGTGTGTAGGCTCCATCGGACAAACTTTTTCTGCTTCCACCGGACTTTTGTTGGTTGTGCGAATGGACAAACTTTCTGGCAACAAAAGTCCAATGGAGCAAAGTCCGATCGTGTGTACACAAAAGCATCAGACTTTTGTACAAACTACAGTACCCAGCCATGAGAATGTTCTCGGCGACAGGGTACTGTACATTTCGCGCTGGCTGCAATAGGAAAAACACATTTTCCTACTGCGGCGGGCGCGAGAGGGAATTCCCCTCTGGGGGAATACCAGGCCCTTCGGTCTGGTATAGATTTTAAAGGGAACCCCCTACGCCGAAAAAACAGTGTGGGGGTCCCCCCAAAAACCATACCAGACCCTTATCCGAGCATGCAGCCCGGCCGGTCAGGAAAGGGGGTGGGGACGAGCGAGTGCCCCCCCTCCTGAGCCGTACCAGGCCGCATGCCCTCAACATGGGAGGTGGGTGCTTTGGAGGAGGGGGGCGCCCTGCGGCCCCCCCAAAGCACCTTGTCCCCATGTTGAAGAGGACGAGTGCCTCTTCCCAACAACCCTGGCCATTGGTTGTCGGGGTTTGCGGGCGAGGGTCTTATCGGAATCCGAGAGCCCCCTTTAATAAGGGGGCCCCCAGATCCCGGCCCCCCACCCTTTGTAAATGAGTATGGGGTACATCGTACCCCTACCCATTCACCTAGGGAAAAAAGTGTCAATAAAAAAACACAGTACACAGGTTTTTAAAGTAATTTATTAGGCAGCTCCGGGGGTCTTCTTCTGACTTCGGGGTCTTCTTCCGACTTCGGGGTCCACTTCCGACTTTGGGGGGTCTTCTTCCGACTTTGGAGGTCTCTCCGGCGTCTTCTCCCGGTGTCCGAATCTCCTCCGCTATCTTCTGCTGCTCTTTTGCTATCTGTGGCCTGGACTTCTGGATCACCTTCTTCCCTTCTTCTGATGTTGACACGATGCTCTCACCAGCTGGAATGCTCTCTGAGCGCTCAGAGAGCATTCCAGCTGGAGAGAGAGCGTTGTGTCAACATCGGAAGAAGAGAAGAGGGAAGAAGACGATCCAGAGGTCCGGGCCACCGCTAGCAAAAGAGCGGCAGAAGATAGCGGAGAAGCCGGCAGAAGACACCGGGAGAAGACCCCGGAAAGACCCCCGAAGTCGGAAGAAGACCCCCGGAGTTGCCTAATAAATTACTTTAAAAACCTGTGTACTGTTTTTTTTATTGACACTTTTTTCCCTAGGTGAATGGGTGGGGGTATGATGTACCCCATACTCATTCACAAATGGTGGGGGGCCAGGATCTGGGGGGACCCTTATTAAAGGGGGCTCCCGGATTCTGATAATCCCCTCACCCGCAGACCCTGACAACCAACGGCCAGGGTTGTTGGGAAGAGGCCCTTGTCCTCATCAACATGGGGCCAAGGTGCTTTGGGGTGGGGGGCCGCAGGGCACCCCCCTCCCCCAAAGCACCCACCCCCCATGTTGAGGGCATGCGGCCTGGTACGGCTCGGGGGGGAGGCGCTCGCTCGTCCACACCCCCTTTCCTGACCAGCCGGGCCATTTTTTCAGGGGAGGGGGTTCCCCTTAAAATCCATACCAGATCTAGGGGCCTGGTATGCCCCTGGAGGGGAACCCATGCCGTTTTTTTATTTAAAATTTGGCGTGGAGTTCCCCCTCAAGATTCATACCAAACACAGTGCCTGGCATTGGCGGGGATCCAAGTCGGATGTATGAAATACAAACTTATGGCCCACGCCCTTTGTACAAAAACCCAAGGGAAAGTTTGTACGAAGGCCTATCGTGTGTATGGGACTTTAGAAACATCAAAATGCCCAGTAAGTTTAGAGTCATGCACCAACCTGAGGGCTTCAATCTGAACTGATTCAGATACATACATACAATGTGCTTGAGTACAAAAGCCATTCTTGTGCTCAAAGTTAATGTTCTTAGGAGGATGATCGAGAAGTGGCTCATTCTCATACCTCTCTTTGAGGAGACTCAATAATGTCTTGTGGCCCCTATGAAGTTCTTCTGGGACAGGATTGTAGATTCAGAATTGCCTTCCTGAAGAGGCTCAGACAACATCAGCCTTACCATTCCTTGACCCAGGTGAATAAGGGATAATAAAATTAAACCTGCAAAATAATAGGGACCAAAATGTTATCCGAGAAGACAATCCCTTGACAGAACAAATGAATTTCCAAATTTCTATGGTCAGTAAGAACAGGTACAGGATGATTGGCCCCTTCTAAGGAGACACAGCCTTCCTTAAAGCGATATTAAAGGCTTGTTGTTTTTTTTTTTTTTTAAATAATAAACATGTCATTCTTACCTGCTCTCTGCAGTAATTTTGCACAGAGCAGCCCAGATCCTCCACTTCTCATGTCCCTTGCCGACGCTCCTCCCTCCTGCTGGGTGCCCCCAGAGCAAACAGTTTGCTGTTGGGGTTCCCAAGCATGCTGACTCCTGAGCATGTGTGTCCATTCACACACAGAGCTGTGGCTAGGCCCCAACCCCCTCTCTCTCCTAATTGGCTCATTGGCTGTGATTGACAGCAGTGGGAGCCAATGTTGGTGCAGAAATGAAAATAGTCTTTAGCTTACTAAAATCAGCCTGTGCCTCAGGTGACACCACAAAGGGCATCCCTTTCTTGTCAGCTGCGTAATTGGTGCTATCACCTTAGAAAAGTTTGTTATGAATTTTCTGTAGAAGTTAGCAAATCCAACAAACTATTGTATTTCCTTAACATTTCTAGGAGCAGGCCAATCAACCACTGCTTTGAACTTCTCAGCATCCATGCTCACTCCTTCTGGAAAAATAATATATCCTAAGAATGGGATCTGGGTTTGTTAAAACTCAGATTTCTCCAGTTTGATGTAAAGATGAGAATATCATCCAGATAAGCAATCAAAAACTGATCCAACAGATCCCAAAAACATAATTGATGAGGTGTTGAAAAGTTGCGGGAGTGTTCCAAAGGCCAACACACATAACCAAGGACTCAAAATGCCCACATCTGGTTCTAAAGGCGGTTTTCCATTTGTTTCCTTGACAGATGTGGACAAGTTTATATGCCCCTTATAAGTCTAGTTTTGTAAAGATTTTGGCAGAACTGAGTCTTTCCTACATTTCAGAGGCTGAGGAAAGTGGGTAACAGTTTTTAATAGTGATTTTATTCAAAGAGCTGTAATCGATGCACAGACGCAAGGTGAGATCCTTTTTTTAACAAAGAACAGGGCTGCCCCTGCAGGGGCGTTGATTGTGTAATAAAGCCCTTCTCTAAATTCTCATCAATTCTCTCCCTGAGCACCTTTAATTCAAGTTCTGACAAATTGAAAAGGCAACCAAAAGGAATGTCTGCCCCTAGAATCAGTTCAATGGGACAATCACACGGGCAATGAGGAGGTAACTAATCAGCACTCTTTTAATTACAGACATCCCAGAGCTCATGGTATTGAGGAGACAGGCTGTCAAATGACTGGGCAGCTGCCAAATAAACTTGTGATTCCTTAATTGGCAGAGAAGTTTTCAACAAGATTCTCTATAATGTTCCTCATAATGGGGGGACATAAAACGTATAGCAGAGGCGGAACAACCAGGGTCGCAACAGTGGCGCTTGCGACTGGGCACTGGCAAATCCCGCCACTGTAAGGGGTCCTCAAGACCGCACAAAATACTTACGGTCTGGCACCCGGTGTAGCAGCTGCTGGTTCTCTCACCTCCAACACTTGGCTCCAGTGACTGGCTCGCAGCTTCTGTTCCCACACACTGCGATTACACTGTACAGCATCTCTCCCTCTCTCCCCCCTTCCTTCCCCCTCCTGCCCACCTCACACTAACACATGGACTAAAGTCCCCTTCCCCTTTTCCTCGGTTCGGATGTCACAGACAGAAGGAGGGGGAGGAGAATGGACACAGCATCAACAGAACGGGACATGCTGATCTGAGGTTTGTACTGAATCTTTATGCTTGGCACTGGCAGGGGAAGGGGACTCAGAGAAGGGGCAAGTTGTCAAAGAAGAATACTTGCAGTGATTTGGGGGGATAAGAGGATGCTCTATGCACTAGGGGGCACTTTGGGGTGGGAAGAAAACTTGTGATGGGGCGGTCAGATTTTTTAATTAAAAATTTTTCTCCCCTCCCAAAGTGCCCCCTAGTACATAAAGCATCCACTTATCCCCCCCAAATCACTGCAAGTATTCTTCTTTGATAACTTGCCCCCTTCCCTCCTTCTTAAAAGACAAACTGGCTGCTATTGAGGGGACAATCATGGTGTCTTGGATCCTGGGCACCTTGCTAGAGATTCAGGGCAATTGCTCCAGGTACCTATGCTAGTGCCCCCCTGTCAGGCAAGTTAGTGGAGCCAAGTAAAATCAAAAAAAGACTGCGCTAAAAAGAAAACACATAATTGACAACATATATGATTATGTAGATAATAAAAAATTCAATCAATCAGGTGATCAAAACAAATAATGTGAGTATAAACAATACAGTAAAAATTAATTATCAATGTAGTAAACCAAGTATGACACAAAATTGTAATATTGAAAACAAATGTGTCAAATGGCAAAAAGTATCCAAAAGTATAGTGGAAATGTTCGAAGGGAATTAGTCCTTAGAGCCAAAGCAGATAGAATAGGTGATCCTACGGTTAAACACCCAGCACCCAGTGAGAAATCCTCCACCTTAATAGATGTACGCTTACCAGAGGTAAGCTAGATAACAGCTTATCTGTGGACATCCACACAGGGGACACAACTCCTTAGATCTCCCCACACGGAAGGGGCAGACAGGAACTTTCTTTCAGCAAACCTCAAACAGCATGCCAGGGGGACCTCTGCTGCCGAATGAGATGAAGAAAGACAGAGAGGGAACTGCCAGGTGAGTGGGCGGAAGTGACGTCTTCACTCCCTACCTGTACGGCTTCAGTAAGGGCGGAAGCGAATGAGAGAGAATTATACCGCACGCTAGTGGAGCCAAGTGCCTGAACTTTTTTTTGACACTGAGCCCCAAGACTCCGGGCCGGTTCACACCTCAAATCACATAGGAATGCTCTGTGCATTCCTTTGCAATTCACATGCCTTCCAGGTGCTGTGCGATTTCAGCCCTTTCATTTCAATGGGATGAAACCGTGTCGGTCTGCACTGAGCATGTGCATGCGCTGCTTTACAAATGCACAGCAACTGGATCGCATGGTACTGTTGATCAAACATTCTGGTGCAGGCAAACACTGCATTTGCGACCTGCATTTGGGTAGTCATTAACCCCTTGCCACACAAGAGTGCGGCCTCTCGGCGCCTGGGCCTTGGCTCAGAGAGGCCGCATATTTGCATGAATTGTGATCAGTAGCAATGTGCACGCCTTGAGCGCCCCCTTCACAGTTACCGGCATCTAACTTTAAGCTCCCGATCACTGCAAGCGATCCAGAGTTTTCAGATCACATGACTGCCAGGAGGCACAATGTGAAGAGGTTAAGTTGACACCCATTACAGATCGCTATGGCAGCGCATAATGCAGTGTGGGAAATGCACACAAAACTCAGGTTTCCCTCACAGCATTCTGGTATAAACAGACCCTTAATCCGGATACACAGGATTTCATTTGTATCTCAGGAAGGTCCCACCAAAACCAGGACAGTTGGGAAGTATGGATTTGTATTAGAAGGGGAAATGATTTGTGTTTTAGGGGGGTTTGTAATAAGGAGGAGAGTACTCATGCTAGCATAGGGGAATGAGGATTCATGCTTGGGAGGATGGGGGGCAGATTTGACCCAGGATGAGGGGGGGGGTTCTGCTGAAAGAGAGGACCTGGAGGAGAGGATCTGTGCTAGAGGCGGGGAGACGATTTTTTGCTGAGAGGGGGATTGGATGGGGGTGGATTTGTCCTGGGGGGATTTGAAGAGACGTCCTTCACGTTGCACCCCATCACAAACATAGGCATAATGTGAAGGAGGTCCCAGCATGGCTGTGGACAGTAGGGGTGGTGGTGTTGCATTGTGGAGGGGAGATGGATGGCAGGTGGACGGTGGAGTGGAAGAGCATCAAGAATCGAAATGCACCTTCTCCTGTGTAGACAAACATTCTTGCACCGGCTCTTCTGTTACTGATAACCACCTCCTGACTTGGCCCCCCACCACCCCCCACCACTGCTAGCCCAATGCTTCAGTCTGACATTCCAACCTCCATTAGTGTCCCTAATGTGAGCCACTTGCTGTCAGAGCTTTCCTCCTGTACCAGTGCAGCTCATATTCCTGGAGTCAGCAGCAGATATGTTGGTTCTCCTGCCATGGGTGATCTGCTCAGTGTCCACTCACTGAGCCTGTCAGTAACATCCTGTTTAAAAGCCTTTCAGATGCTGGGAGTGCAGGTAAAATCGATCACATTTATGGCAGTACCTAAATGCAGGTGGAACACAGTGGCAGAACTACCAGGGTCACAAAAGTTGCACTTGGGACTTGGCCCTGGTGTTCTACCACCATGATGGCAGAAAGGAGGCCGCTGTGAGACCCTAATAAAGGGCTCCACAATGAGAGTGAAGGGATCCAGGCACCGGACCAGAGGTCAGGGGGGCCCTTCATGGTTTCTTTCACGGGGGCCCTGAAAGTTGTAGCTACGCCTCTGACATATAGTCTGTGTTTACCAGGTATTAGAAGGATTATGGGTAGAAAACCAAGAAATGCCCAGAATGCCGATCATCTCACAATAGTCAGCCTTGAATTTGAGTACTAGAGAAACTATTTCATGAGTAACAGGTCCTGACGATAAAGGTGAACCATAAAATGCCCCTAAATCAAGTAGGGCAAATGTATTTATTGTTTGAATATTATTGCTGTGGGTGAGTTCCATATCCATAAAGGTCCCCCCAGAGATAGGAATTTAGAGATAGGAATTTCATGGTCCTCTGTGATAAGTTTGATAGGGATGACAAAATGACATAGTAGATAATTAATTTTATTTCCTTCATGAATCAATGGGGTGATAGGATAGACTGGGTAATGGAGTTAATTTGTTAAGGCACTATAACATTGCTCACAGCAATTGTTCTTTTAACTTATTTGAGACAATTACCTGGGTAATGCCCAGAGTCCCCACAATATAGACAGCTCTCCAAAAGTCTTCTCTTTTAGTAGAAATGGAATTGAATAGAAAGTCTCTGATCAATTCAGATACATAATTGGATGAAAGCCTTGAGATCATTAGGAGTCTGTACTCTGGCGAGCTCATGTTTTTACCTGTTCAGAGAACCCTTGGCGGAACTGACTTTTTTCACTGCTGGGTTGCAAGTAGTATCTGCGATCCAACATCGGAATTCAGCTGCTGTGCAACTTTGCATCAGCAGTAGTACAGCAGTTGGGATCATAAAAAACTTGATTCATCGTGGTCACAAAGTCTCAAAATTATTCACAGTTGTATTGTCCTGTTCTTCATAAGGTTCTGCTCCTCAGTCAGGAGGTTGGTAACAATATCTTCTTTTCCTCAGGAGTAAATGAAATGGGTTGCATTTGAAAATATATGTGACACTGTTTAAGGAAACCCCTGTAATGTTGGCTGTCTCCATTGAATTTGAATGGTAGGGGCATATGTGCATTAGCATCATCTCAGGAATGTAAGCCCAGAAATTGTCTCTGCAGAGCATGGATTTCCTCCCATTACACTTTCTAGTTCAGAACATTTTCCTTGGTAGGTAACACTGAACTCTTGCAGCTCTGTACTTTGCTGCCTTAAAGTGGATGTAAACCCGAAAACAATTTTTTTAAGAAGAGTTAATCCAGCTCTGAGCAGTCCTCTTATCTTTTTTAATCAGATAAAAACAGACAGACAGAGAAATAGGAGTCCGTTTTTCGCCCTTGCTGTGAGTGACAGGTGATTTATATATCTCATGCACTAGCCTGAGAAAGACATTCAGTGTACTTCAGATCCCCTCCTCCTTTCTTCTCCAGCTCTCCCAGGATTGGCTGCTCCACAGCTCAGCATAATTGGGTATGCTGAAGTCATGTGGTGACTTTTCTGGGTTTTGACTGGATGTTAGTGATCATAGCAGAAGTTCAGTGTAAGAAATAAACAGGAGAAAATGCATGTTGACAAGGGGAGATTAGAGGTGGGCGGGGAGTCTGCTGACATCACAACTCCACCCATGAGCTCCAGACAACAGACCCACCCACAGAATATGATGTTTTTCAGGTCTCAAAACAGACAGAGGGGAGACATTTGACAGGTAAGGGTACATGCAGGAGGCATGTATATTCTTATAGATAGCCACTATGGCAGTAGTTTAGAAGGGATGAGAGTGGGTTTACATCCACTTTAGAGGAACCACAGCATGTGCCTTCATGTTTGGGCCAGATTACTCTGTCACAGTCTAGGGGCTGGCTTGAAGACCAGTAGCTATAGCAGAAGAGAGGCTCCCACCAACCAGCAGGATAGGTATACAAGCAGGTCACCCTGGCAGGTGACATGGTCTCACCTGAGGTGTGAGGGTCTAAGCACTAACAGTAAACAAGCCAAAGGTTGGTAACAAGTAGTTGCAGGTTGGGATTAAGCAGTTCCTCGTAGTCAAGGAACAAGCCAAAGGTCAGTAACAAGTGGTTTCAGGTTGAGGTCAAGTGGGAGCATAGTCGGGAAAAAGTCAGTAACGAGTGGTAATGAAGATACGGAAGGCAGCAGTGACAAAAATGAGATATTGGCTGGAGCGAGCACAATAATCTGGTAAACAGGAAGTGTAAAGGAAGCTTATAAAAAGGAGCAAAGGGTTCAATTTTCAAGAGAAACAAGACACAAGGCCCGGTTGTCTAAAGAATCAGGTAGGGAGATGTCCAGCATATCAGGTGGCTCAGCAAGAAGAGATACTGCCAGACAGAGCAGAGATTGCAGGTTTAAACCTGTGTCCTGACAGGGCCAAAGAAAAGGTTGGGAACCACTGTTTTAAACATACAGATTCTTGAATCACTCCTACAATGTTATCTTACTAAATGTTTTAAAATCATGCTACAAATAATGATACTACATATATACTTTCACATTGTTTTTCTGCAGACTTACGTGGACCAAAGCTAAAAATGTAAAAGCTCTGTGCTTGGACACTGGGATATGCATATTGGTGTAAGGCAGTGGCATTCAGTCTTATTCTCCAACGCAATTTCTCAATGCACTTGAGTTACAGCACAATGTGTGTTGCTGTGCATTGTTCTGCTGACAATGCTGAATGCACTTTTTTTGGTGCATTAGGCAGTCTATTAAAATGAATGGCAACAGGGAGGAAATTGCCCATCTCTAGTGATGCCCGTGACGTCGGCTCTACCTTTGTCCACCCAGGATACTCGAATAGTTCCAAGAAGTGGCCACGCCCATCGCTAGTGACACCCGTAATATCTGCTCTACCTCCGCGTCCACACAGAATTCTTGGACTAGCTCCAGGAAGTGTTGCCGTCCACCTAAACTACTGAGGGCTCCATCCACTCTTGCTGACAAGAAACAGTGGCCACCCGGACTTATCAATTGTGGCTATTAAAGTTTCATATTGCTACTCTTAGATGGTGCTGCCTTTCTTTGTGTCATTAAAATGAATGGGCTACCATAACACAACACATATTAACCTGCACACATTAATGCAGCATGACAGTGTGAACTCATCTTTAATCTTGACACTTTCTGCAATCTGTACACTTTATACTAAACTTTGAAAAGTTTGGAGGCTTTCCAAACAGTGGGCATCTATATATACAGAAATAAGCTGGTTCAGAGATTAGTTATTCATTGTAAATTCTTCAAGCATAATTAGGGAAACTCATACAAAGTATAGAGATTTTCCATTGATGACCTCTCTTTTACTAGTTCCCTGGCTGTCATGTGACTCAGAACAAATATATAGATCAGGAGATCTGACTTCACTGTAAAGCCTCATACACACACTCTGACTTTGGCAGTAAATTCCGACTGTGTGTATGCTTCATCGGACAATTGTGATGCCTTTTCTACACAAGGGATATGGTAAAGCAGACTTCTTCCTGTGACATATACCAACATGCAGGAGGACACTTTTCAGCTTTCCTCCTGCATGTTGGTATATGTCACAGGAAGAAGTCTGCTTTACCATATCCCTTGTGTAGAAAAGGCATCACTCTCACAAGTTTGAAGTCTTTTTGGGACTATATTGCATTTATTCTTTTATCACGGACAGTTTTTTTTTGTTTCTTCACATGATAGGGTATCGAAGAATACCCTCTTATCACGGACAGTTTTTTGTTTTTTTCTTCACATGATATTGGAAATAATATATCTTGTTTATGTACACATTGGCAGTATTGCTATAGGATTCACAATTTATTTTCCTCATTGGATTTATAAATTGTCACTAGTTCCACATTCATCCCTGTGTGATGTTGTGGATTCTCACACTTTGCAAATTAGTGCTGCATTTATATATTTCCGTTATAATTTTTTTAAATGTAACTGCCTACTCCCAAACTGTCATTTAAAGTAAAAAACATAGCCAAGTATTATTCTCCACAATTTTTTTTATTATGCATTAAAAAAAGAAAACATATAAAACAAGACATGTTATCTGCCAATAGAACTTAACCAAAAAGTGCATTCTATGCATCCAAAAATATAGAAAATATACTAAATCAAATCATTATTCAACCAAAAAAATAATGTCAAAGCAATAACTCCAAGGCCAATAATAAATAACACATTATCTCCTCCGATTCCGCAACATGACTGGTTGACGAACGGCCGTTCAGAAACGAACTGAAAAGCGCAAACTGAAAAGTGCAAACTGAAAAGCACAAAATGAAAAGTGCGAAATGAAAAGCGCAAATCAATACTCACCAAACTTCTCCAAACATGAAATTAGCAGAAGGAGCCCAAAGGGTGGCACTAAAGAGCTGAAAAACAACGTAATACGTCACTACGTTCATATTTGTTGCCCAACAATTGTGTGGTCGTGTGCATGCAAGATAAGTTTGGGCCAACACCCACGGTTTTGTTGGCCAACAATCCAATCGTGTGTACGAGGCTTAACATTCCTGATCTGAATGCTTGTTAAAGTTTTTGTCTCAGAGTAAAGAAGCCACAGACACTCAGACAGCCATGAAATGTGCAAGTTCAGAAGAAGGTCAACAGTGGTAGCCTCCTCATTCTATGCTGTTTTTCTTTAAAGCCTATATCTGGGCAAAACAGAACTTCAATCCTCCTAGACCCCTCCCCCTTATCCGTCAGTTTTAAAAAATACCCTCTGCAGCTCATAATTTACTCACCTAGGTCTAATGTTTTGTGCCCCTTGCAAAAGTGTGACAAACAATAAACCAGCACTGCAGTCTATGCCTTCTTCAAGACTTCATATATTCTTCTTCGTTTTTAAAGGAGTAATGATTTTAATGAAGCTTAAAGTGAAACAATAGAAAATTTAAATCCATTTAAATATAGTGCCGGGGGGTTGTGGCCTGGAGAGCAATGGAGTAGGACGTTTGCAGTGAGTGCTCCGCTTGCCCATACTCCTGCAACAACCATCCTGCCTTAATCCTGCCGATCCTACTCAGCATCTGCACCCCAACAAGCCTGTCTGGTCCCCTGCAAGATCCTTGGAGCTGTCCAGCTCAAAAGAACGCCATCCGTGGCCGCAATCATCAGCCTTCCCAGCCCTGGGACTGCCTTTTAGGACAGACCGCGGCTTCGGCCTAGATCGTGGAGCGGCGGCCATCTTACTCCACTCGGCGGCGGCTCCTACAGATCTCCCGGACCGATCTGTCTACCCCGGGACCCATCCCTGCCTGCCACTACCTCCGGATCACCTGTGGTTAAAAGTACAGCGCCTTGACACCCTGCAGTAGCCGGTAAGATGGTCCGCGGCTCTGGCCTGGTCCCAAGAGCGGTGGCCATCTTGCTACTGGTTCCTGGTTCCCGGAATAGCGGCCATCTTGCTTCACCCACAGTGGGCCTGTGAAGGTACTATAAGACCCCCTGACCCCCCTGAGCCTGGTTTCTCCCTGCTACAACCACCCCCCCTCTCAACTATTCAGCCATAACTTGTAGCCCCTACTGTGCAACTCTGAAACTGCATTTTAGTATACCCCGGGACTCCCCTGAACATCTTTGGACTATGACTCCATCAAAAAAGGCTCCCGATACTGCCGACAAGCTTGCCAGGTACCGCTGCCTTGAGGGGGATCAACAGGCCACAGATGGCGCTGGTTCCGCTTCGGACACGGAGCAATCCGCTGCGGCTACTAACAAAGTACTCAAAGCTATTGACCTTTGCCAGAGCATGCACACCACCAAAATTGAGGAGGTCAAAATCGATGTGTCCCTTATCCGGCAAGATCTTTCTACCCTGCGGGACCGCGTGGCAGAGACGGAGACCAGTATTAGCAGAGCGGAAGACATCTTGCACCCTCTGCAACATACTACTGAGGAGGTGCGCTGCCAGCTGCAGCAGATTAGTGTGAAACAGGACGACATTGAGAATCGCCTCCGGAGATGTAATCTCCGATTCATCGGCCTCCCTGAGACTGCTGAGGGCAACAACGCTGCAAGCTTCCTTGAAAACCTCCTGACATCCACCTTTGGCAGAGATGCATTCTCAGTGATGTTCGCGGTGGAAAGAGCTCATTGAATCCCTGCTCGCCCCCCTCCTCCAGGGGCTCCACCTCGTACCCTGATAGCGAAATTCCTTAACTTCAGGGACCGTGACAAGATCCTCCACCTAACCAGAGAGAAGGGAAATATCCCATACACCCACACACATGTGGCCGCATTCCCGGACTTCTCCAATTAGGTGCAGCGACAAAGATCCAGGTTTCAGGATGTTAAGCGACGCCTCTGCGTATTTCACCTCAAATACGCTATGCTGTACCCTGCAAAACTTTGTGTGGAGTGTGAGGGCCGAACCCACTTTTTTGAAGACCCCGAGCTAGCATCCACTTGGATTGACCAGAGGGATCGCCGAGACTGAGCATACCACCCTGCCTCTACGTTTTGAGTACTTTGCTTTTCCCCCCCGGCTTCCCCCTGTGCTCGCAATACCACCCACTGCTCTGCTGATGAGCCCCTTAGTGTGTGCATTGTATGTACATGTTCTCTGCCGGAACCGGGGGGACTGACAGGAAATCCTTTCCTCCTCTATACTGGTCCTCACAGCGCATCTGCTGTCTCCGGGTGTCCTCATCGATTCACGATCTCCATTTCCCCTACTCCTGAGAGATGCCTGTAGAGGACAGTAGATCAACTGTCATTAAACTTTATCTACCACCCTGATGGCAAGCGGAGCCCCCTCCCTGCACTGCCGTAATGGTGTTGCACCTTTGTGGCTCCTACACCCCATGCACTTCTCAGAGAAGAAGTCGCCCCCCGTTTGCTTGACAGTTTTCTTTTCCTCTTTGTTTTTTTTCCTTTTATCATGGGTATCTATGCTCCTCTGCAATTAAGTTCCTTGCCTCCAACAAGTTCTACACGTTGGATGTTCCCTGTTGATACCTGGTTATGGGATACTATGTCTGTGCCGAGTTGGGGTGGCATCAGACTGGGAGGGAAGGGAAATGTTGTGGTCACTGTTTTCCCCACACCACTATGTTTGCAACTGTTTATTTGTGCTAAGGGTACTATGTCTCTGTCATACATGTACTACTGTTATTGGTTACAATTGTATTTTATGCTATCCGATGTGGGTATGTCTGCTCTGCCAGTCCTGGTCCAGCTGCGGTTTTTCATGCATGCCCTACACCCGCCATGAGTTCTCTAAAGTTCCTCACGTGGAATGTTAGGGGCTTGCGCAATAAGATTAATTGCACGGCCACCCAACATGCTGACATCATCACGCTAGTTGAGACCCATGTTATGGGCCACCTACAATCCTCTCTCAAAAAGCCTTGGATAGGTTGGACATACCACGCCACCCATACCTCTTATTCTAGAGGAGTATCGGTTCTGATTGCTAAAAGGGTTCCGTTTGACCTAGTGCTGCTCCAGACAGACTGGCAGGGCAGATATGTGTTTATACACGCCACTATTAATGGTTCCCCTATCCTGATACTAGCCTGCTATGTCCCCCCCCATACAACTCACTTGTAATTAAGGAGGGCCTTGCCTTTATGGCACAATACCCCTCTGTACCGGCGGTGTGGATGGGGGATTTTAATATGACCCTCATTCCCGCTCTAGATCGAATGGGCGCACCGGACCTCCCCCTTGACCCGCCAGCCCATACCAGACTACACTGAATACTGACCGACTTTGCTCTTGTGGACACTTGGCGTCACAAACATCCTCACACCAAAGTCTTTTCATGCTTCTCATCCAGCCATAACATGATGTCACGAATTGATTTTATTATAATTTCAAAGACCCTGATACCTAAACTGGGAGATGCGGGCTTTGTCCCGAGAGTACACTCAGATCACTCCCCTTACTGGATTACTATTCAGCACCTGAAGGCCTCCCCTGCTCCTCCTTGGCTGCTGAACCCGTTCTGGCTGACTGCTTTGCAGGACCAGGAGGACATCCCCACGGAATTGCAATACTTTTTTACAGCCAACAGGGACTCAGCCACGTACGACATAGTGTGGGAGACGTTTAAGCTCCATGCCCGCTCCCTGCTCTCCACACGCATTAACAGACTTAAACGATCATTGAGACTCGCTTTCCAACAGGCTGCAAAACACCTACAGGTGCTGGAGGAGGCGTTCCACCGGGACCCCTCGCCCAGCACCGCCAACAACCTTAGGTCTCAGACGCGACAGGTCTCCCTGTTACATATTGAGAGGGCCAAGCAACGCATCTTTTTCTGTAGGCAAAGGATATTTGAGTATGGAGAAAGATCGGGCAAACTACTTGCATATCTTGCTCAATTAGATTCACGTCCCCTGGTGCTGGTGTCCTTGACCGACTCCCGGGGAAACAATGTCACTTATCCGCAACAAGTAGCGGAGGAATTTGCGAGATTCCATTGCGCACTCTACACCTCCAGGGTCACTCACACTCCCCAAGACACTAAAAATTACTCGGCGAGAATTAAATTCCCTAGATTAACTGATGCCCAACGTGAACTATTAGAGGCCCCCATTACTGGGAAGATATTTTCGAGGCTTTCTCCTGTCTGGCCACTAGGGATGAGCTTCACATTCGTGTCGAACCCATGTTCGACTCGAACATCGTCTGTTCGATCGTTCGCCGAATTGCGAACTATATGGGCCATTCGCGCCAAATTCGTGTGGCACGTCATGGCCCATAATTCACTGCGGCATCGCAGTGCATTGCTGGCTGATGATTGGCCAAGCATGCACTATGACCCGCATGCTTGGCCAATCACAGCGCCATCAGTAGAGAGAGCTGTAATTGGCCAAAGCCAGGGTGGCTTTGGCCAATAGTGGCTCAGGGGGTTTAGAACACGCCCCACACTATATAAGGCCGCCTGCACGGCGGCCCTGTGTAGTGTGTTCCGGCGTGCTTAGAGAGAGAGAGAGACAGTGTCATTTCATTTGAGTTAGATAGATTAGGCAGGACAGTCAGTGAGTTAGCTGCACTTACAGTGTATTGTCTATATATATGCATCCCAGGTGTTGTATATATATATATATATATATATATATATATATATATATATATATATACACTGTATTCAGTTTAGCTAGATCCGTTCCTGGTATCTTCCTACTGACAGGCAGGCTTGTCTTGTTACAGTATTTACAGCTACCTGAAGAAAATTGCTGGTGTTCTTTTGATCCTATTAGTACCACAGTCAGGTAGCTGGACTATTTACAGTTAGTGTAGTGCGTCCTCCTCTCAGTGTTCAGTTAAAGCTACAAGTTAGTTTAGTGTGACCTCTGCACAGTGTTCAGCTAAAACTACAAGTTAGTGTAGTGCGTCCTCCTCACAGTGTTCAGCTAAAGCTACAAGTTAGTGTAGTGTGCCTCTGCACAGTGTTCAGCTAAAGCTACAAGTTAGTGTAGTGCATCCTCTAAACAGCGTTCAGCTAAAACTACAAGTTAGTGTAGTGCGACCTCTGCACAGTGTTCAGCTAAAGCTACAAGTTAGTTGGTGCGTCCTCTGAACAGTGTTCAGCTAAAACTACAAGTTAGTGTAGTGCGACCTCTGCACAGTGTTCAGCTAAAGCTAGAAGTTAGTGTAGTGCGTCCTCCTCACAGTGTTCAGCTAAAGCTGCAAGTTAGTTTAGTGTGACCTCTGCACAGTGTTCAGCTAAAGCTACAAGTTAGGTTAGTGCGTCCTCCTCACAGTGTTCAGCTAAAGCTACAAGTTAGTGTAGTGCGTCCTCCTCACAGTGTTCAGCTAAAACTACAAGTTAGTGTAGTACGACCTCTGCAGTGTTCAACTAAAGCTACAAGTTAGTGTAGTGCGTCCTCCTCACAGTGTTCAGCTAAAGCTACAAGTTAGTTTAGTGTGACCTCTGCACAGTGTTCAGCTAAAGCTACAAGTTAGGGTAGTGTGTCCTCCTCACACTGTTCAGCTAAAGCTACAAGTTAGTGTAGTGCGGCCTCCTCACAGTGTTCAGCTAAAACTACAAGTTAGTGTAGTGCGACCTCTGCACAGTGTTCAGCTAAAGCTACAAGTTAGTGTAGTGCGTCCTCTGAACAGTGTTCAGCTAAAACTACAAGTTAGTTTTTTGTGAGCTCTGCACAGTGTTCAGCTAAAGTTACCTGTAGAAGGTTGGTGGTGTTTTCCTGATCCTATCACTACCGCAGGCAGCTAAATAAGCTACAAGTTATTTTTTTGCGAGCTCTGCACAGTGTTCACCTAAAGCTTCATGTAGAAGGTTGGTGGTGTTTTCCTGATCCTATCACTACCGCAGGCAGCTAAATAAGCTACAAGTTAGTTTTTTGCGAGCTCTGCACAGTGTTCAGCTAAAACTACAAGTTAGTGTAGTGCGAGCTTTGCACAGTGTTCAGCTAAAGCTACCTGTAGAAGGTTGGTGGTGTTTTCCTGATCCTATCACTACCGCAGGCAGCTAAATAAGCTACAAGTTCATTTTTTGCGAGCTCTGCACAGTGTTCACCTAAAGCTACCTGTAGAAGGTTGGTGGTGTTTTCCTGATCCTATCACTACCGCAGGCAGCTAAATAAGCTACAAGTTATTTTTTTGCGAGCTCTGCACAGTGTTCAGCTAAAGCTACCTGTAGAAGGTTGGTGGTGTTTTCCTGATCCTATCACTACTGCAGACAGCTAAATAAGCTACAAGTTCATTTTTTGCGAGCTCTGCACAGTGTTCACCTAAAGCTACCTGTAGAAGGTTGGTGGTGTTCTCATACTACAGGCAGGCAGTTGATTTTGCTAGCTGCAGTATCAGTATCAGTATATATATATATATATATATATATATATATATATATATATATATATATCCCAGCTTAGTGCAGCTACAATCCATTAGTATGTCTGGAAGGCAACAGTGCTGGTCGCGGAGACGGTGCATCCTCATCAGCACGTGGCCGTGGGACACGCTTGGCCTTTTTTTCAGCAGCTGGCCGTGTTGAGCCGCAACATGCGGAAGATTTGGTCGAGTGGATGACCAAGCCGTCCTCATCCTCCTCATCCTCTCTCACCCATGCTCAGGGTACTTTGTCTGGCAAAGCAACTGCCAACGCGGCCTCTTCCCTCAGCTCAATGGCATCAATGACTCCTTCCCTAGCCTCACCATGTCCTCCTGAGGAGTCCCTCGAACTGTTTGACCACAGTGTTGGGTACATGCTCCAGGAGGATGCCCAGTGTTTAGAAGGCTCTGATGATGATACTGAGCTAGATCAAGGCAGTAACGTGAGCACGGACAGAGGGGGTGCCCAAGAAGGACAGCAATCTGGCAGTCATGCTCCCCCTGCTGCAGCATACTGCCAGGTTTGCTCCAGTGATGAGGAGGAAGGGGATGATGAGGTCACTGACTCAACATGAGTGCCTGATAGGAGAGAGGAGGAAGAGGCACATCACCAACGAGGCAGGATGCCCTCCAGGGGCCAGCCTAAGGGCAGCACACTGACTGCATCACACCCCAAAGCTCCGCATGTGCAGGGCGCTGCTGTCTCTGCGCGTTATTCCAAAAGTTCTTTGCTGTTAGCCTTTTTTGAGACGAGTGCATCAGATCGCACCACTGCTATTTGCAACATATGTCTCAAGCATATCTCGCGTGGCCAAAACATCTCCCGCTTGGGCACCACATGCTTGACCAGACATATGTTGACCTGCCATGTAGTTCGTTGGCAAGCGTATCTAAAAGACCCACACCAAAGAACAAAGAGAACCTCTCCTTGCTCCTCATCAGCTGAGATCTCCAACCCCACTATACCTTCAGTCCTCTCTGAGACCTGCACTGAGAGGAATGAAGGTGTAGAATTAGGTGTGTCACAGCCAAGTACTTGTGGACAATCTGCTTTCGGTACACCGACATCAGTTTGTTCCAGGCAAATTTCCCTGCCCCAGCTGCTGCACCGCCGAAACAAGTTCGCTCCCAGCCATCCACATGCCCAGCGGTTGAAAGCTAGCTTGGCAAATTGCTAGCACTTCAACTGCTGCCTTTTCAGTTGGTAGACTCTGCCCCCTTCTGTGAGTTTGTGGAATGTGCGGTTCCTCAGTGGCAGGTACCCAAACGCCACATTTTCTCACGGAAGGTGATTCCAGCTCTCTACCGGCATGTGGAAGGCAATGTCCATGCCTCGCTGGACAGGGCGGTCAGCGGTAAGGTGCATATTACCACTGACTTATGGTCCAGCAGGTATGGACAGGGACGTTACCTAAGTTTCACTACGCATTGGGTGACTCTGCTGGCAGCTGGGAAGGATGCAGGACAAGGTGCAGTAGTGTTGGAGGTTGTTCCACCACCACGTCTCCAAAATGTCTCTACTAATGATTGTGACACACCTCTCTCCTCCACCCCCTTCTCTTCTTCTTCCTCCATGGCCTCTTCCTGTGCTTTGTCTTTGGAACCAGCAGTGCTTTGTACCCGTTCAAGGGGCTACGCAAGTATGCAGGCCAAAAGATGCCATGCGGTGCTTGAGCTGGTGTGCTTGGGGGACAGGAGCCACACTGGGGCAGAGGTTCTGTCAGCTCGGCAGGGGCAGGTTCAGAGGTGGTTGATGCCACGCCAACTTAAGGCAGGAATGGTGGTTTGCGACAATGGCACCAACCTCCTCTCTGCCCTCCGACAGGGACAAATGACCCATGTGCCCTGTTTGGCTCACATCCTTAACTTGGTGGTGCAGCGGTTCTTGGGCAGGTACCCGGGCTTACAGAATGTCCTGAGGCAGGCCAGGAAAGTCTGTGTGCATTTCCGCCAGTCATATAATGTCAGTGCTCGGCTTGCAGACCTCCAAAAGGAGTTTAACCTGCCCAAGAACCGCCTAATGTGTGACATGCCCACCAGGTGGAACTCAACGTTGGCCATGCTGCAGCGGCTGCACATGCAGCAGAGGGCCAGGGTCAGGGGAGCTTGTTTTTTTTTCCTCACACCAGTGGGCCATGATCAGGGATGCATGCACTGTCCTGTCAACATTTGAGGTGGCCACGAGGATGGTGAGCAGTGACAGTGCATGCATCAGTGACACTGTCCCCCTTGTCCACCTGTTAGAGCACAGGCTGCGTGGAATAAAGGACAGGGCACTTGAGGCAGAACAGAGGAGGACTTCCTTAGCTCTCAAGTCCTCCTTTATCCAGACCGTGTTCCTGCGTGCCCGACGATCACACAGGAAAAGGAGGAGGAGGAGGAGGATTGTGTCAGTATGGAGGTGGAGCCTGGCACTCAGCATCAGCAGCAGTCTTTAAGGGATCAGTCCCAAGAAACAGATGGACTTGTACGTGACTGGGAGGAGGTGGCTGCGGACCATGTTGTCCTTAGTGACCCAGAGGACTCTGGACCGAATGCCTCAGCAAACCTACGCTGCATGGCCTCCCTGATCCTGCAAAGCCTGCGTAAGGATCCTCATATTCGTGGTATCAAGTTGGAGGACCAATACTGTCTGGCAACCCTCCTTGATCCACATTACAAGGGTAAGGTTGCGGACCTTATCTTGCCATCGCAGAGGGAGCAGAGGATGAAACATCTTCGGGAGGACTTGCAGAAAGGTCTGTGCAATGCGTTCCCAGAGACTGGGAGGTTACAAACTCCTGTTTCTGGACAACGTGTTGCTGAGGCTTCGGTCAGTCAAAGAAGGAGCGGTGGAGAAGGTGGCTGTCTGACCGATGCGTTCAGACAATTTTTTAGTCCGCAGCCCCAAGGTATGATCGGTTCTAGCAACCATTGCCAGTGTCTGTTTTACATGGTGCAGGAATACCTAGGGGCAAGATCTGACTTGGACACCTTTCCCACCGAAAATCCTCTGGGTTACTATGTCTTGAGGATATATCACTGGCCAGAGCTTGCACGGTATGCAATTGAGCTACTGGCCTGTCCTGCATCCAGCGTTCTTTCGGAACGCACATTCAGTGCTGCTGGAGGCTTTGTAACTGATCACAGGGTGCGTCTGTCAAACCGACTCAGTCGATCGACTGACCTTCATAAAAATGAATCAGTCTTGGATCACCACCAGCTATCAAGCACCTGATGCTGATGTAACCGAATAATTTTTTTTGAAATCTCAGATCCCTTCAAAGACTGCCTATGCTGATGCTGAGTGACTATCCTGAGTAATTATCCTCTTCCTCCTCAATGATCACACTGATAGCTTGTAAGAACATTTTTGGTTCTGGGCGCCGCCACCAGTGCCTTAGGCCCAATTTTTCAGCCCCTGTTTAACAGGGGCGTGTAATTACAATTTTTGATGCAATACTTTGCAGCAGGGCTCGTTCCTGCGCTCCAACTAGAGTATCTGTGAGAGGTTGCAGTATTGTGGCACCAGCACCAGTGCCTAAGGCCCAATTTTTCAGCCCCTGTTCAACAGGGACATGTAATTACAATTCTTGATCTAAGAATTTAGCGCCCACCAAGAGCGAGTGAGGACTTACAGTGTTGTGGCACCACCACCACCACCACCACCAAAGGCCCAATTTTTCTGCCCCTGTTCAACAGGGGCATGTAATTACAATTCTTGATCTAATATTTCACAGCAGCGCCCTGTGAGGGCTTACAATGTTGTATCATGATATGAATTATGAGTGGGAACGCCGCACCAAATTTTAGATGAAAAAACTTGCATGGGTTCCCCCACTAGGGGCATACCAGGCCCTTAGGTCTGGTATGGATTGTAAGGGGAACCCCAAAATCCATACCAGACCCTTATCCGAGCATGCAGCCCGGCCGGTCAGGAAAGGGGGTGGGGACGAGTGAGCGCCCCCCTCCTGAACCGTACCAGGCCACATGCCCTCAACATGGGGGGTGGGTGCTTTGGGGCAGGGGGGCTCCCTGTGGCCCCCCACCCCAAAGCACCTTGTCCCCATGTTGATGAGGACAAGGGCCTCTTCCCACCACCCTGGCCATTGGTTGTCGGGGTCTGTGGGTGGAGGGCTTATCAGAATCCGGGAGCCCCCTTTAATAAGGGGGCCCCCAGATCCTGGCCCCCCACCCTATGTGAATGAGTATGGGGTACATCGTACTCTACCCATTCACCGAGAAAAAAAAAGTGTCAATAAAAAAACACAGTACACAATTTTTAAAAGTAATTTATTAGGCAGCTCCGGGGGTCTTCTTCCGACTTCGGGGGTCTTCTGAATGCCTTTAAATAGAGGAAGTGCCTTTAAATAGGGAGTTTTTTTTAGTGATAACACGATTCTGATAACTCCTCGTATACTCCCTCTAATTACTGCAGAGCAGATAGCGACAAACAGACTGAGAAGAATTATTTGAATGCACCCCTCCCTATAAGTGAAAACACATATATTCAACAAATCAAAGTCCCAACATTCTTTAGGCATCTAGGTTTTGTGGTGTGTGGGCATGCACACCTTGTTTGAAATGACCATATAGAACCTTCTGCAGCAAAGATGACATTTATAAAGAAAAAAATGACATTCAAATTGATTTTCCCTGAAAACTTTCTTTATTTAGTAAACAACTGCTTAAAGCCATAATTTAGTGCACTCGGAACAAGATTAGAGATTTTTTGGATAAATTCTGGTGTCTCTTTGGCAGATTTTGGATGGAAATAAAGTTTTGCACCACAGTGAGCAAATCTTATGTGGAGAAGTCAAATTATAGTACACTCAGGCCAAGATTAACAATTTTTTTTTAGATAAAATCTGGTGTCTCTTTCACAGAATTTAGATATAAGTAACAGGTGTGGAAAAATTGATCTTTGGGTGTTGGTGGTGCCTTTATACTGTAGCGGAAAATTTGGTCTTTGGGTGTTGGTGGTGTTTTTACCCTTTAACCTTCTAGAGGCACTCTTGATGAAAGCAAGAATTGTCCTTGCTGTAAAAAAATATTGAAATTTAATGCCCCTGTCACACAGTTGTGGAAAAATTGGTCTTTGGGTGTTGGTGGTGCCTTCACCCCGTAACCTTCTAGAGTCAGAATAAGCTGCTCTGGCAGCTGCAGTGGGCTGCACACTAGTGTCAGCTTAGGTCATAGAGGATGAGGAGGATAAGGATGGTTTAGTAAGCCAGCCCACCACCTCCTCTGCATGCTGTGGCTGGATTGCATGGGTAACATCACTAAACAGAGACAAATGTGCCCTGCCTGAGAACGAACTACGTCCACCTTTGCCTATGAACATATACACTGCTGGCCCCCTCATAGTGGCATGGGAACGTCTGCCTCTCCTTGTTGGCATAATCTTGGTAGTCTTCTAAGAAAAATCACTGGACTGTGGGTCCTTTTTTTATGTCACCATAAATTGTTCATTGAAATTATGTTGGTGCAAATAACACTTAAGCAATAGGAGTAACAACAATAGCTTTAGGTATGGGGCAAGGGCAATGTAGCCTGAAGTTATACATTATCAAGAAAAGAAAAAATGAAAGCATAACAAATCTGTACAGGGAGTGTTTTTTTTTATCAAAGTATAAAAAAGAAAGTTATACTTTAAAAGGGTATAGCACATGTTGGCTGTTGTAGGAATTGTGGGAGCCACAGTATCACGTTTATAATGTGTTAGTATTTAAATTAGCTAGTGGTTATAATCTTATATTAAATTACCATATTTTTCGCTCCATAAGACGCACCTGACCATAAGACGCACCTAGGTTTTAGAGGTTGAAAAGAAGAAAAATAAATATTCTGAACCAAATGGTGTACTAAAATATTTTCCAGTGCCCATGAAATGCAGAGTGACCATTACCATAGAAAATGCAGAGTGACCATTACCATAGAAAATGCAGAGTGACCATGCCATAGAAATGCAGAGTAACCATTGCCTTACCTGATGTTATCCCAGCGGCCTGCCTATTCCTCCTGTCCTCGGTCCACCCTCCTCCTCCTCCCCGGCCATCGTTCCTGGGAGCCAAGTCCTGCCTTCACCTCTTCCTTCGGCCGCTCCTGTCAGAGTCACCGGCCCTGCGTTTCTCTGCCTCCCTCCTAGAGGGACAGCAGGCACTTCTCCCTCCTCCATCAGGCCCATAGTAGCCTGTTTTCTATCTCTCCCGGTGCCCGGTGCCCACGGCGGGTTTTGAATTATGTCCCCGCTCTCCTGCCTCTCTTCCGGTGGTAGCTGCAGGAGGCGATGCCTATCGTATATTCGCACCATAAGACGCAGGGACATTTTCCCCCCATATTTCTGGGGGAAAAAAGTGCATCTTATAGTCCAAAAAATACGGTATCTTATGTTACTTTAAACAAAAAGCTAATCACAGAAAAGAAATATATGAGAGCTGTTTTAACCACTTCTCACCTGTAGGACATCCTATGACGTCCTGGACTGTCAGTAGTTATACCGGGATGATGCTTGCATCTGCATCATCCTGGTATCAAAATTACAAATTCCCTGTAAATTAGAAGTGATTCAAGTGGCTAAACAGCCACTTGATCACTTCTACAGGCTGCAGGAGGGGTGCCGCTGCCTTTTCTGACCTCTCCTCTCCCATCAGGGAGACCGGGACCACTCTGACTGGCAGCATCTGCTGCACTGAACAGAGAGAGAGAGGAACTGACATTACTGGCTTGAACAGGCATCTGATCAAACAGGTCTCAGCTTGATCAGATGCTTTGGAGGAGAGATCTGAGGTCCATAATAGAACCTGTCATGGCCCATGCTATCACAAATGAAGTTGTTCTTCCTTCGTGATAGCAATAAAGTTGATCAAAAAAAAAATGTGTAAAAAAATTGTGATCGTATTGCCGTGAACATGAAAGTGCGAGCAAAATTCTAGCACCAGACCTCCTTTGTAACTCTAAACCGGTAATCTGTAAAGTCTTTTAAAGCATCGCCTATGGAGATTTTTAGGTGCAGGTAGTTTGGCGCCATTCTGTGGGCATACTCAGTTTTAAATCATGATAAGTTTGGTATCTATTTATATATACGCTGTATATATATATATATATATATATATACAGAGAGAGAGAGAGAGTGATGTTTACTATGAGAGAAATGTCAGAATTGGGCTGGGTGGCGAGCAGTTAACCACTTCAGTACTGCACACATTCACCCCCTTCCTGCCCATGCCACTTTTCAGCTTTCAGCGCTGTCTCACTTTGAATGACATTTGTGCTATCATGCAAAACTGTACCCATATGATATTTTTATAATTTTTCCTTTCACACAAATAAAGCTTTCTTTTGGTGGTATTTAATCACCACTAGGTTTTTAAAATTTTGCTTAAAAAAAAAAGACTGAAAATTTTGAAAGAAAAATGAATTTTTCTTTGTTTTTCTTATAAAATTTAGCAAAAAAAGAAAATCTTTCTTCGTAAATTTAAGTCAAACTCTATTATGCTACATTTCTTCGGTGAAAATAGCCCAAATCAGTGTTTATTATTTAGTCTGTAGGAAATTCCACAAACTATCATATACAGTGCCTTGAAAAAGTATTCATTCCCCTTGAAATTTTCCACATTTTGTCATGTTACATCCAAAAACATAAAGGTATTTTATTGGAATTTTATGTGATAGACCAACAAAAGTGGCACATAATTGTGAAGTGGAAGAAAAATGATAAATGATTTTCCAATTTTTTTACAAATAAATATGTGCAAAGCGTGGCATGCATTTGTATTCAGCCCCCTTTATTCTGATACCCCTAACTAAAATCTAGTGGAACCAATTGCCTTCAAAGGTCACCCAATTAGTAAATAGAGTCCACCTGTGTGTAATTTTATCTCAGTATAAATACTGCTGTTCTGTGAAGCCCTTCAAGGTTTCTTAAAGAACCTTAGTATACAAACAGCTTCATGAAGGCCAAGGAACACACCAGACAGGTCAGAGATAAAGTTGTGGAGAAGTTTAAAGCAGGGTTAGGTTATAAAAAAAATATCCCAAGCTTTGAACATCATCCGAAAATGGAAAGAGTATGGCACAACTGCAAACCTACCAAGACATTACCGTCCACCTAAACTGACAGGCCATGCAAGAAGAGCAATAATCAGAGAAGCAGCCAAGAGGCCCATGGTATCTCTGGAGGAGTTGCAGAGATCCACAGCTCAGATGGGGGAATCTGTCCACAGGACAACAATTAGTCCCGCACTCCCCAAATCTGACCTTTATGGAAGAGTGGCAAGAAGAAAGCCATTGTTAAAAGAAAGCCATAAGAAGTCCCATTTTCAGTTTGCAAGAAGCCATGTGGGGGCCACAGCAAACATGTGGAAGAAGGTGCCCTGGTCAGATGAGACCAAAATTTAACTTTTGGCCTGAAAGCAAAACTCTATGTGTGGCGTAAAACTAACACTGCACATCACCCTGAACATACCATCCCCATAGTGGTGGCAGCATCATGTTGTGGGGATGCCTTTCTTCAGCAGGGATAGGGAAGATGGTCAGAGTTGATGGGAAGATGGATGGAGCCAAATACAGGGCAATCTTAGAAGAAAACCTATTAGAGTCTGCAAAAAACTTGGGACTGGGGCAGAGGTTCACCTTGCAGCAGGACAACAACCCTAAACATATAGCCAGAGCTATAATGGAATGGTTTAGATCAAAGCATATTTATGTGTTAGAATGACCCAGTCAAAGTCCAGACCTAAATCCAATTGAGAATCTGTGGCAAGACTTGAAAATTGCTGTTCACAGATGTTCTCCATCCTATTTGACAGAGCTTGAGCTATTTTGCAAAGAAGGATGAGCAAAAATGTCACTCTCTAGATGTGCAAAGCTGGTAGAGACTAGGGATGGGCCGAACACCCCCCTGTTCGGTTCGCATCCAGAACATGCGAACAGGCAAAAAATTTGTGCGAACACCGTTAAAGTCTATGGGACACGAACATGAAAAATCAAAAGTGCTAATTTTAAAGGTTAATATGCAAGTTATTGTCATAAAAAGTGTTTGGGGACATGGGTCCTGCCCCAGGGGACATGTATCAATGCAAAAAAAAGTTTTAAAAACTGATGTTTTTTTGGGAGCAGTGATTTTAATAATGCTTAAAGTGAAACAATAAAAGTGAAATATTCCTTTAAATTTCATATCTGGGGGGTGTCTATAGTATGCCTTTAAAGTAGCACGTTTCCCATGTTTATAACAGTCTGAGAGCAAAATCACATTTCTAAAGGAAAAAAAAGTAATTTAAAAGTGCTAGCACTAGTGCCGGCTATTAATGAATTGTCGGTCCCAATAATACACATAAAAGCCATTGAAAGTCATTGAAAAATTTTTAAAAAATGGCGTGAGGTTCCCCCAAAAATCCACACCAGACCCTTATCCAAGCATGCAACCTGGCAGGCCAGAGGAAAAGGGGGATGAGAGAGCGCCCCCCCTCCTGAACCATACCAGGCCACATGCCCTCAACATGGGGAGGTTGTTCCCATGTTGATGGGGACAAGGGCCTCATCCCCACAACCCTTGCCCAGTGGTTGTGGGGGTCTGCGGGTGGGGGGCTTATCGGAATCTGGAATCCTCCTTTAACAAAGGGGACACCCAGATCCTCCCCCCCATGTGAATTGGTAAGGGGTACATTGTAACCCTACCATTTCACAAAAAAAGTGTCAAAATGTTAAAAAACCACAGGAGACGGCTTGGGACAAGTCCTTTATTAAAAAAAAAAAATAAAAAATAAAAAAGAGATTCCAGGGATGTAATCCAATAAATCCATGCTCCTACTCCAGCGATGTAATCTAATTCTCGATCTCCAGCGATGGATGATCTCCAGCGACTCCAGCGAGGAACACGCACAGGATCCTGCCTCCACCGGAGTCACCCAGCCAATGACGCGGCGCTAGCTTGACAGCTCTTATGTAGCTGAGGGTGGGGCCACCCGTCACGTGACCCCGCCCCCCTCTCACAAGGGGAAACTCTGGGATTTCCCAGTGACGTGTGCGGGTGACCCCGCCCCTCTCTGATGCAACATAGGATTTATTTATTCAAGATAAGTATAGCAAAAACATCAGAGAAATCAGCATAGAAAAATTACAAAATGCCATACTCCCCAAATATAGGAACCTAGGAATTGATAAACAACCATAAGGATAGTAGAAAATGTACAGGGTTGGGAGAAATGTCCAGTCCAAAATGACTGATATTGTTGATGTGATCAGTGCTAATGTCTGCAAAGCATGCTTACCAATGGCAAATAACAGGTAAAGGATAGGAGGGTAGTCCAGATGGATCGCAGCGTTCCCACCCCTCCCTCGAGTTAGCTGACAGAATGTGACGGGGGAAATCCCTGCTTTGTTTTCCTCTCTGACGTGGCGGCTTCTGACGTAGTCGCCACGTCACGAACATACATGGGAGTGCCATACCACTACTGTCACAGCTAAGTAATGTAAACGATATTATCACTCAGTCAGATTTTTGTCCAGCTCCGATTTTCACACAGCCGGTGCACAACCCAAAAAAGATGACACCTTTATTATTATCATAATCATCCCGAGGGAGCGTGGCTGGTGGCTCTTGATGTGGAGGTCCACTACAACTCCATTCCCCATGAAGTAGGGGGCGGGGTTGTGGTGGGCTTTATCTCTAAGAATAACGATACCTCTCCGGCCTACAATAGGTTCATTTTGGATCTCCTTAAATTAATTTTAATGAATAACATTTTTCTTTTTGGATGCTCCTATTACCTCCAGATACAGGGGGTCGCCATGGGGACCAACTGTGCCCCCTCTTACGCGAACCTGTATCTGGGGGGATGGAGGCGCGACCTGTTCTTTAGGGAAGACATGCAGACCTTCCTTGAACAGATACCAATCTGGAGGCGATACATCGATGATATTTTTTATATGGACTGTCAATAAGGGGGATCTTTTTAGTTTTTTTGAAGGCCTCAGATACAACTCTTATAATCTCACTTTCACCATGGAAGTCAGTCAGTACACTCTGACATCCTTGGATATCCAGATTTTCATGAACCCTGATAAGACGGTCGGTAGTACTCTATTCTGCAAACCCTCAGCAGGAAATTCTCTCCTGCATTCCAACAGCTCTCATCCTGTGTCTATGATAACCAATGTGCCTTATGGGCAATATCTAAGACTCAGGAGAAACTGCAGCGAAAATGTCCAGTTTGAGCTTGAGGCTAAAGCTCTACAAGATCGTCTCAGATCACGAGGCTATAGCAACAAATGCCTCAAGAAAGCCTATGCTAGGGCCAAGAAACAGGATCGATCAAACTTAATTCACGGTCAAACCACTCCTAAGTCTGACCCTGGGTTAAGAATAATCACCAGATTCTCCGGACAACACCAGCAGGTGTATGATCTACTACAGAAGCACTGGTACCTGCTGATGGGAGATCCGAATGTTTCTAAACATTTGAAAGATCACCCAGAGATAACTTACAGACAATCACTATCCATTAGGGACCACATTGTCCACGGTCACTATGCTCCCTCTTCCACCACTATTGCGAGTGTCAGAGGAACCAGACCTTGCCACAAATGTGGGTTTTGTAAATATATTTATGCATCACGTAATATTGTCCTTCCCAATGGACGATTTTATTCCCCCTAATTTTTAGCCCCCTGCCAATCCATTGGTGTGGTCTACCTTATGACTTGTGAGTGCAGTGCCTTCTACGTGGGGAAAACCACGCCCTTTTTTCCACTGCATTAGGGATCACATCTCCCTGGTGCTTAAAAAAAAGATGGAGACACCCATCAGTCGCCATGTGGGCCTATGCCATCAATTCGATGACACGAATATGTTCCCCCAAATGAAAGAGGTGGTGACTATGACAGGATTCTATTGCAATGTGAAACCAGATGGATCTCTGACTTATGTGCCCTTCAATATACTGGGTTGAATGATGTTTTAAGTTTTAAGCCTTTTCTTTAATCCTTAATATTTAATTTTTTTTGTTTCTAATTACCATTTATGATCTCAATGTGTTTATTTGAATCCCTGAACCTGTTTTCCGTGCTGCCTGGCTGCTGTCCAGTTTGATATTGACCCTTGATTATATAGTTGTTTATCCAGTTGAATATTATCACCAGTCTATTTGCCTATTTTGCATTTTACTTTTGTTGCCTCTTCTGCTTTGTCCCACCTTTAGTCTGAGATGCACGGACACCCGGGGCACCTATTCTTTGGTCTTTAATCAATATTCTGATTTATTTGTGCCCTTTTTGGAGACAGCTCATTCCCCTGCTCTTTGGCTCTTTAGTTGTCAGTCCCTTATTTCCCTTTGAGATTGAGGTGGTTTTTTATACCCATCTGATCTCTTTGTGGTCTTTATCCTGCCTTTTCCATCTACTATGGGCATAGGAAATTCCAAAATGGCCGCCATCCAATGTACGTGATTGGGTCATTTACGGCACCACCATATTCAGCCTTGGCGCATGCGTAATGGCCCACCTATGTATGTCCGCGACGTGGCGACGATGTCAGACGCCCATCACATTCTGTCAGCTAACTTGAGGGAGAGGTGGGAATGCTGCGGTCCTTCTGGACTACCCTCCTATCCTTTACCTGTTATTTGCCATTGGTAAGCATGCTTTGCAGACATTAGCACTGATAACATCAACAATATCAGTCATTTTGGACTGGACATTTCTCCCAACCCTGTGCATTTTCACTTTCCTTATCGTTGTTTATTTATCAATTCCTAGGTTCCTATATTTGGGGAGTACGGCGTTTTGTCCTCCTATCTGACCCCTGCTTTTGACGCTTGGGGTCCCTGTAACAACACGCTGGGCTGTGCTTTTCTCTCCTTCTTTGCAACCCTCTTGAACTAGGTGAACTGCTTTTAACCATCCTTCGGAAGTGATGTAAGGACATTATTGATTCAACCACACGGATTTACTAAGGTAATTTTTCATTGCCCTTTCCATCATTACAAATCAAGGAGTTCATTGCAATCAATTTCCTAGTTTTGATCTAGACACATATACTGTCCTATCTATTATATCTGTGTTGTTTTTTCTATTTAGAAAAGCTCCACACATTTTTTGTCCCTCTCTGCATACCCTGTTGTGGATTCAAGGCGAAGAGGCACTCTGTATTTGAAAAAATAGAGGCTCTAAACTATAACTATAGACCTATCAGTCCCATTTAAATCAATAGCAGCGCGGATAAGGTTCTTTGATTGATTTTTTACTTTTCTTTTTTCGTTTTTTGTTATGTAATTTTTCTATGCTGATTTCTCTAATGTTTTTGCTATACTTATCTTGAATATCCGTGTTCTACACCTATGTCCTTAATTTGTATTATTTTAAATACTCTATGATGTTATTTGCATAATTAAAATCTTGTATGCCAAACTATATGGTATAGGTGCAGTATATATCTTAAACATGAGTACTTATTGAGATTTTTTTATTTGTAGCTGATAAGATGCCACATTTTATCTCTTGAGGAAGCTCCAGCGAGTGAAACATGTCGAGAATAGGGATGAGCCGAACACCCCCCGTTTCGGTTCACACCAGAACCTGCGAACGGACCGAAAATTTGCGCGAACTTTAGAACCTCATTGAAGTCTATGGGACTCGAACGTTCAAAATCAAAAGTGCTAAATTTAAAGGCTAATTTGCATGGTATTGTCCTAAAAAGGGTTTGGGGACCCGGGTCCTGCCCCAGGGGACATGTATCAATGCAAAAAAAAGGTTTAAAAACTGACTTTTTTTCGGGAGCAGTGATTTTAATGATCCTTAAAGTGAAAAAAAAAGTTAAATATTCCTTTAAATATCGTACCTGGGGGGTGTCTATAGTATGCCTGTAAAGTGGCGCATGTTTCCCGAACTTAGAACAGTCCCTGCACAAAATGACATTTTTAAAGGAATAAAAGTCATTTTAAACTGCTTGCGGCTTTAATGTAATGTCGGGCCCCGGCAATATGGATGAAAATAAGTGAGACTAACGGCATGGGTACCCCCCCAGTCCATTACCAGGCCCTTTGGGTCTTGTATGGATATTAAGGGGAACCCCGCACCCAAATTAAAAAAAGGAAAGGCGTGGGGCCCCCAGGCCCTATTCATTCTGAACAGCAGTATACAGGTGGTGCAAACAAGACAGGGACTGTAGGTTTGTTGTTAAGTAGAATCTGTTTGTAATTTTGAACTGGTACATTTTTAAACTGTAGCTCCCGCCAAAAAATCTATTTTTAAGCTTTTTGGAAAACATAAGGAAGGGTTATCACCCCTGTGACATTTGTTTTGCTGTCTGTGCACCTCTTCAGAAGATTTCACCTCACTTTCTGTCCCAATGACAAATGTTTTTTTGACAATTTGGGGTTTTTAGTGAAACAAGAATTGGTGATAAAGCATCAGTTGAGAGGAGACATGTTTTTCCCTTCCTAGGGGTAGATTTCATCTCACTTCCTGTTGTCTCCTTCCATTTGCAAGTAGTAGTCGTTTGTAAGTTGGATGTTTGAAAGTAGGGGACTTCCTTATATCCTCTGCAGAAAGTGAGGCCTTAGGTATTGGTGTTGCCACCACACTGTAAGCCCTCACAGTTACTCTTAATGGGTGCAGGAACTGGCTCTGCTGTGAAATATTAGATCAAGAATTGTAATTACATGCCCCTGTTGAACAGGGTCAGAAAAATTGGGCCTTTGGTGGTGGTGGTGGTGGTGGTGCTGGTGCCACAACATTGTAAGTCCTCACAGTTACTCTTGGTGGGTGCAGAAACGGGCCCTTCTGTGAAATATTAGATCTAGAATTGTAATTACATGCACCTGTTGAACAGGGGCAGAAAAATTGGGCCTTTGGTGGTGGTGGTGTTGCCACACTGTAAGTCCTCACAGTTACTCTTGGTGGGAGCTGGAATGGGCCCTGCTGTGAAATATTAGATCAAGAATTGTAACTACATGTCCCCGTTGAACAGGGGCAGAAAAATTGGGCCTTAGGCACTGGTGCCACAACACTGCAACCCATCACAGATACTCTAGTTGGAGCGCAGAAATGAGCCCTCCTGCAAAATATTGCATCAAAAATTGTAATTACACGCCCCTGTTAGACAGGGGCTGAAAAATTGGGCCTTAGGCACTGGTTCCTGGTGCCACAACACTGCAACCCCTCACAGATACTCTAGTTGGAGTGCAGGATTGAACCCTGCTGCAAAGTATTGCATCAAAAATTGTAATTACACGTCCCTGTTAAACAGGGGCTGAAAAATTGGGCCTTAGGCACTAGTGCTGGTGCCACAACACTGCAACCCCTCACAGATACTCTAGTTGGAGCGCAGGAACGAGCCCTGCTGCAAAGTATTGCATCAAAAATTGTAATAATACGTCCCTGTTAAACAGGGGCAGAAAAATTGGGCCTTAGGCACTGGTGCTGGTGCCACAACACTGCAAACCCTCACAGATACTCTAGTTGGAGCACAGGAATGAGCCCTGCTGCAAAGCATTGCAACAAAAATTGTAATTACACGCCCCTGTTAAACAGGGGCTGAAAAATTGGGCCTTAGGCACTGGTGCTGGTACCACAACACTGCAACCCCTCACAAATACTCTAGTTGAGCGCAGCATTGAACCCTCCTTGCAAAATATTGCATCAAAAATTGTAATTACACGCCCCTGTTAAACAGGGGCTGAAAAATTGGGCCTCAGCCACTGGTGACGGTGCCCAGAACCAAAAATATTCTTACACGCTATCAGCATGATCATTGAGGAGGAAGAGGATAGTCACTCAGCATAACACGATAGTCAGTCAGCATCAGCATAGGCAGTCTTGAAGGGATCTGACATTTAAAAAAGAATTATTCGGTTACATCAGCATCAGGTGCTTGGTAGCTAGTGGTGCTCCAAGACTGACTCATTTTTATGAAGGTCAGTCGATCGACCGAGTCGGTGGACAGGCTCACCCTGTGATCGGTTGCAAAGCCTGCAGCAGCACTGAATGTGCGTTCCGAAAGAACGCTGGATGCAGGGTAGGCCAGTAGCTCAATTGCATACTGTGCAAGCTCTGGTCAGTGATTCACCCTCAAGACCCAGTAACCTAGAGGATTTTCGGTGGGAAAGGTGTCCAAGTCAGATCTTGCCCCTAGGTATTCCTGCACCACCTGGCGATGGTTGCTGGAACCAATCATGGAACCAATCATACCTTGGGGCTGCGGACTAAAAAATTGTCTGAACGCATCGGTCAGAAGGCCACCTTCAACACCGCTCCTTCTTTGACTGACCGAAGCCTCAGCAACACGTTGTCCAGGAACAGGAGTTTGTAACCTCCCAGTCTCTGGGAACGCATTGCACAGACCTTTCAGCAAGTCCTCCCGAAGATGTTTCATCCTCTGCTCCCTCTGCGATGGCAAGATAAGGTCCGCAACCTTACCCTTGTAACGTGCAGCAAGGAGGGTTGCCAGACAGTGTTTATTCCCTCTCCTTGATACCACAAATATGAGGATCCTTCCACAGGCTTTGCAGAATCAGGGAGGCCATGCAGGGTAGGTTTGCTGAGGCATTCGGTCCAGAGTCCTCTGGGTCACTAAGGACAACATGATCCCCAGCCACCTCCTCCCAGCCACGTACAAGTCCATGGGTTTCTTGGGACTGTAAATGATCCCTTAAAGACTGCTGCTGATGCTGAGTACCAGGCTCCACCTCCATGCTGACACAATCCTCCTCTTCCTCCTCTTCCCTCTCCTCCTCTTCATCCTCATCCACTTCCTGTGTGATCGGCGGGCATGCAGGAAAACTGTTTGGATAAAGGAGGACTTGAGAGCTAAGGAAGTCCTCCTCTTCCTGCCTCTTTTCTGCCTCAAGTGCCCTGTCCATTATTCCACGCAGCGTGTGCTCCAACAGGTGGACAAGGGGGACAGTGTCACTGATGCATGCCCTGTCACTGCTCACCATCCTCGTGGCTTCCTCAAATGGTGACATGACAGTGCATGCATCCCTGATCATGGCCCACTGGCGTGGAGAAAAAAAAACAAGCTCCCCTGACCCTGTCCTGGTGCCATAGTCGCACAGGTACTCATGATGGCCCTCTGCTGCGTGTGCAGCCGCTGCAGCATAGCAAACGTTGATTTCCACCTGGTGGGCATGTCACAGATTAGGCGGTTCTTGGGCAGGTTAAATTCCTTTTGGAGGTCAGCCAGCCGAGCACTGGCATTATATGACCTGCAAAAATGCACACAGACTTTCCTGGCCTGCCTCAGGACATCCTGTAAGCCTGGGTACCTGCCCAAGAACCGCTGCACCACCAAGTTAAGGATGTGAGCCAAACAGGGCACATGGGTCAGTTGTCCCTGTCGGGGGGCGGAGAGGAGGTTGGTGCCATTGTCGCAAACCATCATACCTGCCTTAAGCTGGCATGGCGTCAACCACCTCTGAACCTGCCCCTGCAGAGCTGACAGAATCTCTGCCCCAGTGTGGATCCTGTCCCCCAAGCACACCAGCTCAAACACCGCATGGCATCTTTTGGCCTGCGTGGTTGCGTAGCCCCTTGAACGCCTAAGGAGCACCGCTGGTTCTGAAGACAAATCAGCACAGGAAGAGGCCATGGAGGAAGAAGAAGAGGAGGGGGTGGAGGAGAGTGGTGTGGCAGAATCACCACTAGTAGTATTTTGGAAGCGTGGTGGTGGAACAACCTCAAACAATACTGCACCCTGTCCTGAATCCTTCCCAGCTGCCAGAAGAGTCCCCCAGTGCGCGGTGAAAGATAGGTAACGTCCCTGTCCATGCCTGCTGGACCATGAGTCAGCGGTAATGTGCACCTTACCGCTGACTGCCCTGTTCAGCGAGGCCAAGACGTTGCCTTCCACATGCCGGTAGAGAGCCAGAATTGCCTTCCGTGAGAAAAAGTGGCGTTTGGGAACCTGCTACTGAGGAACCGCACATTCCACAAACTCACAGAAGGGGGCAGAGTCTACCTACTGAAAAGGCAGCAGTTGAAGTGCTAGCAATTTAGCCAAGCTAGCATTCAACAGCTGGGCATGTGGATGGCTGGGAGCGAGCTTCTTTTGGAGGTGCAGCAGCTGGGGCAGGGAAATTTGCCTGGTACAATCTGATGTTGGTGTACCGATAGCAGATTGCCCCCAAGTACTTGGCTGTGACACACCTAATTCTACACCTTCATTCCTCTCAGTGCAGGTCTCAGAGAGGACTGAAGGTATAGTGGGGTTGGAGATCTCAGCTGATGAGGAGCAAGGAGAGGTCCTCTTTGTTCTTTGGTGTGGGTCTTTTAGGTACGCTTGCCAACGAACTGCATGGCAGGTCAACATATATCTGGTCAAGCATTTGGTGCCCAAGCGGGAGATGTTTTGGCCACGCGAGATACGCTTGAGACATATGCTGCAAATAGCAGCGGTGGGATCTGATGCACTCATCTCAAAAAAGGCCCACACCAAAGAACTTTTGGAATAACGCGCAGAGACAGCAGCGCCCTGCACATGCGGAGCTCTGCGGTGTGATGCAGTCGGTGTGCTGCCCTTAAGCTGGCTCCTGGAGGGCATCCTGCCTCATTGGTGATGTGCCTCCTCCTCCTCACTCCTATCAGGCACCCACATGGAGTCAGTGACCTCATCATCCCCTCCCTCCTCATCACTGGAGCAAACCTGGCAGTATGCTGCAGCAGGGGGAGCATGACTGCCAGATTGCTGTCCATCTTGGGTACCCCCTCTGTCCGTGCACACGTTACTGCCTTGATCTAGCTCAGTATCATCATCAGAGCCTTCTAAACGCTGGGCATCCTCCTGGAGCATGTACCCAACATTGTGCTCAAACAGTTCAGGGGACTTCTCAGGAGGAAATTGTGGGGCTAGGGAAGGAGTGACTGATGTTATTGAGCCGAGGGAAGAGGCCGTATTGGCAGCTGCTTTGAAAGACAAATACCCTGAGCCTGGGTGAGAGAGAATGAGGAGGATGAGGACGGCTTGGTCATTCACTCTACCAAGTCTTCCGCATGTTGCGGCTCAACACGGCCAGCTGCCAGAAAAAAGGACAAGCATGTCCGACGGCCACGTACTGATAAGTATGCACCGTCTCCACGACCAGCACTGTTGCCTCTAGACACAGAGCCTGCTTGCCCTCTTTTATTGGCTTGTGACTGTCTGCCTCTCCTTGTTGGCCTTCCAGACATACTAATGGCCTGCAGTGAGATGTAGCTGCACAAAGCTGAGATGTATATATATACTGATACTGCAGCTAGCAGAATCAACTGCCTGCTTGTAGTATTATTAGTATGAGAACACCAGCAATTGTCTTCAAGTAGCTTTAGGTGCACACTGTGCAGAGGACGCAGTACACTAACTGTAAATACTGTAGCTGCCTGCCTGTGGTATTAAAAGGAGCAGAACAACAGCAATTTTCTTCAGGTAGCTTTAGGTGCACACTGTGCAGAGGACACAGTACACTAACTGTAAATACTGTAGCTGCCTGCCTGTGGTATTAATATAGGATCAGAAGAACACAATCAATTTAATTCAGGTAGCTTTAGGTGCACACTGTGCAGAGGACACAGTACACTAACTGTAAATACTGTAGCTGCCTGCCTGTGTTGTTAAAAGGAGCAGAACACCACCAATGTTCTTCAGGTAGCTTTAGGTGCACACTGTGCAGAGGACGCACTACACTAACTGTAAATACTGTAGCTGCCTGCCTGTGGTATTAATAGGATCAGAAGAACACCAATAATTTTCTTCAGGTAGCTTTAGGTGCACACTGTGCAGAGGACACAGTACACTAACTGTAAATACTGTAGCTGCCTGCCTGTGGTATTAATAGGAGCAGAACAACATCAATTTTCTTCAGGTAGCTTTAGGTGCACACTGTGCAGAGGACACAGTACACTAACTGTAAATACTGTAGCTGCCTGCCTGTGGTATTAATATAGGATCAGAAGAACACAATCAATTTAATTCAGGTAGCTTTAGGTGCACACTGTGCAGAGGACACAGTACACTAACTGTAAATACTGTAGCTGCCTGCCTGTGGTGTTAAAAGGAGCAGAACACCACCAATGTTCTTCAGGTAGCTTTAGGTGCACACTGTGCAGAGGACACAGTACACTAACTGTAAATACTGTAGCTGCCTGCCTGTGATATTAATAGGAGCAGAACAACAGCATTTGTCTCCAGGTAGCTTTAGGTGCACACTGTGCAGAGGACACCGTACACTACCTGTAAATACTGTAGCTGCCTGCCTGTGGTATTAATAGGAGCAGAACAACAGCAATTTTCTTCAGGTAGCTTTAGGTGCACACTGTGCAGAGGACACAGTACACTAACTGTAAATACTGTAGCTGCCTGCCTGTGATATTAATAGGAGCAGAACAACAGCATTTGTCTCCAGGTAGCTTTAGGTGCACACTGTGCAGAGGATGCACTACACTAACTGTAAATACTGTAGCTGCCTGCCTGTGGTATTAATAGGATCAGAAGAACACCACAAATTATCTTCAGGTAGCTTTAGGTGCATACTGTGCAGAGGATGCACTACACTAACTGTAAATACTGTAGCTGCCTGCCTGTGGTATTAATAGGATCAGAAGAACACCACAAATTATCTTCAGGTAGCTTTAGGTGCACACTGTGCAGAAGACACAGTACACTAAATGTAAATACTGTAGCTGCCTGCCTGTGGTATTAATATAGGATCAGAAGAACAACACCAATTTTATTCAGGTAGCTTTAGGTGCACACTGTGCAGAGGACACAGTACACTAACTGTAAATACTGTAGCTGCCTGCCTGTGGTATTAATAGGAGCAGAACAACAGCAATTGTCTCCAGGTAGCTTTAGGTGCACACTGTGCAGAGGACGCACTACACTAACTGTAAATGCTGTAGCTGCCTGTGGTATTTATAGGATCAGAAGAACACCACTAATTTTCTTCAGGTAGCTTTAGGTGCACACTGTGCAGAGGACACAGTACACTAATGCCCCATACACACGGTCGGACATTGATCGGACATTCCGACAACAAAATCCTAGGATTTTTTCAGACGGATGTTGGCTCAAACTTGTTTTGCGTACACACGGTCGCACAAAGTTATCGGAATTTCCGATCGCCAAGAACGCGGTGATGTCAACCACGTATGACGAGACTAGAAAAGGCCAGTTCAGAACCAAGCGCGGCACCCTTTGGGCTCCTTTTGCTAATCTCGTGTTAGTAAAAGTTTGGTGAGAGATGATTCGCGCTTTTTTAGACTCGTGGCTTTCAGATCGTTTTCTGCTGTTCAGTTTGTGCTTGTGGGTTTGTATCTGCTCTTCAGTGCGTGCAGAAAGCTACGCGTGACTTTCATTAGTCATTGTGTTCTTGTTCGTCCGTTGCTGTTTTTCAGGTCGCTCTTCACAGGCCTTGCTGCTCTTCAGTGCATTCTGTTACTTCGTTCTGAGCAGTCGACCGTTTTCTAGCCATGTTGCTTATACGTACTCCTCGTAGAGTTCGTGCTGTGCGGGGGCTTGGTGTTGGGGTCCTCACCTTGACACAAGTCCAGTCCATGAACAGGGTGGGGAGGAGTTCATGGACCAAGAATTGGTTGCTTCAGCGTGACCAGTTCTGTCATATGCCTTTTCTCCGTGAGATCCGTGAGAATAATCCTGATTATTTCAGGAACTTTCTCCGGATGACGGACCCTGTATTTCACCATTTGTTGGCTTTGCTGACCCCCTATATTAGCAGGCAGGATACCTGCATGAGGCAAGCCATCACAGAGGCTCGTCGCTACCCTCCGGTACTTGGCGAAGGGGAGAAGCCTGCAGGACCTCAAGTTCTCGACAGGCATCTCCCCCCAGGCTCTGGGGATCATTATCCCGGAGACCTGTTCTGCCATCATTCAGGTCCTGCAGAAGGAGTATATGAAGGTAAGATTTTTATCCTTTAATATCACATTTTATTGTATATAATGTTTGATTATATATTTTATTTCTTTCCTCATTCCCTAATTACCATGATTGTAATATGCTGTGAATGTCCCCTTTGTCCTCATTCATGCTGGATTTTTATGTAATTATTTTTGTTGTCCTTCATACATATTTGCCTTTACTTACTTCCCCAGCATGGTCTACAGGCCCTATATTCACCTCATGTAGTCACTTAACAATGTATTTTATCAGCTCCATAGTAGTGCTTTACCCCAAACACCCCCTAAAATGTTTTTAAATGTGATTCGTGCTTTAAATTCAGGCAGAGTGCCAGAGGCTTTTTTTTGGGGTGTCCCCAAATCATTTTTAACCCTCCTTCCCCCCAACTGTTAAGTCAGCTGATACCAAATCTCTATCTATCCTCAATCATCTATCTGCTGACTTTGCCAAACCCATGCACACTATACCCACCTCTTTTGTGGTCAGATTTATGGATGAATTCCCCAAAGCATGTAGTGCAAGGGCCTGCCTGTATACTTTCAAATGGTACTGTTTAAGGTTTTTGTATTCTATTATTATCTTGATAAGTAATATCAGAATGTCCAAATGTGCTAAAATGTGTACAATGTGTATTTATATCTTTGTATTATGACACTTCTTACCTGTCCAGTGGGCTGCCAATAGTGTAACTAAGGAGGGGCTGTTCAAAGTAATACACATTATTTAGGCATTCATCTCTCAATGAAGAGGAGAGGGTTACCTGTCCAAGAGCTCCCCCCCTAAAATGTTAGAAATGGCCCAGGAGAGGGGGGGAGGGGGAATATGATAGGTGTACCTTATACTTTGGTGTTGTAAAATTCCCCTTAAAAAATGTTATCTTGATGTTGCCCAAGAATGTGTGTGTCTAATCTGCTTTGCATGTTTTAATGTGCAAAAAAAATATTTTTTTTTTCCTCCACAGTTTCCTTCCACGCCACAGGAATGGCAGACTGTGGCCTCCCACTTTGCCCAGCGAAGGGACTTTCCTAACTGTGGAGGGGCAATTGATGGGAAACACGTCCACATCGTCCCACCACCCAACTCGGGGTCGTACTATTATAATTATAAGGGGTTCAATAGTATTGTGATGTTGGCGGTAGTGTCAGCTAATTATGAGTTCCTGTATGTGGACGTGGGGAAGAATGGCCGGATGTCCGATGGTGGAGTCATCGCCCAGATGGAGTTCTACAGGCGTCTCCAGAATGGCAGCTTGGACTTGCCACCTCCAGAAGACAATGTGGAAGGACTCCCATTCGTCTTTGTTGTGGATGAAGCATTTGCGCTGGGGACCATCTTATGCGGCCATTCCCGATTAGGACCTTCACCCCGGGCCAGAGGGTTTTTAATTACCGGCTGGCCAGAGCCAGAAGAATGGTGGAGAACACATTTGGAATCATGGCCAGCCGGTTCCGCCTATTTCTTACACCCATCCATATGGTGGAGTATAAACTGAATAATATAATTCTGGCGTGCTGTGTTCTACATAACTTTTTACGGCAACATTCTGCCAACTATGCTGGCTCAGTTGGGCCTGAGGCCGGAATTATAAATGAAACAACCCTGACGGCGCTTGAAAGTGGCTGTCCTGGCTTGCCCTCCCTGAGTGCCCGTAATGTCCGGCTAAGATACCTTGAGTTCTTTGCAGGTAGGGGGGCCATCAATATGCCAGACGATTTGTGAAACCTTGATCAAATTTTAAAAAAATGAGCAAATCTTTGGTGACATTTACTGCTTGTGTTTGTTTTAGCTGACCCTGACAGAAATGTGGTGAGTCCAGAAAATGGCGTGATTAAGTAACCTTACAAAGCACTGTTGGATGTTATTTACTAAAGGCAAAGACACTTTGCACTACAAGTGCAGTTGAAACTGCACTGAAACTGCTCTTGTAGTGCAAAGTGGATTTGCCTTAGGAAATAACACCCATTGTCACAGAAAGCAGCAATTAGAGCACCACAAAAGTGTTGTAGCATTGAGACAATAATCCACACATTCTTGATTAATAACAATCTTTTTAATACCAGCACAATCACATGTGCATTTAGAAAAGGTTTTTAAATCAAACCAACATGTTTGTTGTATAACAATTTTTGGGGTGACATTATCAAAAATAGAAATGTCCATTTAAGATAAAACAGGCATGTTTCAAACCAACAAGAAAGACACAAATCTTGAACTTACAAAGTTCACATTTTGTAGAACTTGAAGGCAATATCAGACATGAGTATTTAGGAACTGTGTTTGATATTGCGTTCAGATAGGGTAAAGTCACCCCAGGAAAAGCCAAATTTTGAAGATGCACACCAATTTACGAATGTCAACATGTGCTAGCTGCCATCACGGGGGATCAAGGGACGTGTTTTGGGGGAGCAACCCCTTCCTCTCAGCTACTTTATTATTGAGGAAGGGGTTACACCCCCAAAACGCGTCCATTGATCTCCCGTGATGGCAGATAGCACATGTTGACACACTGTGTGCATCTTCAAAATTTGGCTTTTCTAAAAATCGCTAAAACATTTTTAACATTGTAGCACACCAAAAAACAAAGGGCTTTGGAGGGGTTTTAAACTCTCCCCAAAACATCAATGATGTTCTTATTTTTTTTAATAACATCATTGATGTTTTTCTTGAGGTATTCCAATGCTAAATTACACCCCATGAACTCCCCGATCAGGATCTGTGCACTTTCCGAGGGGAAAGGATCTGGATCCACAACATCACAATCACCTAAAAAGAGAGAAACCAAAAAAAAAACATGTATTATAAATATGCCGGCATCCATCTCTTACCTGAGCCTGTGGTCGCAGACACTCACCTGTTGTGGTGACTAGTTCCACCACGTCTTCTTCCTCCTGCTCTTCTTGTGTTTGGGGGATTTCCCCTTCTTCCAGAGGTGGGGGGTCTCTGGTCTCCTTGGATGAGGGGTGTCCTCCGAGTCTTTTCTCCCCTATGTAAAACAAAAATGGTATACTTAGCACACAGATATTTGATGGCAGAACTATAAAGATGAAACATTGCTTGGAAGTGGGGTACAATTGTCTGTTGTGGCAGAGTTCCAAGATGTAGAATTTTGAGTGTCCTTTGTCAAGCTTCAATACTTTACCTGTTTTTTTACAAGCTTCACAGATGGAGACACCCCTATAGTATACACTGGAGCAGATGTGTGGGGCCCCCTAATAAAAAGGGTGTTCTTCTGTCGCACACTAGTGCTCCAGCGTCCAGATGTGAAAACTGCTGCTGAGTGTCCTCTCCTTACACAGAATCTAGTTTGAATTTCATTCTAGTAACAAACCCATCTACACAACCAAATTATTTTCATACAAGTAGGCCCTAAAAAATGTGGGCAAATGCATATGGCCAAAACAATGGTGTTTTATAGGCCGAAAGAAAAATGTTTGATACGAACGAATAATGTGCCCATGAACATGAAAGTTGCCATTTTAAACCGTACAACACTTAAGAAAAACACATGGAGCAGCACGAACGTAATAAAGACAAAAAGAATAGGAACACAGCACAACTACTTACTTTTTTGCCGGATCTTTCTGTACTGCTTGTGTTCTCGTAATTTCAGGTCCGACCACCACTTCCTGAGCTGATCCTTCGATCGTCGTACCCCGAAATTCCGGTGCAGACTCTTGACCACTTTCGCCATGATCTTGGCCTTTCGGACATTGGGGTTGGGGTAAGGTCCATACTTCCCATCATAGTAGGCCTTCTTCAGGATGTCGACCATCTCCAACATCTCCCCAAAGGACATATTTGAGGCCTTAAATCTTCTCCTTCTTGATCCAGATGTTTCCGGATCCGGGCTTTCCTCCCCCTCCTCCTCGTTGCTATAATTAGCATGCACCTGCTGTGTCTCCGCCATGTGCTCTTCCCCCACTGCGCCGAACGAAAAGGGGCGGGGAATAGACTAGAAATAACGTCAGGGGCGGGCGGAGTTACACGCATGCGCAGTGTGTATAAAGCGTAACACGCATGCGTAGTACGTACGATCTGTGAGCGGAGGAAGGAGTATCGGAGGTGCCGATCATGATAACAAAGGTAAGAGCCAAACTTGGGCCTATTCTGCTTCTAGATTGAGGCCTATATTGTAACAAGATTAGGAGAGTTTTGCCTGACATTAGGGTTTGTCTTGTGTTGTGTCTTGCAGTGAAAATGGATATCTTGAAAGATATCGACTTTATGGCAATCTTCATTGACATGTTCAGGGAGCTGCCTTGTCTATGGGAGATAAACCACCCACATTATAAGAACCAAACAAAGAGGAAGGCAGCGCTGGATCAATTGCTGGAATTTGTGAAGCAGGTGATTCCCACGGCAGACATCACCTATTTGAAGATCCTAATTGGTGGCCTGAGGAGCACTTATCTAAGGGAGCACAAGAAGGTCCAGGATTCCCAGAGATCCGGAGCTGCAGATGACATCTATGTCCCCAGGATGTGGTACTATGACAGGCTGCATTTTCTGGCAGGTCAGACTGAACCCAGGTCATCACTCTCCAGTCTTCCTTCCACGCTTCCTTCCCCCCCAGCTGAGGCTTCTGACGCCCAACGTGGGCCTTCCAGGCAGCAACATGTGGAGGAGCCCAGCTTAAGCCAGGTATAGCATTTCTGTAAATATTTCTGGTTGTCCAATCAATGATGTTAACTAGATGTTAGTTTGGAGTACTAATTTCTGATTGTGATTGATGATGCAAAAACTAAAACCATGTCCCTTTTTCATACACAGGGAAGTCTCAGCCAGGAGGTGGCCGGGCCGAGCAGGCTGCCTGATATCCAGGTCCCTCCCCTACATCCGCAAAGACAGAGTGGCAGGAAGAGGAGTACCCTGGAGGAGGCTGCCATAGGCCTCTTTTGGAAGGCTACAGAGGCCCTGAAAGCCCCCCACACTGTGGAGGAGGACTTTGCTGGCATAATTGCCAGCAAAATGCAGCGGATGGAGGAGGGCCAACGACTACTGTGTGACTCCCTAATTTTGGAAGCTCTCAATAAGGGGTTGAGGCACCAAATAACATCTGCTACCCACATTTGTGACCTCACACATGGTCCTCCTCCTCCTCCAGGTCCTACTCCTCCTCCTCCTGCAGGTCCTACTAGTCCTCCTCCTCCTCCAGGTCCTACTAGTCCTCCTCCTCCTCCAGGTCCTACTCCTCCTCCTGCCACATCTCCAACAGCAGAGCCACAGCCAGGAAGGAAGCGTGGAAAGAAGACCAGAAAGTGATGACCCTGGGTCCAGTCTGGTCTGGCAAAAGATGCAGCCTCTTGTAATACCACAGCCTGGGGACACAGATGTCATCTGCTGCTTTTCGGATCTCTGGGACTTCTGGACCAGACTGCACTCCCTTAGATATGGACTCCTCAGGCCACCAATTTTGATGTTAAATAATTGATGTCTGCCCTGGGGGTCCAAGGCTTCACTAATTTCTGCTGTTTCTACAGCATTGCCTCCCTCTTTGTTTGGTTCTGAGCCCTTAATAAATGAATTTTTGTTTCAATTATAATCGCCTATGTGTTTTTCCTTCAAAAAGGACAGTTTGTTTGTGAGGATTCAGGTACATTTCTAAAGTACAATGTGAAATTAACAAGGGACACCAACACCAAACAATCTTCTTGAGATTAAATAATACAAGATAATAATGGAGTTGTGGTAACTTGACACACAAAACACACAAAAATATTCTGGAGTAAAAATAAAATAAGACAAAGATCAGCCTTGAAAAAAATACAAACCTAAAAAAAATAAATAAAAAAATAAATAAATAAAACAACCCAAATATAATTTTGTCAGATGTGACAAATCAAAATATATTGAGGGAATTACGATAAATAATAAAGAAAGAAGTTTGTGAGAAGTCTGTGTGAATATGAGCAGCAAAACTACTTCATTATTCTCACATTATAAAGAAGAAGAGAGTGCGCTGTATTAAACCATTTTTAACATTGCACCGTGACAAAAGTTTTGTATCCATTGCGAACGCTAATTTTACCAGACCGAGCTGTTCTGTCTGTCTCGGAATTTCTTCTGAGCATGCGTGGCATTTTGTGCGTCGGAACTGGCCACACACGGTCGGAATTGACGCAATCGGATTTTGTTGTCGGAAAATTTTATAGCCTGCTCTCAAACTTTGTGTGTCGGGAAATCCGATGGAAAATGTCCGAGGGAGCCCACACACGGCCGGAATTTCCGACAACACGCCCCGATCAGACATTTTCCATTGGAGAATCCGACCGTGTGTACGGGGCATTACTGTAAATACTGTAGCTTCCTATGATATTAATAGGAGCAGAACAACAGCAATTTTCTTCAGGTAGCTTTAGGTGCACACTCTGCCGAGGACGCAGTACACTAACTGTAAATACTGTAGCTGCCTGCCAGTGGTATTAATAGGATCAGAAGAACACCATCAATTTTATTCAGGTACCTTTAGGTGCACACTGTGCAGAGGACACAGTACACTAACTGTAAATACTGTAGCTGCCTGCCTGTGGTATTAATAGGAGCAGAACAACAGCAATTTTCTTCAGGTAGCTTTAGGAGCACACTGTGCAGAGGACACAGTACACTAATGCCCCATACACACGGTCGGATTTTCCGATGGAAAATGTCCGATCGGAGCGTGTTGTCGGAAATTCCGACCGTGTGTGGGCTGCATCGGACATTTTCCATCGGATTTTCCGACACACAAAGTTGGACAACAGGAGATAAAATTTTCCGACAACAAAATCCGATCGCGTCAATTCTGACCATGTGTGGCCTGTTCCGACGCACAAAGTGCCACGCATGCTCAGAAGAAATTCCGAGACGGGACAGCTCGTTCTGGTAAACTTTGCGTTCGCAATGGATACAGCACTTTCGTCACGCTGCAATGTTCAAAATGGTTTAATACTGCGCACTCTCTTCTTCTTTATAATGTGACAAGAATTAAGTAGTTTTGCTGCTCATATTCACACACACTTCTCACAAACTTATTTTGTTACTATTTATCGGGATTCCCTCAATATATTTTGATTTCTCACATCTGACAACATATTTTTGTATATATATTTTTTTTTTTTTGGCTTTAATGTAGGTTCTTTTTTTGTGTTTCTATTTTTTTTTTTTTTTTTTGCGATTTTGATTTGTACTTCCGAAAATGTTTGTGTGTGTTTTTTGTGACAAGTTCCCACAACACCATTGATATGTTGTTATATTTAATCTGTAAGAGATTGTTTGGTGTTGTTGTCCCTTGTTAATTTCACATTGTACTTTAGAAATGTACCTGAATCGTCACCAACAAACTGTCCTTTTTGGATGAAAACACACACAGGAGAGTATAATTTACCTAAAAATTTTTATTAAGGGCTCACAACTAAACAAAGAGGGAGGCAAAGCTGAAGAAACTGCAGAAGTGGGTGAAGCCTTGGACCCCCAGGGCAGACATCAACTATTTAAAAGCAAAATTGGTGGCCTGAGGAGTCCTTATCTAAGGGAGGGCAGTGTGGTCCAGAAGTCCCAGAGATCCGGAAAGCAGCAGATGACATCTGTGTCCCCAGGCTGTGGTCATACGAGAGACTGCATCTTCTGTCAGACCAGACTGAACCCAGGGTCATCACTCTTTGGTCTTCTTTCCACGCTTCCTTCCACGCTGTGGCTGTGGTGGTGGAGTTGTGGCAGCAGGAGGAGGAGGAGGAGGATCGTCGATCTCAATGACATCCGTCTTGGGTGTTAGTTCCCCACTCAACCCCTTACGTAGGACTTTATAAGTCAGGTCCTCAGAGAGCTTGCGTTGACCCTCCTGCATGCCCTGCAATTTGGTGGCAGCCATGCAGGCAAAGGCCTCTTCAGGACTGGGGAAGGCTCGTAGGGACGCAGAAGCCTCCTGGATCAGCCTGTACGCTGAATCCTGCACGGGACTCGGAGTGGCCTTCCTGGCCCTTTTGTATGGAAGGCGGAGGGGAGGGACCTGAGACTCAGTCAGGCTATGACTGGTCCCAGGCTTCTCTTGGCTGACACTTAGCCCCGCCTCCTCCTGGCTGCCACTAATCCCTGCCTCCTCCTGACTGCCACATTCCACAGCCACCTCCTCCTGGCTGAGGTCTTCCTGTGTATGAAAAAGGGACATAGTTTTAGTATTGTTTTCATCAATCACACACAATTTTCACCTCCTGACTGCTGCAAATTGAATGTTAACAAATATAACAGACTATCCTTCTGAGCCCAGCATTTTTCATTTTTGTCCCAATTTTGGGTGCCCACTACTGTCTATTGATATGTAAAACACTTTTTTTAATCAGCAATTAGTGATCAATAATAACATCTAGTAAACATCATTTATTTATTGTCCTGAAATCTGTAGAAGAATGCTATACCTGGCTCCAGCTGGGCTCCTCCACTTCTTCCTGGCTGGAAGGCCCAGGTTGGATATCAGAAGCCTCAGCTGGGGTGGAAGGAAGAGTGGAAGGAAGAGTAGAGAGGGATTCCCTGACTTCAGTGTGGTCTGACAGAAATCGCAGTCTCTCATAGTACCACAGCCTGGGGACATAAACGTCATCTGCTCCAGCTCCTGATCTCTGGGAATCCGTGACCTTCTTGCGCTCCCTAAGGTAAGTGCTCCTCAGGCCACCAATTTTAGCTTTTAAATAGGGGATGGTTGCTGTGGGGACCACCGGCTTCACCAACTCCAGCAGTTTCTCCAGCGCTGCCTGCCTCTTCTGTTTGTGGTTATAGTGGGGGTGTCTCACCTGCCACAGACAGGGCAGCTCCCTGTACTTGTCTATGAACAGGGGCAGGAAATTGTGGTCGTTGAACCCATCCATTTTCTCTGCAAGACACAACACAAGACAAACCCTAATGTCAGGCAAAACTCCCCTAATCTTGTTACAATATAGGCTTCCATTTCGAAGCAGTATAGGCGCAAGTTTAGATCTTACCTTCGTTATCACGATCGGCGTCTCCGGTGCTCCTTCCTCCGCTCACAGATCGTACGTAAGACGCACGTGTGTTACGCTTTATACACACTGCGCATGCGTATAACTCCGCCCGCCCCTGACGTTCTTTCTAGTCTATTCCCCACCCCTTTTCGTTCGGCGCAGTGGGGAAGAGCACATGGCGGATAGACAGCATGATCGTGTTAATTGGAGCAACGAGGAGGAGAAAAGGCCGGAGCCTGAAACGTCCCGATCCAGAAGGAGATTTAAGGACTCAAATATGTCCTTTGGGGAGATGTTGGAAATGGTGGACATCCTGAAGAAGTCCGACTATGATGGAAAGTATGGGCCTTACCCCAACCCCAATGTCCGAAAGGCCAAGATCATGGCGAAAGTGGTCAGGAGTCTGTACCGGAAATTCGGGTTACGACGATCGAAAGATCAGCTCAGGAAGCGGTGGTCGGACCTGAAATTACGAGAACATGAGCAGTACCGAAAGATCTGGAGAGTGCTGCAAAAAAGTAAGTAGTTGTGCTGTGTTCCTATTCTTTTTGTGTTTATTACGTTCGTGCTGCTCCATGTGCTTTTAGGAACTGTTGTACAGTTTAAAATGGCAACTTTCATGTTCATGGGCACATTATTCGTTCGGATCAAACATTTTTCGTTCCAAATATAAAATACCATTGTTTAGCCCATATGCATTTGGCCACCATTTTGACGCCCTATACTTGTCTTAAAAGAATTGGGTTGTGTAGATGGCTTTGTTACTAGAATGAAATGCAAACTAGATTCTGTGTAAGGAGAGGACACTCAGCAGCTGTTTTCACATCTGGACACTGGAGCTCTAGTGTGGGACAAAAGAACACCATTTTAATTAAGGGGGCCACACAGGTGCTCCAGTGTATACTATAGGGGGGTCTCCATCTGTGAAGCTTGTACTAAACAGGTAAAGTATTGCAGGTTGACAAAGGGCATTAAAAAAATTACATCTTGGAACTCTGCTAAAATAGATAATTGTATCCCACTTCCAAGCAATGTTTCATCTTTATAGTTCTGACATTAAATATCTGTGTGCTAATTATACCATTTTTGTTTGACATAGGGGAGAAAAGACTCGGAGGACACCCCTCATCTGAGGAGACCAGAGCCCCCCCCCTCTGGAAGAAGGTGAAATCCCCCAACACAAGCTGAGCAGGAGGATGAAGACGTGGTGGAACTAGTCACCACAACAGGTGAGTGTCTGCGACCACAGGCTCAGATAAGCGATGGATGGCAGCATTTTTTTTAAACCAAATTTATTTTGGGGTTCCTCTCTTTTTAGATGATCGTGAGGTTGTGGATGAAGATCCTTTCACATCCGAAAGTGCCCAGATCCTGATCGGGGAGATCATGGGGTGTAATTTACAATTGGAAATCATCAAGCAAAACATCAATGATGTTATTCCAAAATATAAAAACATCATTGATGTTTTGGGGCGAGTTTAAAACCCCTCCAAATCACTTTCTTCTTTTGTGTGCTACAATGTGCTAAATGTTTTTGTGATTTTTCCGAAAGCCAAATTTGGAGGATGCACACAGTGTGTCAACATGTGCTATCTGCCATCACGGGAGATCAATGGACGCGTTTTGGGGGTGCAACCCCTTCCTCAATAATAAAGTAGCGGTGAGGAAGGGCTTGCTCCCCCAAAACACATCCCTTGATCCCCCGTGATGGCAGGTAGCACATGTTGACATTGGGAAATTTGTGTGCATCTTCCAAACTTGGCTTTTCCTGGGGTGACTTCCCCCCATCTGAACGCTATATCAAACACAGTTCCTAAATACTCATGTCTGATATTGCTTTCAAGTTCTACCAAATGTGAACTTTGTAAGATCAAGATTTGTGTCTTTCTTGTTGGTTTTACACAGGCCTGTTTTCTATAAAATGGACATTTTGATTTGGGATAATGCCACCACAAAAATTGTTATACAACAAACATGTTGGTTTGTCAGCAAAACCTTTGGTAAATGCACATGTGATTGTGCAGGTATTAAAAAGATTGTTAATCAAGAATGTGTGGATTATTGTCTCAACGCTACAACACTTTTGGGGTGATGTAATTTTGTTTTATGAGAAAATGGGGGTTATTTCCTAAGGGCAAATCCACTTTGCACTACAAGTGCAGTTTCAGTGCAGTTGCAAGTGCACTTGTAGTGAAATGTGTTTTTGCATTTAGTAAATAACAGCCAACAGTGCTTTGTATAAGGTTACACAATCACAACATTTTCTGGACTCCACACATTTCTGTCAGGGTCAGCTCAAACAAACACAAGCAGTAAATGTCCACAAAGATTTTTTTATTTTTTTTTTATTTGAAAAAGGCTTCACATATTGTCTGGCATATTGATAGCCCCCCTACCCGCAAAGAACTCCAGGTAGCGTAACCGGACATCACGGGCACTCAGGGAGGGCAAGCCAGGACGGCCACTTTCAAGCACCGTCAGTGTGGTTTGATGTAGGATTCCAGCCTCAGGCCCAACTGAGCCAGCATAGTTGGCCAAATGTTTCCGTAAAAAGTTATGGAGAACACAGCACGCAAGTATTATATGGTTCAGTTTATACTCCGCCATATGGATAGGTGTCAGAAATAGGCGGAACCGACTGGCCAGGATTCCAAATGTGTTCTCCACCACTCTTCGGGCTCTGGCCAGCCGGTAATTAAAAACCCTCTGTTCCGGGGTGAGGGTCCTCATCGGGAATGGCCGCATCAGGTGGTCCCCCAGCGCAAATGCTTCATCAGCAACGAACACAAATGGGAGTCCTTCCACATTGTCCTCTGGAGCTGGCAAGTCCAAGCTGCCATTCTGTAGACGCCTGTAGAACTCCGTCTGGGTGATGACTCCACCATCGGACATCCGGCCATTCTTCCCCACGTCCACATACAAGAAGTCGTAATTAGCCGACACCACCGCCAACATCACTATACTATTAAACCCCTTGTAATTATAATAGTACGACCCCGAGTTGGGTGGTAGGACGATGTGGACGTGTTTCCCATCAACTGCCCCTCCGCAGTTAGGAAAGTCCCACCGCTCGGCAAAGTGGGAGGCCACAGTCTGCCATTCCTGTGGCGTGGAAGGAAACTGTTGAGGAAAAAACAATAAACATTACTATTTTTACTCTGAAACATGGCAAGCAGATTAGACACAAACATTATGGGGCAACCTCCAGATAGCATTTATTAAGGGGAATTTAACAAGGCCAAAGTATAAGGTACACCTATCATATCCCCCCTCTCATGGGCCATTTCTAACATTATGGGTTGTGTGGAAATCTTGGACAGGTAACCCTCTTCACTTCATTGAGAGATGAATGCCTAAATAATGGGTATTACTTGGAACAGCCCCTCCTTAGTTACACTATTGGCAGCCCACTGGACAGGTAAGAAGTGTCTGAATACAAAGATATAAATACACACTGTACACATTTGAGGACATTTGGACATTCTGCTATTACCTATCAAGATAATAATAGGATACAAAAACTTTAAACAGTACCATTGGAAAGTATACAGGCAGGCCCTTGCACTACATGCTTTGGGGAATTCATCCATATAAATCTGACCAGTAAAGAGGTGGGTATAGTGTGTATGGGTTTGGCAAAGTCAGCAGATAGATGATTGAGGATAGAGAATTAGGATCAGCTGACTTAGCAGTTGGGGGGAGGGAGGGTTACTAAAAATTATTTGGGGACACCACAAAAAAAAGCCTCTGGCACTCTGCCTGAATTTAAATCAAAAATAACATTACCAAACATTTTAGGGGGTGTTTGGGGTAAAGCACTACTATGGAGCAGATAAAATACATTGTTAAGTGACTACATGAGGTGAATATAGGGCAGGAGACACCATGCTGGGGAGGTTATTGAAGGGCAAATATGTATGAAGGACCTTAAATAATAATTACATAAAAATCCGGCATGCATGAGAACAAAGGGGACATTCACAGCATATTACAATCATGGTAATTAGGGAACGAGGAAAGAAATACAATATATTATCAAACATTAAAGACAATAAAATGTGATATAAAAGGATAAAAATCTTACCTTCATATACTCCTTCTGCAGGACCTGGATGATGGCAGAACAGGTCTCTGGGATAATGATCCCCAAAGCCTGGGGGGAGATGCCTGTCAAGAACTTGAGGTCCTGCAGGCTTCTCCCTGTGGCCAAATACTGCAGGGTAGCGACCAACCTCTGCTCCGGAGTAATGGCTTGCCTCATGCAGGTATCCTGCCAGCTGATATAGGGGGTCAGCGAAGCCAACAAACGGTGAAACACGGGGTCCGTCATCCTGAGAAAGTTCCTGAAATCATCAGGATTATTCTCACGGATCTCACGAAGCAAAGGCATATGAGAGAACTGGTCACGCTGAAGCAACCAATTCTTGGTCCATGAACTCCTCCCCACCCTGTTCATGGACTGGACTTGTGTCAAGGTCAGGACCCCAACACCAAGCCCCCGCACAGCACAAACTCTACGAGGAGTATGCATACGAAACATGGCTAGAAAACGGTCGGCTGCTCAGAACGAAGTAACAGAACACACTGAAGAACAGCAAGGCCTGTGAAGAGCGACCTGAAAAACAGCAACGAGCAGGCAAGATCACACAGAAAACTCTGATACGAACTGACTGCACGCACTGAAGAGCAGATACAAACCCACAAGCACAAACTGAATGGCAGAAAACGATCTGAAAGCCACAAGTCTGAAAAAGCGTGAATCGTCTCTCACCAAACTTTTACTAACACGAGATTAGCAAAAGGAGCCCAAAGGGTGCCGCGCTTGGTTCTGAACCGGCCTTTTCTAGTCTCGTCGTACGTGGTGTACGTGACCGCGTGGTTGGCGATCGGAAATTCCGACAACTTTGTGCGACCGTGTGTAGGCAAAACAAGTTTGAGCCAACATCCGTCGAAAAAATCCTAGGATTTTGTTGTCGGAATGTCCGAACAAAGTCCGACCGTGTGTACGCCCTATAACTGTAAATACTGTAGCTGCCTGCCTGTGGTATTAATAGGATCAGAAGAACACCACCAATTTTGTTCAGGTAGCTTTAGGTGCACACTGTGCAGAGGACACAGTGCACTAACTGTAAATACTGTAGCTGCCTGCCTGTGGTATTAATAGGAGCAGAACAACAGCAATTTTCTTTAGGTAGCTTTAGGTGCACACTGTGCAGAGGACGCAGTACACTAACTGTAAATACTGTAGCTGCCTGCCTGTGGTATTAATAGGATCAGAAGAACACCATCAATTTAATTCAGGTAGCTTTAGATGCACACTCTGCAGAGGACACAATACACTAACTGTAAATACTGTAGCTGCTTGCCTGTTGTATTAATAGGAGCAGAACAACAGCAATTGTCTACAGGTAGCTTTAGGTGCACACTGTGCAGAGAACGCACTACACTAACTGTAAATAATGTAGCTGCCTGCCTGTGGTATTAATAGGATCAGAAGAACACCACTAATTTTCTTCAGGTAGCTTTAGGTGCACACTGTGCAGAGGACACAATACACTAACTGTAAATACTGTAGCTGCCTGCCTGTGGTATTAATAGGAGCAGAACAATAGCAATTGACTCAAGGTAGCTTTAGGTGCACACTGTGCAGAGGACGCACTACACTAATTTGTAAATACTGCAGCTGCCTGCGGTACTGTACTAATAGGATCAGAAGCACACCACCAATTTTCTTCAGTTAGCTTTAGGTGCACACTGTGCAAAGGACGCACTACACTAACTTGTAAATACTACAGCTGCCTGTGATACTAATAGGATCAGAAGAACACCACCAATTTTCTTCAGGTATCTTTAGGTGCACACTGTGCAGAGGACGCACTACACTAACTTGTAAATACTGTAGCTGCCTGTGGTACTGTGCTAATAGGATCAGAAGAACACCATTAATTTTCTTCAGGTAGCTTTAGGTGCACACTGTGCAGAGGACATACTACACTAACTTGTAAATACTGCAGCTGCCTGCGGTACTGTGCTAATAGGATCAGAAGAACACCATTAATTTTCTTCAGGTAGCTTTAGGTGCACACTGTGCAGGGGACGCACTACACTAACTTGTAAATACTGCAGCTGCCTACGGTACTGTGCTAATAGGATCAGAAGAACACCATTCATTTTCTTCAGGTAGCTTTAGGTGCACACTGTGCAGAGGAAATACTACACTAACTTGTAAATACTGCAGCTGCCTGTGGTACTGTACTAATAGGATCAGAAGAACACCACTAATTTTCTTCAGGTAGCTTTAGGTGCACACTGTGCAGAGGACACACTACACTAACTTGTAAATACTGCAGCTGCCTGCGGTACTGTACTAATAGGATCAGAAGAACACCACTAATTTTCTTCAGGTAGCTTTGGGTGCACACTGTGCAGAGGATGCACTACACTAACTGTAAATACTGTAGCTGCCTGCCAGTGATATAAACAGGATCAGAAGAACACCGCCGATTTTATTCAGGTATCTTTAGGTGCACACTGTGCAGAGGACACAGTACACTAACTGTAAATACTGTAGCTGCCTGCCTGTGGTATTAATAGGATCAGAAGAACACCACCAATTTTATTCAGGTAGCTTTAGGTGCACACTGTGCAGAGGACACAGTACACTAACTGTAAATTCTGTAGCTGCCTGCCTGTGGCATTAATAGGAGGAGAACAACAGCAATTTTCTTTAGGTAGCTTTAGGTGCACACTGTGCAGAGGACGCAGTACACTAATGCCCCGTACACAGGGTCAGATTTTCCGATGGAAAATATTCGATCGGAGCGTGTTGTCAGAAATTCCGACCATGTGTGTGCTCCATCGGACATTTTCAATCGGATTTTCTGACACACAAAGTTTGAGAGCAGGCTATAAAATTTTCCGACAACAAAATCCGTTGTCGGAAATTCCGATCGTGTGTACACAAATCCGACGGACAAAGTGCCACGCATGCTCAGAATAAATAAAGAGATGAAAGCTATTGGCTACTGCCCTGTTTATAGTCCCGACGTATGTGTTTTACGTCACCGCGTTCAGAATGATCGGATTTTCCGACAACTTTGTGTGACCGTGTGTATGCAAGACAAGTTTGAGCCAACATCCATCGGAAAAAATCCTAGGATTTTGTTGTCGGAATGTCCAAACAAAGTCCGACCGTGTGTACGGGGTATAACTGTAAATACTGTAGCTGCCTGCCTGTGGTATTAATAGGATCAGAAGAACACCATCAATTTAATTCAGGTAGCTTTAGATGCACACTCTGCAGAGGACACAGTACACTAACTGTAAATACTGTAGCTGCTTGCCTGTGGTATTAATAGGAGCAGAACAACAGCAATTGTCTCCAGGTAGCTTTAGGTGCACACTGTGCAGAGAATGCACTACACTAACTGTAAATACTGTAGCTGCCTGCCTGTGGTATTAATAGGATCAGAAGAACACCACTAATTTTCTTCAGGTAGCTTTCAGTGCACACTGTGCAGAGGACGCACTACACTAACTTGTAAATACTGCAGCTGCCTGTGGTACTGTACTAATAGGATCAGAAGAACGCCACTAACTTTCTTCAGGTAGCTTTAGGTGCACACTGTATATATATATATATTGTAATAGTGAGAGTCCCTGTTACCGTGAAAAGGGATGGAAAATGGACACAGATTCTGCATGTCGGCAGACTGCAGTGCTACAGAGCATAGCTTTGAAAGGGAGAAAACTGTGTTGGCAGCTTTCTCCAGGTTTTGCTATGTTCCAATGGGGCTCTGTAATTTGGAGATCCCGCAGAGACTTGGGTGGGATGGGATCTCTAACCCTGTGTCCAGGCCTTATGGAGAGCCAGCAGGTTGTGTGCCCAGGTGCACACGGCCCATATAACGAGGGGCTAGAGAGAGCAGAGAGAAGAGGAAGGTGGAGTGTGTGCAGCTTGTTGCTACTGCTGTGTGAAGACAGACCTGTGTCTGGAGAGTGGTCTGCCCTGTGGGAGTCTGCAGCCTAAGTAAAGGGGATTCTTTGCCCAGGGACTGGGAAAGGCTGGCCAGCCTTGAGAGTCGGGGAGACTGAGGAAGCCAGTGAGTCCAGGGGGCTGTAAAGAATTGCCAAATCTGTTGAGAGCAAGCAGAGGAACTGCTGACAAGAGAGCCAGGTGGCTTGGTATGTTTCCTTATTTTTGGAGTGCTTAATGAAGCACCCTGCGTGGGAATCCTGAATGGACCTTTTTGCTTTTGTTTTTCTGTTTAATAAATGTGGGCTACCAGGCCCTTAACTATAACGCCTGTCTGATGTGGGCTCACTGCACTAAAAACGCATTTATCACTTGAGCTAAACACCCCAATATCACAATATATATATATATATATATATATATATATATATATATATACAACACCTAGGATGTGTATATATATACACTAACTGACCCGCCTGCCTACTCTATCTAACTTAAATCAAATGACACTGTCTCTTTGTCTATCTATCTTTCTCTCAACGCCAGAACAGACTACACAGGGCCGCCATGCAGGCGGCCTTATACAGTGTGGGGCATGTACTAAACCCCCTGAGCCATAATTGGCCAAAGCCACCATGGCTTTGGCCAATTACGGCTCTATGTACAGACGGCACTGTGTTTGGCCAAGCATACGGGTCATAGTGCATGCTTGGCCAATCATCAGCCAGCAATGCAGTGCGATGCCGCAGTGAATTATGGGCCGTGACGCGCCACTCGAATTTGGCACAAACGGCCCATATGGTTCATAATTCGGCGAATGACCGAACACACGATGTCGCAGCTCATCCCTAGTCGAGAAAGTGGTATTAACCCTTTTATCACATCCCTAATGAAACTACTGTATTTGTTAATATGAAATTGTCTCATGTCTTTTTTAATGATTTGTAAATAAAATATATACTTTTTTATTAACATAAAAAAATATTATTTCTTATCGAACACCTAAAAAGTCTTGAGTCCCTTATCCTTTCTGTTGTTAATATTTGGGATGCGGTGTTCTTGTTTGATCCCTCTCCTCTAATCTGTTGTACTATTGTACACAATGAATGGCATGAATCAAAGCCATTCATTGTGAACAATTGTCATGGGATGTGCTGTGATTAGTCACAACGATCACATGGCACTGGCAGTGGCCAGTGGCCAGTACACTGATCAGTCACCTGCTGTGTCTGGGGGGATACAGCTGGTGACAGATCGCCCTGCAGCGCAGCCCATGGGGCACGTGCAAGACGCTTTCTTGGAGGATCTCATAGGACATTCACCCGGATTGACAAATGTCTTGCCATCATATGTCACCACTAGGGATGAGCTTCGAGTTCGAGTCGAACTCATGTTCGACTCGAACATTGGCTGTTCGCAAGTTCACCGAACAGCGAACAATTTGGGGTGTTCGCGGCAAATTCGAATGCCGCGGAACACCCTTTAAAAGTCTATGGGAGAAATCAAAAGTGCTAATTTTAAAGGCTAATATGCAAGTTATTGTCATAAAAAGTGTTTGGGGACCTGGGTCCTGCCCCAGGGGACATGGATCAATGCAAAAAAAAGTTTTAAAAACGGCCGTTTTTTCAGGAGCAGTGATTTTAATAATGCTTAAAGTCAATCAATAAAAGTGTAATATCCCTTTAAATTTCGTACCTGGGGGGTGTCTATAGTGTGTCTGTAAAGGGGCGCATGTTTCCTGTGTTTAGAACAGTCTGACAGCAAAATGACATTTTGAAGGAAAAAACTCATTTAAAACTACCCGCGGCTATTGCATTGCCGACAATACACATAGAAGTTCATTGATAAAAACGGCATGGGAATTCCCCAAAGGGGAACCCCGAACCAAAATTTAAAAAAAAAATGACGTGGGAGTCCCCCTAAATTCCATACCAGGCCCTTCAGGTCTGGTATGGATATTAAGGGGAACCCCGGCCAAAATTAAAAAAAAAAAATGACATGGGGTTCCCCCTAAATTCCATACCAGACCCTTCAGGTCTGGTATGGATTTTAAGGGGAACCCCGCGCCAAAAAAAAAAAAAAAAAACGGCGTGGGGTCCCCCCAAAAATCCATACCAGACCCTTATCCGAGCACGCAACCTGGCAGGCCGCAGGAAAAGAGGGGGGGACGAGAGTGCGGCCCCCCCTCCCTCCTGAACCGTACCAGGCCACATGCCCTCAACATTGGGAGGGTGCTTTGGGGTAGCCCCCCAAAACACCTTGTCCCCATGTTGATGAGGACAAGGGCCTCATCCCCACAACCCTGGCCGGTGGTTGTGGGGGTCTGCGGGCGGGGGGCTTATCGGAATCTGGAAGCCCCCTTTAACAAGGTGACCCCCAGATCCCGGCCCCCCCCCTGTGTGAAATGGTAAGGGGGTACATAAGTACCCCTACCATTTCACGAAAAAAGTGTCAAAAATGTTAAAAATGACAAGAGACAGTTTTTGACAATTCCTTTATTTAAATGCTTCTTCTTTCTTCTATCTTCCTTCATCTTCTGGTTCTTCTGGCTCTTCTGGTTCTTCCTCCGGCGTTCTCGTCCAGCATCTCCTCCGCGGCGTCTTCTATCTTCTTCTCCTCGGGCCGCTCCGCACCCATGGCATAGGGGGGAGGCTCCCGCTCTTCTCTTCTTCTTTTCTTCTCTTCTGTTCTTCTTCATTTTCTTCTCCGGGCCGCTCCGCAATCCATGCTGGCATGGAGGGAGGCTCCCGCTGTGTGACGGCGCTCCTCGTCTGACAGTTCTTAAATAACGGGGGGCGGGGCCACCCGGTGACCCCGCCCCCCTCTGACGCACGGTGACTTGACGGGACTTCCCTGTGGCATTCCCCGTGACGTCACAGGGAAGTCCCGTCAAGTCACCGTGCGTCAGAGGGGGGCGGGGTTCACCGGGTGGCCCCGCCCACCCGGTTATTTAAGAACTGTCAGACGAGGAGCGCCGTCACACAGCGGGAGCCTCCCTCCATGCCAGCATGGATTGCGGAGCGGCCCGGAGAAGAAAATGAAGAAGAACAGAAGAGAAGAAAAGAAGAAGAGAAGAGCGGGAGCCTCCCCCCTATGCCATGGGTGCGGAGCGGCCCGAGGAGAAGAAGATAGAAGACGCCGCGGAGGAGATGCTGGACGAGAACGCCGGAGGAAGAACCAGAAGAGCCAGAAGAGCCAGAAGAACCAGAAGAACCAGAAGATGAAGGAAGATAGAAGAAAGAAGAAGCATTTAAATAAAGGAATTGTCAAAAACTGTCTCTTGTCATTTTTAACATTTTTGACACTTTTTTCGTGAAATGGTAGGGGTACTTATGTACCCCCTTACCATTTCACACAGGGGGGGGCCGGGATCTGGGGGTCACCTTGTTAAAGGGGGCTTCCAGATTCCGATAAGCCCCCCGCCCGCAGACCCCCACAACCACCGGCCAGGGTTGTGGGGATGAGGCCCTTGTCCTCATCAACATGGGGACAAGGTGTTTTGGGGGGCTACCCCAAAGCACCCTCCCAATGTTGAGGGCATGTGGCCTGGTACGGTTCAGGAGGGAGGGGGGGCCGCACTCTCGTCCCCCCCTCTTTTCCTGCGGCCTGCCAGGTTGCGTGCTCGGATAAGGGTCTGGTATGGATTTTTGGGGGGACCCCACGCCGTTTTTTTTTTTTTTTTGGCGCGGGGTTCCCCTTAAAATCCATACCAGACCTGAAGGGTCTGGTATGGAATTTAGGGGGAACCCCACGTCATTTTTTTTTTTTAATTTTGGCCGGGGTTCCCCTTAATATCCATACCAGACCTGAAGGGCCTGGTATGGAATTTAGGAGGACTCCCACGTCATATTTTTTTTTTAATTTTGGTTCGGGGTTCCCCTTTGGGGAATTCCCATGCCGTTTTTATCAATGAACTTCTATGTGTATTGTCGGCAATGCAATAGCCGCGGGTAGTTTTAAATGAGTTTTTTCCTTCAAAATGTCATTTTGCTGTCAGACTGTTCTAAACACAGGAAACATGCGCCCCTTTACAGGCATACTATAGACACCCCCCAGGTACGAAATTTAAAGGGATATTACACTTTTATTGTTTGACTTTAAGCATTATTAAAATCACTGCTCCTGAAAAAACGGCCGTTTTTAAAACTTTTTTTTGCATTGATCCATGTCCCCTGGGGCAGGACCCAGGTCCCCAAACACTTTTTATGACAATAACTTGCATATAAGCCTTTAAAATTAGCACTTTTGATTATTCATGTTCGTGTCCCATAGACTTTATCGGTGTTCGCATGTTCGAACGAACTTTTTTCCTGTTCGCATGTTCTGGTGCGAACCGAACAGGGGGGTGTTCGGCTCATCCCTAGTCACCACTTTCCTGGTGGTGTACACAATACATACAGTGCACCCATAGTTGTTATTAAACTTCTGTTGGTGTACACAGTACCGTGCACCCCTAGTGCAAGGTACTAGTGAAGTTGCTACTACTTTCCTGGTGGTGTACACAATACATACAGTGTACTGATAGTTGTTATTAAACTTCTGTTGGTGTACACAGTACCGTGCACCCCTAGTGCAGTTGCTACTACTTTCCTGGTGGTGTACACAATACATACAGTGCACCCATAGTTGTTGTTATACTTCTCTTGGTGTACACAGTACCGTGCACCCCAATACATGCTACAACTTTACTTTTGCCAAACAAAATTTACAGCATGTCCGGAAGGCCACCAAGGAGAGGCAGACGCTCACAGGCCACTAAAAGAGGGCAAGCAGGCTCTGTGTCTACAGTAGGGATGAGCTTCGAGTTCAAGTCAAACATCGCATGTTTGACCGTTCATTGAATTGCGAATGATATGGGCCCTTTTGGCCAAATTTGAGTGGCGCATCATGGCCCATAATTCACTGCGGCATCGCAGTGCATTGCTGGCAGATGATTGGCCAAGCATGCACTATGACCCGCATGCTTGGCAAATCACAGCGCCGTCTGTACAGAGAGCCTTAATTGGCCAAAGCCATGGTGGCTTTGGCCAATTATGGCTCAGGGGGTTTAGTACATGCCCCCCACTATATAAGGCCGCCTGCACGTCGGCCCTGTGTAGTGTGTTCTGGCATTGAGAGAGAGATAGAGAGAGAGAGAGACAGTGTCATTTGATTTAAGTTAGATAGAGTAGGCAGGCGAGTCGAGCTGCACTTACAGTGTATTGTGTATATATATATATATGCATCCTAGGTGTTGTGTGTGTGTGTGTGTGTGTGTATATGTATATATATATATATATGTATGTATGTATGTATGTGTGTGTGTGTGTGTGTGTATATATATATATATATATATATATATATATATATATATATATATATATATATATATATATATATACACACTGTATTCAGTTTAGCTAGATCCGTTCCTGTTATTCTCCTTCTACTGACAGGCAGGCAGGTGTTTTTACAGTATTTACAGCTACCTGAAGAAAATTGCTGGTGTTCTTCTGATCCTATTAGTCCTATTAGCTACAGTATTTACAGTTAGTGTAGTGCCTCCTCTGCACAGTGTGCACCTAAAGCTACCTGAACAAAATTGGTGGTGTTCTTCTGAGCCTATTAGTACTGCAGGCAGCTGCAGTATTTACAAAATAGTGTAGTGTGTCCTCTGCACAGTGTGCACCTAAAGCTACCTGAAGAAAATTGGTGGCGTTCTGATCCTATTAATACCACATGCAGGCAGCTACAGTATTTACAGTTAGTGTACTGTGTCCTCTGCACAGTGTGCACCTAAAGCTACCTGAAGACAATTGCTGTTGTTCTGATCCTATTAATACCACAGGCAGGCAGCTGCAGTATTTACATGTAATTACAATTCTTTATCTAATATTTCACAGCAGAGCCCGTTCCTGCGCCCACCAAGAGTAACTGTGAGGGCTTACAGTGTTGTGGCAACACCAACACCTAAGGCCCCAATTTCTGCAGAGTATATAGGGCAGGCCCCTACTTCCAAACATCCAACTTACAAAGGACTCCTACTTGCAAACGGAAGGGGACAACAGGAAGTGAGATGAAATCTACCCCTAGGAAGGGAAATTTTCTCCTGTAAGTTTATATGGGAAGTTAATATGGGAGTTAATATGGGAAAAACATGTCTCCTCTTCACTGATGCTTTATCACCAATCCTTATTTCACTAAAAACCCCAAATTTTCAAAAAACATTTGTTATTGGGACAGAAAGTGAGGTGAAATCTTCTGAAGAGGTGCACAGACAGCAAAACAAATGTCACAGGGGTGATAACCCTTCCCTATGTTTTCCAAAAAGCTTAAAAATAGATTTTTTGGCTGGAGCTACAGTTTAAAAATGTACCAGTTCAAAATTACAAACAGATTCTACTTAACAACAAACCTACAGTCCCTGTCTTGTTTGCACTGCCTATATACTGTTGTTCAGAGTATATAGGGCCTGGGGGCCCCACGCCTTTCCTTTCTTTAATTTAGGGTGCAGATTCCCCTTAGTATCCATACAAGACCCAAAGGGCCTAGTAATGGACTGGGGGGTGGGGGGTACCCATGCCGTTTGTCTCACTGATTTTCATCCATATTGCCGGGACCCGACATTACATTAAAGCCGCAAGCAGTTTTAAATGACTTTTATTCCTTTTAAAAATATCATTTTGTGCAGGGACTGTTCTAAGCATGGGAAACACGCACCACTTTACAGCCATACTATAGACAGCCCCAGGTACGATATTTAAAGGAATATTTCACTTTTTTTCAGTTTAAGCATCATTAAAATCACTGCTCCCGAAAAAACTGCCTTTTTTGAAACTTTTTTTGCATTGATACATGTCCCCTGGGGCAGGACCCGGGTCCCCAAACCCTTTTTAGGACAATAACTTGCATATTAGCCTTTAAAATTAGCACTTTTGATTTCGAACGCTCGAGTCCCATAGACTTTAATGGGGTTCTAAAGTTCACGCAAACTTTTGGTCTGTTCGCAGGTTCTGGTGTGAACCGAACCGGGGGGGTGTTCAGCTCATGTCTAGTCTACAGTCGACAGTGCTGGTCATGGACACGGTGCATCCTTAGCACATGGCCGTGGGGCACACTAGTCCTTTTTCCTGCAGCTGGCCGTGTTATTGAGCCACAACACGAGGCAGGGAGTAACGTCAGCCTAGAGAGAGGGGGTGCCCAAGAAGGTCAAGAAACTGGCAGTCATGTTCCCCCATACTGCCAAGTTTTCTCCAGTGACGAGGAGGGAGGGGATGATGAGGTCACTGACTCAACTTGGGTGCCTGATAGAAGAGAGGAGGAGGAGGAGGCACATCTCCAACGAGGTAGGATGCCCTCCAAGGGGCAGCTTAAGGGCAGCCACCCTATTGCATCACACCGCAGAGCTAAGCAGGTGCAGGGCGCTGCTGACTCCCCACATATTTTGAAAAGTTCTTAAGTGTGGGCCTCTTTTGACAGGTGTGCAGCAGATTGCACCAATGCTGTTTGCAACATATGTCTGAAGCATATCAAGCGTGTTCAAAACAGCAGCCGCTTGGGCACCACATGCTGGACCAGACATATAATGACCTCCATGCAGTCCATTGGCAACAGCACTTAAAAGACCCACATCAAAGAACAAGGCAGACCTCTCCTTGCTCCTCATCAGCTGGGTTCTCCAACCCCACTATACCTCCAATCCTCTCATAAACCTGCACTGAGAGGAATTAAGGTATAGCAATAGGTGTCCCAAGTACTTGCAGCCAATCTGCTATTAGTACACCTCCATCTGATTTTCGCAGGCAAATTTCCCTACCCCATTTGCTAAACCATTGAAAGAAATTCGGTCCTAGCCATCCACATGCTGAGCATCTGAATGTTAACTTGGCCAAATTGCTAGCACTCTGCAACTGCTGCCTTTTCAGCTGGTAGACTCTGCCCCCTTTCATGAATTTGTGGAATGTGCGGTACCTCAGTGGCAGGTTCCCAAACGCCATTTCTTTTCACGGAAGGCCATTCCGGCTCTCTACCAGAATGTGGAAGGCAATGTCTTGGCCTCGTTGGACAGGGCGGTCATCAGTAAGGTGCATATTATTGCTGACTCATGGTCCAGAAGGCATGTACAGGGATGTTACCTTTCTTTCACTGAGCACTGGATAACGCTGCTGGCAACTGGGAAGGATACAGGACAGGGTTCAGTATTGTTGGAGCTTGTTCCACCACCATGCCTCCAAAATGCTAGTGGTGATTCTGCCACAGCTCTCTTCTCCAACCCCTCCCCTTCCTCTACGGCCTCTTCCTGTACTTTCTCCTCTGAACCAGCAGTGCTCCGTAGGCATTCAAGGGGATACGCAAACACTCAGGCAAAAAGATGTCATGCGGTGCTTGAGTTGGTCTGCTTAGGGGACAGGAGCCACACTGGGGCAGAGATTCTGTCAGCTCTGCAGGGGCAGGCTCAGAGGTGGTTGACGCCACGCCAGCTTCAGCCAGGAATGGTTGTATGCGACAATGGCACCAACCTCCTCTCCGCGCTCCGACAGGGACACTTGACCCATGTTCCCTGTTTGGCTCATGTCCTGAATTTGGTGGTGCAGTGGTTCTTGAGCAGATACCCGGGCTTACAGGATCTCCTGAGGCAGGACAGGAAAGTCTGTGGTCATTTCCACCAGTCATATAATGCCAGTGCTTGGCTGGCTGACATTCAAAGAGAATGCAACCTGCTCAAGAACCGCCTCATTTGTGACATGCCCACCAGGTGGAACTCAACATTGGCAATGCTAGAGCGGCTGCACATGCAGCAGAGGGCCATCAATGAGTACCTGTGTGAGCATGGCACCAGGACAGGGTCAGGGGAGATTGTTTTTTTTTTTGCCACGCCAGTGGCTACTGATCAAGGATGCATGCACTGTCCTGTCACTATTTGAGGAGGCCACGAGGATGGTGAGCAGTGACAGTGCATGCATCAGTGATTCTGTCCCTCTTGTCTTCCTGTTGGAGCACACACTTCATGGAATAATGGACAGGGCACTTGAGGCAGAACAGCGGGAGCAAGAGATGGACTTCCTTACCTCTCAAGGCCCCCTTTATCCAGATACTAGTATTCTTGCAGGCCTACCGATCACACAGGAAGAAGATGAGGAGGAGGATTGTGTCAGCATGGAGGTGGAGGATAACACTCAGCATCAGCAGCAGTCTTCAAGGGATCGTTTTCAGTCCCCAGAAACCCCTGGAGTTGTACGTGGCTGGGAGAAGGTGGTTGAGGATCATGTGATCCTTAGTGACCCAGAGGACTCAGGATCGAATGCCTCTGCAAACTTACGCTGCATGGCCTCCCTGATCCTGCAAAGCCTGCGAAAGGACCCTAGGATTCGTGGTATTAAGGAGAGGGATCATGACTGGCTGGCAACCCTTCTTGATCCACGTTACAAGGGTAAGTTAACAGAACTTATCCAGCCTTCGCAGAGGGAGCAGAGGATGAAACATCTTTGGGAGGCCTTGCTGAAAGGTTTGTGCAATGCGTTTCCAGAACCTGGGAGGTTACAATTTCCTGCTGCTGGACAACATGTGACTGAGGCTTCGTTCAGTCACAGAAAGAGTGGTGGAGAAGGTGGCCGGCTGACCAATGCCTTTAGGCTATTCTTCAGCCCTCAGCACCCAGGTCTCATCGGTTCCAGCAATCATCGCCAGCATCTGAATCCCATGGTGCAGAATATCTAGGGGCAAGATCAGACTTGGAGACCTTTCCACCAGAACATCCACTGGGTTACTGGATCTTGAGGATGGACCACTGGCCAGAGCTTGCTCAATATGCAATTGAGCTACTGGCCTGTCCTGCATCCAGCGTTCTTTCTGAACGTTCAGGGCACCAACACCACTACCTAAGGCCCAATTTTTCTGCCCCTGTTTAACGGGCGCGTAATTACAATTTTTGATCAAATATTTAACAGCAGGGCTCGTTCCCGTGCTCAACAAGAGCATCTGTGAGGGGTTGCAGTGTTGTATCACCACCACCACTGCCTAAGGCCCAATTTTTCTGCCCCTGTTTAACAGGGGCGTGTAATTACAATTTTTGATCAAATCTTTAACAACAGGGCCTGTTCCTACGCCCACCAAGAGTAACTGTGAGGGCTTACAGTGTTCTGGTACCACCAACACCTAAGGCCCAATTTTCCACAGAGTGTATAGGGCAGGCCGTCTAGTATATACAGGCGGTCCCCTCCCACTTACAAATGGAGGGAGACAACAGGAAGTGAGAGGAAATCTACCCCTAGGAAGGGAAATTCTCTCCTGTAAAAGTTAATATGGAAAAAAAGGTGTCTCCACTGATGCTTTATCGCCAATCCTTGTTTCCCTAATAACCCGAAATTTTCAACATCCAATTGTCATTGGGACAGAAAGTGAGGTGAAATCTTCTGAACAGGGGCACAGACAGCAACACAAATATTACAGGGGTGATAACCCTGCCCTATATTATCCAAAAAGCTTAAAAATAGATTTTTGGGCTGGAGCTACACTTAAATAATGGACCTGTTGCAACTTACAAACAGATTCAACTTAACGACTGTAACGACACACCAAGTATGAAAGGGGTTAAAGCTGTTTAAGACATTCCATTTCCATACAAAAAGGCAGCTACCAAACACTTCAATCAGCCAAACAAGAAACCCATATAAATAATTCTCCCCCCAAGTACAAGACGAGGCTCTGTATTGAGGGTCAAACAGGAATGAATTTTTATTGAAAGGAATACAAGTCTTATATACAGTAAAAGGAAGAGGTGTATACCTCCTGCTCATATTACTCTGAAAATACACCTGTGACCAGAAACCCAATTAATATGAGCTCATTAACTAATCCCTTTAAGCAGCCTGGTCATTGTTATGATAAATCAGGATTTCACTACAGGTCAGACTTGTTGTCACCGAGCTTCACACAGTAGATGATACATTATCATAAGTTTAAACACAGGACTCCTTCTCACAATGGCAGGAGCTAATTACAATTAAACAGTAATCTCCCCTCCTCCTCAGCCTAGTAGGCAACAAACTTTAGTATGAGTAGACTGTCCGGCTCCTACCCAGTTCTAGAGGCCAATGTGATCAGCTCTCTCAACTAACATGTTGAGTTCAGCATCAAACAAACCAAGAATAGTCTTTACATATAGCCTGGGAAATATTGTGGATAAATATGACTGTCTCATTTTAAGTTATCCAAGATATATTTTTTCAGTCACCCTGTGCCCAAAAGTGACTCCCATCACATGGCTCCCTCCGTGTAGGACACTCCGGCAGACCGGGCTTGATCCTTCTCGGGTCAACTTGGGGATGTCCGGAACTAGGAGGCCGGAGTGATGTCTGTTTGCCGGGACAACCCATCAGCATTGCCATTTTGCTTAACACAATAACAAACCTACAGTCCCTATCTTGTTTGTAACCCAAGGACCGCCTGCATACTGCTGTTAAGAGTATATAGGGCCTGTGGGCCCCATGCCTTTTTTTTTATTTGGGTGCAGGTTTCCCCTGAATATCCATACCAGACCCAAAGGGCCTGGGGGGCAACATTATATTACAGCCGCAAGCAGTGTTAAATGAGTTTTTTCCTTTAGAAATGTAATTTTGCTGTGGTATTGTTCTAAACATGGGAAAACTGTGCCACTTTACAGGCATAATATAGTCACCCCCAGGCACAATATTTAAAGGAATATTTCATTTTTATTGTTTCACTTTAAGCATTATTAAAATCACGGCTCCCAAAAAAACGTACGTTTTTAAAACTTTTTTTTTTGCATTGATACATGTCCCCTGGGGCAGGACCCGGGTCCCCAAACACTTTTTATGACAATAACTTGCATATTAGCCTTTAAAATTAGCACTTTTGATTTTTCACATTCGAGTCTCATAGACTTTAACGGGTTCGCCTGTTCGCACAAATTTTTGATCTGTTCGCATGTTCTGCCGCAAACCGAACCGGGGGTGTTCGGCTCATCCCTACTTGTCAGTAAAAGAGCCCATCATGATTTTACAGTTTTCTTTAGCAAAGGGTTCTATTTTTAAGTTAAAAAGTACTAAGAAGAATTTTCCAAACGTTTGGAAGGTCAAGGCTAACTATAAAAAAAAATAGCAAAAGTATAAGCTGAGCCCAAAGTCTTTTTTTGTGTGATTGATGTTTGGCAAAGGATTTGTGCTTTAAGATGTACGTATAGTAAAACTTTTGCTGTTTTAGAGGGATTCATCCGAACTTTTGCTTACTTTGTAGAGATTTTTTCTTACTTCCTATTCTGATTCTTGGCTCTCCAAAACTGAATAAAGCTAAACACTCACTTTAATAATGCTTATACTAATGTTTTTCCTAAGGGGGCGATGTGTTTTATATCTTAGGCTTCATGTACACCTTTGGTGTTTTTTTGCCAAAGCTCCTAAACTCATCTCCATAAAAGCCTATGGGATTGATTTAGTAAAGGCAAATAGACTGCACTTTGCAGTTGTACTCTCCATGTGCAGTTGCTCCTGAGCTTAGTAAATTAAGTAAAGCTTCACTTTGCAATGAGTACCCAATCAAGTGTAAGCAAAATTTAAAAACCTGCATTTTTGCTTGGACATGGATGATGGAAGTCAGGAGAGCTTCTGCTCATTTACTAAGCTCTGGAGCAGATGCACTTGCAGAGTGCAACTGCACTTTGCAAAGTCTAAAGCCTATTTGCCTTTAGTAAATCAACCCCTATGTGTAAATGTACACACAGGGGTTGATTTACTAAACCTGGAGAGTGCAAAAATAGGTACAGCTCTGCATGGAAACCAATCAGCTTCAAGGTTTTATTGTCAAAGCTTAATTGAACAAGCTGAAGTTAGAAGCTGATTGGCTACCATGTACAGCTGTACCAAATTTTACACTCTCCAGTTTTAGTAAATCAACCCCATAGGCTTTTATCAGAATTTAGGAGCTGCTGCGGTTAGGTGAGGTTCAACCACCCTCTCCTGAACACAGAATAATCGTGTTCAGGATAGGAACGTTTTAACCGTCGACCATGGGAAACCGCTAAACACAGCAAAACTGTGGGCAAAATTACAGTAAAATTGTGGCGTGATTTTTCAGCATTTTGTGTTTTCCCACGGCCATGGTAAATCACGGCCAAGTGTACATGAACCCTTAAAAAGGCCATCCTATCTTGTGCACTGGATTGGATATTGCTTTTTATTTGTGAGTAGTTTTTTCCTTTTTTAATAAAGTTAGGTTTGTTTTAATACTACACCATAAGAGGTATATTTATTTTTTTTGGTGAATTGGCTGTAGCCCGGACAGAGTGACAGAGTGCTATGCAGGCAGATTTCTGGATGCATTAGAGGATTGCTGGAGGATTGTGACCCAGGTCACTGGGAAATGACCTTACTCTTGTGGAGGTCAAGCATACCTGTAGATGTAAGAGGATCTATTAAGAGATGCTGGATTGTACAATAATCACAATAAGAACACGTCATTTCTAAATGATTG